>NC_091177.1:4469920-4607420 GCF_040958095.1 Procambarus clarkii
CCTGAGCCTATTGGGCTCTATCATATCAACATTTGAAACTGTGTATGGAGTCAGCCTCCACCACATCACTGCCTAATGCATTCCATCTGTTAACTACTCTGACACTGAAGAAGTTCTTTCTAACGTCCCTGTGCCACATGTGGATACTCAGTTTCCACCTGTGTCCCCTTGTTCGGGTACCAAGTGTTGAATAGTTTATCCTTGTCTACCCGGTCGATTCCCCTGAGGATTTTGTAGGTAGTGATCATGTCTCCCCTTACTCTTCTGTCTTCCAGTGTCGTAAGGTGCATTTCCCGTAGCCTTTCCTCGTAGCCCATGCCTCTTAGTTCTGGGACTAGTCTAGTGGCATACCTTTCGACTTTTTCCAGCTTCATCTTGTGCTTGACAAGGAAGTAAAGTTTATTTGTTGCCTTCTCTTTTAGGGCTCCCCCACTCCGCTTTTTCCAGCCATAGTATCTACACTACAGCATAAGGTACTCTCATTTTTGTGTGGCATACCTGGAGAGGGTTCTGGAGTTGTTCTACTACCCGAGCAACCCGTTCTCGCACTTGCTTATAGTTAATATCTTGCTTATGAATAAGTGCATATGTGACATACTAATTTATTGTGAATATTTGAGTTTACCTTGAAATGCTGAATAGAAAACCACAACCTAACCTAACCTTCTTAGTATGTTAAGATATTACCATTAGTACTGAACCTATATCTATATTGATATACAGTTTTATAAAAATAATAAAACAAAACTAAAATATTTAAATAAATTGTAAAGTAACTCAGGATATTGTCAAATTTTGTATAAAATCTCTATTGTTTAATAAAACTGAGAGGAAATGTTAGTGCCTTGAAAAAAAATATGGCTTGGAATGTCACATATGTACTTATTTATAAGCGAAATAGTGACTATAAGCAATAAATCATATATGTGATGTCTTGTGCGAGAGTAGGTTGCCCCGAGCTCGGCCTGAGACCAGGCTCGACTTTTGGTAACTTGGTCCAACAGGGTGGCAAATCTACACACTATCTCTCCCTATATACACATTTTGATACCTTTGATTTGATATTCCTATAATAAAATAATTGTAAATTATTGAGAATATTTTGATTTGCACAGATGCTTCAGAAATATTCCAGTGAGAAAGAGACCTTCCCTTGACTGAGCGATCTTCGCCTGCATGAATCAACCAGCTTTAAGAGAACAGCTTAGACATGACCCCCTCCCTCCCTGAGATAACTATCTCGAGAGCTCCACTTCTCACATGTCCTGGTATCGGAGTGTAGAAGGTGAGCCGCCAAGTCGGTCTTTCTTCTCGGAGCGGCCCCTCTATCACCGGGCACTGTTTGTAAACAAATTCTGGATAAGAGCAAAGCGATTACAACCTCGCGGAATTGGCCAATTAACTTCTCCTGGCCATCCGTTGGTTCAGTGCGTGATAGATGGGTTCATCTGACTTTGGGGCCAGGTGTGTGGATGAAATATCTGATTTTGGGACCAGGTGTGTGAATGAGATATCTGATTTTGGGACCAGGTGTGTGAATGAGATATCTAATTTTGGGACCAGGTGTATGAATGAGATATCTGACTTTGGGACCAGGTGTATGAATGAGATATCTGACTTTGGGACCAGGTGTATGAATGAGATATCTGACTTTGGGACCAGGTGTATGAATGAGATATCTGACTTTGGAATCAGGTGTGGATGAATGGAATAACTGACCTTTGCATCAAGTGTGGAATATGGGATATCTGGCATTTGTACCAGGTGTGTAGCTGGAATATATGCATGACCTATGTCCAAGGTATGGACGAAAGGGATATATAAATTCAACCACATGCTGACGGAAATGATATGACATGTGTACCCAGATATCAGAAGAATGGATACTGTATTTAAATAATTACTATTGTACAAATAGAGTGTAACTACTAATGCTAATAACTATTTGTTCGTGATTTATAGCGAGGAAAATTTTAATGAGCTGAGCACTACTAAAGGAGGAAAGCGGCCTGGGACTTTGAAAACCACTGATGAAGACTGACAGGATATCTTACCATTGAATAACAAAAGTAGATGGAAGGGATATCTGACATTTATATCAAGCGTTAATGAAAAGGATATCTTGCCTGTATATCAGGTGTGGATGGAAGCACTCTATGATCGTCGTATCAGGTGTGGAGGGAAGCACTCTATGATCGTCGTATCAGGTGTGGAGGGAAGGTAATAACATGAACACAAGACACTTGAACAAGTCAGGAGTCGTCACGCAATGTTCACTTATAGATATCAAGTGTTCCGGGTTGTGTTATAGAGATAACGCGACATCATCCAACGCTCTTAGTGGCAAATAAAATAAAGAAGAGCTTGCAATCGTGTTCGATTTTTGCACCAATACAGATATCATCAGCATAACAGATGACAGCTTCGTCAGCTAGTGAGGGTATATCAATTATTAATTTGTATATCAAAATACTGAAGTGTTGGGCTACGCCCTCCACCCTGATTATCTTGAGATTATCTTCTTGAGATGATTTCAGGGCTTTTAGTGTCCCCGCGGCCCGGTCCTTGACCAGGCCTCCACCCCCAGGAAGCAGCCCGTGACAGCTGACTAACACCCAGGTACCTATTTTACTGCTAGGTAACAGGGGCATAGGGTGAAAGAAACTCTGCCCGTTGTTTCTCGCCGGCGCCTGGGATCGAACCCAGGACCACAGGATCACAAGTCCAGCGTGCTGTCCGCTCGGCCGACCGGCTCCCCTGAGGTGTACATGACTCAAAGGATGCCTAGTTATTACATCTAATCCCCCTTGACATTGACTAAGGCGAGTCTGTTCGTACGGTCCCCTGGAGCCATGTCAAGAGTCTGCCTTTACCCGCACAAGAGTAGTGGTGCAGTGCTAGACGCTCCACAAGTGGTAAGAAATACAGTATCACACAGGTGATGAGTCACAATAACGTGGCTGAAGTATGTTGACCAGACCACACACTAGAAACGTCGTCGTCCCTTCAACTTCTAGTGTGTGGTCTGGTCAACACAGTATCACACATTAACCCAAACAAATGCACTATTACGCCTATGGGGACAGGAGTGAGAAAACCCGCACTGCTCTACCAAATGAGATTTAAATTCCTTAAATTATAAAAGAAAAGAACACGGGGTAGAATACATAACTGCAAATAGATTATCAGAGGAATACACTAACAGGATAACGTCAGTGGAATACTGAATACCAAACTTTCCAACGTCCAGATAAACGTCATGTGCACCGACTTACACATAGGAGCCTTCCCAATATATATATATATATATATATATATATATATATATATATATATATATATATATATATATATATATATAAATATATATATATATATATATATATATATATATATATATATATATATATATATGTATATATATATATATATATATATACAACCTACGTGATACCCCCTCATGAGTATGCAGCACCAGCTTGAAAACCAACTCCCCTTACAAAAAAACACAAGGAAATCAGTCAAAGAATTGAGGCATGAGGAGAGACAAAGGGAAGTAGACTCCGCAGCACAGTAGGAGACAACAAGGACATGATAACGACGTATATGATTCTAAAGGGAACTGACATAATAGACAAAAAAAGAATATTCAAGTGAGGAACAAATAAAATTCGAGACACGTGTAAGTCACAGTTAACAGGAAAAACATCTTAATTGCAAGAGTTGTAAATACCATGATAGGGTTCAAAGAAGAACTGAACTCCATAGGACAGTAAATTAGAATGGGAGTCAGTACATGAGACAACCGACGGCTAGAAAGCCGGGGTCCAAGAGCTAGCAGCTCGATCTTGCAGGCACAAATAATAAATACAGACAGCAAACAGTAAGCGCGCGCGCACACACACACACACACCTATAATTCAAACCAACATACACCACTAATAGCTCACACCTACACACAGCCACAACCTTCACACACACACACACACACACACACACACACACACACACACACACACACACACACACACACACACACACACACACACACACACACACACACCTATAATTCAAACCAACATACACCACTAATAGCTCACACCTACACACAGCCACAACCTTCACACACACACACACACACACACACACACACACACACACACACACACACACACACACCTATAATTCAAACCAACATACACCACTAATAGCTCACACCTACACACAGCCATAACCTTCACACACAGCCATAAACCACACACACACACACACACACACACACACACACACACACACACACACACACACACACACACACACACACACACACACTACCAAAGGAGCTCCAAGTGTCGTCAGTATTTACCAGTCCATCTCTGTTTACAAATCTCATCATGGAGTTTCGGGTTGGGTGGCGAGAGTCTTCCTTCGCTTAGCATTTTTGCCAGCATCATCTTGGTCTTTACTGTGTATTTTTCCTCACATTCTTGGAAGAGTGGGAGTTTCCTTTTAGTCGACCTGCTCGAACGCGGCTGTATATATTATATAATTATATATAACATAATACATAATAAATATATATATATATATATATATATATATATATATATATATATATATATATATATATATATATATATATATATATATAACCTACCTACAATATATATTAGTATATTTTGGTAGCAGTCTTTCTTGTGAACATATGTTGTTGAAAATGACAGAAAGGGTAAGATTAATAATTCTAACATGAATCTTTTCAATATTTCTTATGTTTTTCTTCACTGTCGATGGTAATTGAAAAATTAATTCTCCAAAATTCATTCTTTATTTCTGGTCTGACGCCTGAACTCGTTTCGTAATGCTTATTACATTTTCAACGACTAGTTTACACATAAAATACATCATACTTATACTCGTTTTAGGTGAGGTGATATGGCACAATAGTTTTGGGTGAGGTGATAGAGCTATGCCAGAACACGAATCAATGGGTATAAATTGGGTATGAAACAATAAGGAATGGAAGTAACTGCATAAGGCCTATTGGCCCATGCTTCCTCTTGCTGCTTCTATGTTGGTTCGGGATCTTGAAGTGGGTAGAATATAGTTGTGCATTAATTGGCTGTTGATTGCTGGTGTTGACTTTTTGATGTGTAGTGCCTCTCAGATGTCGAGCAGCCTGCTATCGTTGTATTTATCGATGATTTCTGTGTTGCTTGTTAAGATTCTCTGGTGATGGTCTGGTTGTGAGAAGAGATTGTATGTTCCTTGATGGAGCCCTGTTGTTTGTGCATAGTTAATCGCCTAGAAAGAGACGTTGTTGTCTTGCCTATATACTGAGTTCTTTGGGGCTTACAGTCCCCAAGCGGGCATGTAAAGGCATAGACGACGTTGGTTTCCTTCAAGGACTTCTGTTTGGTGTCTGGGGAGTTTTTCATGAGTAGGTTGGCCGTTTTTTGTTTTAGTAGTAAATTGTCAATTGTACAAATCCACAAGGGCCGTGACGAGGATTCGAACCTGCGTCCGGGAGCATCCCAGACAATGCCTTAATAGACTGAGCTGCGACAGGGTAAAAGAGTTGAAACCGAAGTTCTACTGAACTTACTGGATTCCGTAGCCTCTCCGAGGCACAAACCAGGGTTTTACACAACTCCCCCCTGCACCCTTGGGGAGTTGTGTAAAACCCTGGTTTGTGCCTCGGAGAGGCTACGGGATCCAGTAAGTTCAGTTACTGGATCCCGTAGGAATACTGGAAGTTACTTTAAAACCCCTCCTATATAAGACCTCCCAAGGGTAGTTTCCTTTGCGAAAAAGAGGAGATTAAAGGTTTCAACGGGCGATCCCAGAACGAGAAACTGGAAATCCTAGGACAAGAAACAGGATATCTTGAGAGCGAGGAAAGGCTTCAACGGCTGGGTTACATTCCTTCTCCCTCCGTCTCTAGCCGGTACTACAAACACAAAATAATTAGGTTAGAAAAGGGGAATCCAGTTAAACGTGTGTCCGACCTTTTCGAGTCTAACGGGGTCCACTTGTCCCAAATAAACAGGAAGGTAAAAATATTAGCGAGTCAGACTACTTTTGCAAGAAACATGAAAACAATACTTTAGGGGGATGGGGCGGCGGTTGAGGATATATAGCCAAGAATATAGCCTGACATACTAGCACTCAATGAGCTGCATCCCTCCAGATAAAAGAGACCGGCCAGCAGTATGCTGATGTAATCAGTCGTCGAGTACACGACCACTTCGATAACAACCCGTGTCGCTACACCACGGGCAGGAGGGACGAACTAGTCTGGTTATCTCGCACGCTAGGTGGTGGCTAAGCAATATCAGCCACTATCTTCCATCAAATGGTCTTTAAGGCTTTAACCATGGCTGACTCGTTACATCCCACGGTCAGTGTGTGTGGGCACCTACACACCTGCTTTAACTATACGATATTTACAATATTTGTGTGCGCGTATGTGTGTACTCACCTAATTGTGCTTGCGGGTGTTGAGCTCTGGCTCTTTGGTCCCGCCTCTCAACCGTCAATCAACTGGTGTACAGATTCCTGAGCCTACTGGGCTCTATCATATCTACATTTGAAACTGTGTATGGAGTCAGCCTCCACAGCCTCTGTGTGTGTGCGCGTGTGTGTGTGTGTGTGTGTGTGTGTGTGTGTGTGTGTGTGTGTGTGTGTGTGTGTGTGTGTGTGTGTGTGTGTGTGTGTGTGTGTGTGTGTGTGCGTGTGTGTGTAATTACACTTATGTAACTACACGTACAGAATTTAAATCAATATTTACCGAATAGTTAAGGCAGGTCCATCAGACAGACTCATATCTCTCAACAGCTGCCGAATATCAACACAAGGACCTCTTGTGCTTGCCGTGAAGGCAGTCGTGTTGGCGCCCCACCCGTCTCCACCACCCCTACACCCACACCCATTACCACCACCACCACTACCATCACATTTATCACCAGATTACGCTCTAATGATTGCTGCCTGCGGGGTGCTAGTGGTAGTGGTAGTGGTGGTGGTGGTGGTGGTCGTCGTCATCGTTATGGGAGCAATGGTTGAAGTAATGGAGGTGGTGGTTGTAGTGATGGTGTGAATGGTAGTACTGAGAAGAAATATATAAAGTGGACGAGCACAGCCCATTTAAATTGAGAAAAAAAGGGGATAAGAGGACATATGTGGAAGCTGCAATTATACAGGAGCTTTAGAAATATAGTTCATTTTAACGGACTGATAGGTTAACATTGATAAGCCCTATATTCATCACCAACACCACCACCACAACATCAACACCTCCCTCATCATCAACACAACACCCATCATCAACACCATGGCTGCTGAAAGCAAGTCAAGTTAATTTATCAGAAGACGCTGAAGGGGGGCTGTAATGGCTCTCTGTTATCCAATAATACAAATATTTAAATAAAACATTCGTAACAAAATTCAAAACAAAATTCAAAAGGGAAACGTAGTGCCAATATTTAAAAAAGGGGAACAGACACGAGACACTCAATCATAGGCGAGTGTCACTGACAAGTATTGTGCATAGAAGTGCTAGATAAAGTGACAGGAGGAGTGTGAAGGAACACCCGGAGAAGATGAACTTTGTAACGATAGGGCAGTGTGGGTTTAGAGGGGAAGAAACGTCATACCTGACCAACTTGATGAAGTTCTGGAGCAAGACTACACTCGTACCAATGTACGGGTGGTCAACAAGTGGAGTGCACTGCAAGCAGTAGTTGTGGAAGCCACCTCCATCCACAATTTTAGGGCCAGATTTAACAAGGATATCGCGTTAGGGAAGTTAAATTATAATGTAACTGGTGCAGTCCTGTTAAGTTGGGAAAGCCACGAACACCATAACATTAGGAAGGCACTTACAAACATAAATAATATTCCTATCAAGGCAACCTATATTAGACCAATATTTGTATATGCAGCTCCAGCCTGAGATGTGCACCTTGTGAAGCATAAAAAGCAAAGTTATAAAAAATGCTGATTCAGTAATAATCAAAGGAACCAGATCAGGGCCAGAAATGTGGGTTAAGCTACAAGCTTCTGTTAAAAGAACTGAACCTCGCCACCATAGGAGACAAAACTGAGGGAATATGATCACAACATACCGAGGGGGAATATATTTTATGTAAAAATACAGCCTCTTAAAATTGAAAAAAGGATAAGAAGCAACAGATGGAATATGTAAACGCAAACAAATCGAAGATACGTAACGAAACACTCGAACCTGTATGGGTTGTAAAATGATATGCATGAAAATGCAGCTTTTGGTGAAAATAAGACACACTCATGTATGTATGTACAGTCAGTCTTGTAAACACAGGTGTCCTTGCTCTCAAAAATCCCTCTGATACCACACTGTGGCGGAGTGTAAATATGTAAGCACTGGCTCTCCCCTCAACTTATCTCGACCTGAAAAGGCCAACAGTAAAGGCCATTGTCTGTATGTGACACCAGGACTTGATCCACGTGTATAGGGAGTATGAAGTGCACAATGTACATGGATCTTTATTTTCAGTGATTCAGGCAGTTGAATTTCTTGTACTGATTCAGTCCAGTATTAGCCTTCGTTTAATTGTATTTTCTCAGTTCATATTTAACAAATATTGTACATATTCCTTCCCACATTTCCATTAATTTCCATTACCTACAGTCTCCCGTTTCCTTTCATGCCCCTTTCCATTCCCGCTCATCGTCCAAATTTTCCCGTTACAAATTTTATATTTTTTCCTATATTTATTTATTGTTTTCCATTCCTTCTTTTATTCCGTAATTTACCGAAGCTATTTCTCCCCTTCCTTCCATTTCCCATTCCCGTTTCTTATCTTTCTTTAATTTCCCGAGTTACGTCGTGATAAACAGGTGGTGGAAGCCGCCTTCATCCACAATTATGGCCAGATTACACAAATAACTCAAACGTCTGCAGAGTTAAATTATAACGCAACACGTACAAGAAGGTAAGGCAAGATAGGCGCCACTATACATCCACAGCCACCACACCCCACACCCACAACACGCCACACGCACCACATTCACCACACCCACCACACGCCACACCCACCACATGCCACACGCCACACCCACCACACGTCACACCCACCACACGCCACACCCACCACACGCCACACCCACCACATGCCACACGCACCACACGCCACACGCACCACATGCCACACCCACCACACGCCACACCCACCACACGCCACACCCACCACACGCCACACCCACCACCCACCACACCCACCACACGCCACACGCCACACCCACCACACGCCACACCCACCACACGTCACACCCACCACACGCCACACCCACCACACGCCACACCCACCACACCCACCACACGCCACACCCACCACACGCCACACCCACCACACGCCACACCCACCACACGCCACACCCACCACCCACCACACCCACCACACGCCACACGCCACACCCACCACACGCCACACCCACCACACGCCACACCCACCACACGCCACACCCACCACACGCCACACCCACCACACGCCACACCCACCACCCACCACACCCACCACACGCCACACCCACCACCCACCACACCCACCACACGCCACACCCACCACACGCCACACCCACCACACGCCACACCCACCACACGCCACACCCACCACCCACCACACCCACCACACGCCACACCCACCACACGCCACACCCACCACACGTCACACCCACCACACGCCACACCCACCACACGCCACACCCACCACCCACCACACCCACCACACGCCACACCCACCACACGCCACACCCACCACACGCCACACCCACCACACGCCACACCCACCACCCACCACACCCACCACACGCCACACGCCACACCCACCACACGCCACACCCACCACACGCCACACCCACCACACGCCACACCCACCACACGCCACACGCACCACATTCACCACACCCACCACACGCCACACCAACCACACGCCACACCCACCACACGCCACACGCACCACATTCACCACACCCACCACACGCCACACCCACCACACGCCACACCCACCACACGCCACACGCCACACCCACCACACGCCACACCCACCACACGCCACACCCACCACACGCCACACCCACCACACGCCACACGCACCACATTCACCACACCCACCACACGCCACACCAACCACACCCGTCACACGCCACACCCCACCACACCCACCACATGCCACACCCGTCACACGCCACACCCACCACACGCCACACCCACCACACGCCACACGCACCACATTCACCACACCCACCACACGCCACACCAACCACACCCGTCACACGCCACACCCCACCACACCCACCACATGCCACACCCGTCACACGCCACACCCACCACCCACCACACCCACCACACGCCACACCCACTACACGCCACACCCACCACCCACCACACCCACCACACGCCACACCCACCACCCACCACACCCACCACACGCCACACCCACTACACGCCACACCCACCACACCCACCACACGCCACACCCACCACCCACCACACCCACCACACGCCACACCCACTACACGCCACACCCACCACCCACCACACCCACCAACGCTCCCATCACTCAAGCAGTAAGTCTTGTACAATCAGCTATACATTTAACGACTTGACACCCGCCCCAAGGTCTTCATGGGCCAGCTCGACCAAGATCTTATACTTCTCTGTTGAACATCTGTATATGATTTATGTCAGATTTTTGCGATGAAAAAATAAACACACAGTATAAAGGTGGATGCTAGGTTTAGTTATGGCAGATTTAATTAGCATAGGTTTAGGAACGTTAGCTTTAGCAAATTATGGTTAGGTTAGGTTAGGTTAGGTTAGGTTAGGTTAGGTTAGGTTAGGTTAGGTTAGGTTTGATCTAGTTAAGTTAGGATAAGTTAGGCCAGGTTTGACTTAGGTGAAACAGGTAAAAATGAAGACAATTTGTCTCATTAAATAAAAGGGTGGTGAATCCTTGAGGGAAGGAACAATTTTGCCACATAAGTAAAATCATGTTAAATACTATATATAATGTCTTTAATCCAATTTTGTTTTTAATAACACGAGGAATTGTTGCTAGAGTCCAGCATCCTCCCAAACTCTGCACATCCATCGGCCTCAGGCATCCCTCTTCACCCCCTCTCGTTCTTCTATATTTTCCCTACGTCCTCCTACTCTCTCTCTCTTATCCTTTTTTTATCATGCCTCACCCCTTCTACATCTTCCCCCCTCATTCCTTAAGAGCACTGGTACTCACCTGGTGGTCTATAGTCAACTGGTGCTTTCTGATGTGTTCTGAAGATACTCTTAACATCCATATAATAGTAATATATTTATACACAAATATTACCTGTTTCAGTACAATTAACACATAATATTAAATTTTTTTAAATTATTTTTTGGTATTAAATTTTTTTTTGGTATAACGCCACTGATCACGCGCAGTGTGCATACAGTATATTCCCAAACACATACATATTAAGAGCCATCTTGCAACATCTTCTTGAGGTTATCTTGAGATGATTTCGGGGCTTTAGTGTCCCCGCGGCCCGGTCCTCGACCAGGCCTCCACCCCCAGGAAGCAGCCCGTGACAGCTGACTAACACCCAGGTACCTATTTTACTGCTAGGTAACAGGGGCATAGGGTGAAAGAAACTCTGCCCATTGTTTCTCGCCGGCGCCCGGGATCGAACCCGGGCCCTCAAGATCACAAGTCCAGTGTGCTGTCCGCTCGGCCGACCGGCTCCCTACACTTTACGCCAACATGTATACACTTTACGCCAAAAGTGGCGTATCGACCACCTGTTAAGAAATCCTATTGGAATCCAACGGAGCAAAAGACTTGAGTTTATATTACTCCAGCCAAACCCGATAAAGATTCTGTTATAAGATAACAGGTACAACAAGACTAGTTGACTAGAGCTAGGACTAGAGCTAGGACTAGAGCTAGGACTAGAGCTAGACCTCCCTTACCCGTAATCACTGAGAGGTAAGAATAGGCAGGTCGAGTCCTACATCAAAAGAATATCATTATCTGCATACGGAAGGTTGGCTAATATAAGAATTGCCTTATGGAAAGTAGTCGTTCAGGATCTTGTATATCGGTTATGTCAGGTCAATACTGGAATATGCGGCACTACCGTGGAGTCCCTATCTTGTTAAACACAAAACGAAGCTGGATAAAGTTCAGAGGTATGCCTCCTGACTTGTCCCAGAGCCGAGAAGTATGAGCTACGAGGAAAGACTGCATGTGTTAAATTTCATGCTATTGCAAGAGAAGAAGAAACAGGGAAGGCTACAAGTGTTACTTGATGCATTCTCCAAGAAAGTAGTAGAATGTGGCCTCATAATCTCTGTTGATAAAACAAGGGAAGATATAATTACCATATACAAAATGCTCAGGGGGAACAGACAAGGCAGACAAGAACAGACAGTTTAGCACGAGTAGTACACGAATATTGGGACACAATTGGAAAATAAGTATTCAAATGTGCCACAGAGATATTAGAAAGAATCTTGTTCAGTGTCTCCCCCCCCCCCCGCCCATCTCTCTCTACATCATCACCCATTCTCCCCACCCTTCCCACCTCTCCCCCCTCTTCCCTCGTCTCGTCCCCCCCACTCATCCACACCTCTCCCCTCGCCTCAAATTACCTCCTTACTGGCTCTCTGCTAATTACCTTCAGCACCGTCATAATACACAAATGGTTGCCTGCTGTGAGCGTGGTACTTATAATGTGTGCTCTTCATAGTGAGTGGTGCCCACAGTGTGGGTGGTGCCCACAGTGTGGGTGGTGCCCACAGTGTGGGTGGTGCCCACAGTGTGGGTGGTGCCCACAGTGTGGGTGGTCCCCACAGTGTGGGTGGTCCCCACAGTGTGAGTGGTGAGTGGTATATATATATATATATATATATATATATATATATATATATATATATATATATATATATATATATATATATATATATATATATATATATATATATATATATATATATATATATAATCCAAATAGCAATAAAGATGTAATAAGAGGGGCCAAACAACAACAGTGATGGCAAGATCTTTCATTTCTGCTAATAAACGTGACGAGCACGAAGCATCGAATCAACATTGCTCACACTGAAAGTGGTGTGTGTGTGTGTGTGTTTGCAACGCTGCAACCTGCCAGCCAGCCAGCCATCCAGCCTGCCATCCAGCCAGCCTGCCTGCCTGCCATTTACTCAACCTGCCTGTTGGTTTGGTAATCGCAGCCCGGGGGCAAATGCTGCCAAATATCTGGCTTGGCAGAGGTGCACAAGGTTTTCCCTGACCAACACGAAGCTTGACTAACTTTCTGATGACTAGAGAACATATATTGACAGAGTCGTCTCAGTGAAACAATATTGGACATTATTAAAATAACTCTGCCAAAAAAATAAAAGAGGTACATGCTATCATCTTAACAATATGGGATATTATGGAACCATCAATGACAGATCTGGGCATCATGATTACTAGGAATGAGGAGTATATTGTGCGGAGCCACTCATCCTGTGGGCATGGGGCGCGCTGAAGTGGGCACCTCAGCAGTTCCCACTACCTCCCTTCTCCCCCCCCCTTCTCTCCTGGTCTTCTCAGCACTCAAGTGACAACGTCTGCTCTGCTCGTCTCACGAGAGCAAGGCAGCCTGCTCTCCTCAGCACTAGGTCACCACAGCAGGTTGCGAGGGCAGGTCACGCAGGCACCGTCAACGGGTCAATACTGCTGGGCCTTTCAATACCTACAGGTCAGCACGCATTTACAGGGGGAGGAACGCCGTGCAGGGTCAACGCCGTGCAGGGTCAACGCCGTGCAGGGTCAACGCCGTGCAGGTCAACGCCGTGCAGGGTCAACGCTGTGCAGGTCAACGCCGTGCCGGTCAACGCCGTGCAGGTCAACGCCGTGCAGGTCAACGCCTATAGGACAACGCCATACACGGCATCATCCAGGTCAACACTATGCACGTGAACTCCAACAGATCAACACCTACAGGTCCAATAACAAGACCTTGAGGTTATCTTGAGCTATAGGTTATCTTGACCTATAGGTTATCTACCTATAACAATGGTTTGGACCAATTGGTCCAAACAAGCGACCAATCGTCTACAGTAATAACCGGCACAGAGGTACAATCTCTAGAGAGATATTTCCTCTAAAGAACACCCGTCTATAGACTACACAGCGAACAGAACGCACTTCTCGGCCTACTATGCAAGGCCCGATTTGCCTAATAGGCCGAATGATTTTCTTTATTTTGAAAATATTGTTTCCAAATGGTTTGTTTGAAATATTATTGTTATATTATGTTAAGAACATGAATTATTGAGTTAGTTATGTTAGTTTAGGTTAGAATAATATAGGTTAGGTTAGGTTAGGTTAGGTTAGAATAATATAGGTTAGGTTAGGCAGGGTTGGTTAGGTTCGGTCATATATCTACGATAGTTTTAACTGAAATTTAAACAAAATTAACTCAAACATAATGAAATGATAACTTAATCATTTCATAAGGAAAAATAAAAAAATACATAAATTTAGGCAAATTTGGCTTATTAGGCAAATTGTGCTTTGCATAGTAGGCCGAGTACTGCGTTCTGGCTACTAGGTACAACATATATATATATATATATTTTTTTTTATAGGGAGTACCACCTCTGGCTAGAAGAAGGGGGACCCATAGCCTCGGAGGAAACCACTCATAACGCATTAGAGGGAATGTTTAGGTCCCTCCAATACAGTTTCTGTGTGCTTTTCTCCTACCCCCCCCCCCCCCCTTCCTTTGTTTTTTTTGTTTTTTTTTGCTTTATTATATGTTTAAAGGTTACAAGATATACAGTGGATGATACAAAGAGTGCTTAAAGGTTATGGATCTCTTGTAGCTCCTCCGCTTCAGGACGGGAACCGAGGATGCAGCAGGCGTTTTCCCTCTGGATCGCCACACTGAGGCGCTGAAACAAAAAACTGGCAGCTCTTGGGTCCCTGGTGACGTCAATGAGCTCGGAGCCCAATTCCTTGAGAAATCCCAAGGCACTCTTGCCCCAGGGGCCATGCGTCTCAGACGCTATGGGAACAAAGGTGTATTGACCTTTCAATCGCCTGTACTTGACTGATTTTGCTATTTCCCTGTGGTTGGCCGCCCCAATATATATATAATGTTGTTGAATATGACCGAAAAGGTAAGATTAATAATTCTAATACGAATTTTCTCAATATTTCTTATGTTTTTCTTCACTGTCGGTGGTAATGGAAATATCAAATCTCCAAAATTCATTTTTATTTATGGTCATGCAACTTCTAAAGAGTCAACCAACACAACACATGTACCCCCTATTAGATTATTTTACAGGAACTTCTTTTCGACGGCTCATAAAACGGAGGAAAGGGTCCTGAAAAATATTGTTGATAGGAACGTTATCCCTACAGACAAAAATCAGAAAATACAATTGACAATTTACTATAAAACCAAAAAAACGGCCAATCTACTCATGAAAACTCCCCAGACACCAAGCAGAACGCCTTGAAGGAAACCAACGTCGTCTATCCCTTTAAATGCCCACTTGGGGACTGTAAACCCCAAAGAACTCAGTATATAGGCAAGACAACAACGTCTCTTTTTAGGCGATTAACAATACATAAACAACAGGGCTCCATCAAGGAACATACAATCTCTTCTCACAACCAGACCATCACCAGAGAAATCTTAACAAACAACACAGAAATCATCGATAAGTACAGCGACAGCAGGCGGCTCGACATCAGCGAGGCACTACACATCAAAAAGTCAACACTAGCAATCAACAGCCAATTAATGCACAACTATATTCTACCCTCTTCAAGACCCCGAACCAATATGGAAACGGCAAGAGGAAGTATGGGCCAATATACAAAGTTTGTTCACCTCACCCAAAACTTTTGTACCCTATCACCTCACCCAATAGAGTATAAGTACGATGAATTTGTGTGTAAATTAAGTCTTTGAAAATGTAATAAGCCATTACGAAACGCGTTCAGGCGTCAGACCTCTCCCTCTGACCCTCACTACCTGCACTCTACCTTCCCTCACCTCTCCCCCTAGCCCTCACTACCTGCACTCCTCCCTCCCTCCCTCACCTCTCCCCCTGACCCTCACTACCTGCACTCCTCCCTCCCTCACCTGTATACGATGATGGGATGTAACTGGAAGTGGTCAACAACTCCAATGTGTATCTGGGTACCCGTGATAACCAAGTACAATTGCCAGGAAGTGGGTGTCATCATACGACTCCCTCGCGTCTAAACTTGCTCCTCTTTTTTCTTTACGTCAGCAGCAGCAGCAACAAAAACTATACAAGGAGACTATGGTTCTATGGCAGCAGATACCTTAGGTAAGTTTATCGTCTAATTATAATACCTAAGCACCGAGCGCCTGACAATGTCTGACATATACGCTTTAATATATATTACGTTTCCGGTTTTTTCCCCTTATGGATAACTGAAAGGTGTATTTTTGTCACTAATCCGGCAATATATATAAGTTGAGCAACTTTAGGTTTCATCAAGGTTTTGACAGGTGAGGGGAAACCCACGCCGCCTGCCTGGCCACTCGCCAATACGGAATGGCCCACCACGGTGCTTGGTGGGCCACTTACACCCACACCTCAAGCGTCGGTCCCTCCATTCACCAATTTTTCGGCCACATTGCGCGAGTAAAGATTACTACATTTATAAGTGTTTCACTTACATAGTTATCGTGGGTTACTTCAGTCATGGGGTGGTTATCTTGAGATGATTTCGGGGCTTTTTCTTATTAATGTCCCCGCGGCCCGGTCCTCGACCAGGCCTCCACCCCCAGGAAGCAGCCCGTGACAGCTGACTAACACCCAGGTACCTATTTTACTGCTAGGTAACAGGGGCATAGGGTGAAAGAAACTCTGCCCATTGTTTCTCGCCGGCGCCTGGGATCGAACCCAAGACCACAGGATCACAAGTCCAGCGTGCTGTCCGCTCGGCCGACCGGCTCCTCTGGGTAACCCGGTGGTGCCTCATGGGACTATCATACTTCTACTACCCATGTTTCCAGTAGTGTCAATATCGCGTTATTTTAATGATCAACATGTTCACAGTGTTTTACGCGAGGAGGATTGCATTGAGTCCTTAACAGCTCGCGCCAATTATGATCTTCGGTCCGCGAAACCCTGGAGGAATATCACCGTTATCCCTCTCACCGTAACGTTGCTATAGAAAGCGTGTGTAAAATATGGCCGCGAAAGTCAGTGCACAACACCACCAGTGTCACACGAACGAGCAAACATTCAGACAAGTAGACATTCAGAGACATGCAGGAAAGCAGACATTCGGGCAGAGGAACATTCAGACAAGCAGATATCAAGACCGAGCAGCGACCCAAGCTGGGAACAGGCGAGCGATAGAAGATTTCTTATGCCTTTTCTGCCGTGTGGGGCTGAGCCTTACAGGCGAGTGTGGGGCTGAGCCTTACAGGCGAGTGTGGGCCGCTACCAAGCTCACCGTAACTCCCGGTCCGTGTTTACCCGTCCACAGTGACCTACCCGCCCCCGTCTGTACTGACCGACCCGCCCCGTTTATAGTGACCTACCCACACCGTCTCTTGGCTCACACCAACACCTTCTCCTATTTCAGCCCCCACAATCACTTTAGCGCTCCGCGAAATGACTGAAAGCCCTGCACAAAATGAGCGAAGTGCCACCTGCTTCATACACTAGGGTGTAGCAGTGCCCGAGGTCCGGGTGCCACACACTGCTATTCATACGAGTGTTTTACGACTCTCGTCTTCTGTTCACTATACTGGTGCAACATTGTGGTGTAGTTTCTGTGGTTGGTACGCCTGTAACTGTGGTGCTTGGCAGCCTGGCTGGACACCCAGGCTGCGAGGAATATGTGTTATTAAGACACAGGTGCACATCGCGACACCATGGCGGGAGGACAGTGCCCAACCCACCCATTCATGAACTTGTGCCCAGCGGTGGTGCCACATCTCCACCTCACACAGTCCGAGTTTGTTCGTTTCTCGTATCACATTCACTTCGGGGGAAATTAAATACTTTATAACAGTTACCAGAGGCAATGGTATTTTTGTCCTGGTGGTATAAGTTCCTTGAGCGTCTATTGGTTTGCTTCCTCACCACGCCGACCGTCAAACAGTCAGATTAAGAATAGCCCAAGTTCAGAGCTACATATCCCACCGTTCGAATAAACTTAATCTTTAACGCCATTCACGAAATAAATCTCCTTACCTGGGCCTCCTGAGCAGGTCACTCCTCCTCCCTGGCCGCGTGACCCGTCCTGGAGGAGATATACCTCCTCGAAAATGGGTAGAAATCCGTTTTGAATCACAGGGGAAATCACTTTCACACACCGACATGAGAGGGGACGAGTTGTACGCCCCTAGGTGGGGAATGAGCGCCGCTTTCAACCTGGGTGAGTGGGGCAGGCGCGCCCACAACCCCTAACCTCCCTCCCCCCTCTATCCCCCCACCGTCCACCCCCTTCTCCCCCACGCAAACCACACCTCAACAACCGCACAACCGTTTTAACTGTCCCGATAAATGCAGGTCAAGACGCAGTCTTTTAGAAGCTGCTTGGCATAGAGATGAAGGCACACCTCATGTCTTAATTGCTCGTGTTATGAGGCGAGGGTGGTAGACATGAGATGGTAGGGGAGAGACTTGAAGGTGTTTGGCACTGTTTACATGTCTTGCGACGTCAAGCCTACGCTGTGGAAACTTCCGCAATCTTTCGTCCATTTTTCACAAGACAAGACAAGCATCAGCCACAGCTCCACATGCACGACGCCCCCGTACATCAACAGTGTATTCGCGTTCTTCCAGCGTTCGCTAATGGGATCCTTCTGATCAAACAAATACTCCGCCGTAATTAACAGGGCCAGAGAGAAAAACAAACAACCCACGGAAGGTTGTTCGGTCGTTCCACGAGCGTAATCAAGAGGTTGTTTGAGAGCTGCGGTTGTTACCGGGAGTCTCTGATGGTGCCGTCACGTGGTGTGAGGCTGGAGTTAGAGGAATGGTTTAGCAACCATCGGCTTTAACCTGACTTTATACAAGCTTCCCACTGCAACCACGACAATCTTCCCGGAGCAGCGCTGTGCAAGGCAGACTTAAGGTTGGGGGGGGAGGTCGAGGCGCCGCCACCCCCATCCCCCGGGTGTATAGCTGTTGCGGTGATTGGCACTGGTGGCGTTTACACTGCTACCTGGCACACCTGGGACCTGCCGCACCTGAGCACTGTTACGCTTACTCCTGATCACTGTTACGCTTACACCTGGTCACTGTTACTCTTACACCTGTGCACTGTTACTCTTAAACCTGATCACTGTTACTCTTACACCTGTGCACTGTTACTCTTACACCTGGTTACTGTTACTCTTACACCTGGTTACTGTTACTCTTACACCTGATCACTGTTACTCTTACACCTGTGCACTGTTACTCTTACACCTGTGCACTGTTACTCTTACACCTGGTCACTGTTACTCTTACACCTGGGCACTGTTACTCTTACACCTGGTCACTGTTACTCTTACACCTGGGCACTGTTACTCTTACACCTGGGCACTGTTACTCTTACACCTGGTCACTGTTACTCTTACACCTGGTCACTGTTACTCTTGCACCTGGTCACTGTTACTCTTAAACCTGATCACTGTTACTCTTACACCTGGGCACTGTTACTCTTACACCTGGTCACTGTTACTCTTACACCTGGGCACTGTTACTCTTACACCTAGTCACTGTTACTCTTACACCTGGTCACTGTTACTCTTACACCTGGTCACTGTTACTCTTACACCTGGTCACTGTTACTCTTGCACCTGGTCACTGTTACTCTTAAACCTGATCACTGTTACTCTTACACCTGGTCACTGTTACTCTTACACCTGGGCACTGTTACTCTTACACCTGGTCACTGTTACTCTTACACCTGGGCACTGTTACTCTTACACCTGGGCACTGTTACTCTTACACCTGGTCACTGTTACTCTTACACCTGGGCACTGTTACTCTTACACCTGGGCACTGTTACTCTTACACCTGGGCACTGTTACTCTTACACCTGGTCACTGTTACGCTTACACCTGGGCACTGTTATGCTTACACCTGGGCACTGTTATTCTTACACCTGGGCACTGTTACTCTTACACCTGGGCACTGTTACGCTTACACCAGGGCACTGTTATGCTTACACCTGGGCACTGTTACTCTTACACCTGGGCACTGTTACTCTTACACCTGGGCACTGTTACGCTTACACCGGGGCACTGTTACTCTTACACCTGGGCACTGTTACTCTTACACCTGGTCACTGTTACGCTTACACCTGGGCACTGTTATGCTTACACCTGGGCACTGTTACTCTTACACCTGGGCACTGTTACTCTTACACCTGGGCACTGTTACGCTTACACCAGGGCACTGTTATGCTTACACCTGGGCACTGTTACTCTTACACCTGGGCACTGTTACTCTTACACCTGGGCACTGTTACGCTTACACCAGGGCACTGTTATGCTTACACCTGGGCACTGTTACTCTTACACCTGGGCACTGTTACGCTTACACCTGGGCACTGTTACGCTTACACCTGGGCACTGTTATGCTTACACCTGGGCACTGTTACTCTTACACCTGGGCACTGTTACTCTTACACCTGGTCACTGTTACGCTTACACCTGGGCACTGTTACTCTTACACCTGGTCACTGTTACTCTTACACTTGGGCACTGTTATGCTTACACCTGGTCACTGTTACTCTTACACTTGGGCACTGTTATGCTTACACCTGGTCACTGTTACTCTTACACTTGGGCACTGTTACTCTTACACCTGGTCACTGTTACTCTTACACTTGGGCACTGTTATGCTTACACCTGGTCACTGTTACTCTTACACCTAGTCACTGTTACTCTTACACCTGGTCACTGTTACTCTTGCACCTGGTCACTGTTACTCTTACACCTGGGCACTGTTACTCTTACACCTGGGCACTGTTACTCTTACACCTGGGCACTGTTACTCTTAAACCTGATCACTGTTACTCTTACACCTGGGCACTGTTACTCTTGCACCTGGTCACTGTTACTCTTACACCTGATCACTGTTACTCTTACACCTGGGCACTGTTACATGTGTGGTGAGTCATGTGTGATGAATCGTGTGTGGTGAGTCATGTGTGATGAATCGTGTGTGGTGAGTCGTGTGTGATGAGTCGTGTGTGGTGAGTCGTGTGTGGCGAGTCGTGTGTGGTGAGTCGTGTGGTGAGTCATGTGTGATGAGTCATGTGTGGTGAGTCGTGTGTGGTGAGTCATGTGTGGTGAGTCGTGTGTGGTGAGTCGTGTGGTGAGTCGTGTGGTGAGTCGTGTGTGGTGAGTCGTGTGTGGTGAGTCGTGTGTGGTGAGTCGTGTGTGGTGAGTCGTGTGTGGTGAGTCGTGTGTAGTGAGTCGTGTGTGGTGAGTCGTGTGTGGTGAGTCGTGTGTGGTGAGTCGTGTGTGGTGAGTCATTTGTGGTGAGTCGTGTGTGGTGAGTCGTGTGTGGTGAGTCGTGTGTGGTGAGTCATGTGTGGTGACTCGTGTGTGGTGAGTCGTGTGTGGTGAGTCGTGTGTGGTGAGTCGTGTGGTGAGTCGTGTGTGGTGAGTCATTTGTGGTGAGTCGTGTGTGGTGAGTCGTGTGTGGTGAGTCGTGTGTGGTGAGTCATGTGTGGTGAGTCATGTGTGGTGAGTCATGTGTGGTGAGTCGTGTGTGGTTAGTCATGTGTGGTGAGTCATGTGTGGTGAGTCATGTGTGGTGAGTCGTGTGTGGTTAGTCATGTGTGGTGAGTCATGTGTGGTGAGTCATGTGTGGTGAGTCATGTGTGGTGAGTCGTGTGTGGTTAGTCATGTGTGGTTAGTCATGTGTGGTGAGTCATGTGTGGTGAGTCATGTGTGGTGAGTCATGTGTAGTGAGTCGTGTGTGGTGAGTCATGTGTAGTGAGTCGTGTGGTAAATCATGCATACAGTAAGTCGTGTGTGTTTTGAATCAAGTGTAGTGCGTCATGTGTGTGATGAGTCATGTATGTGGTGAGTCATGTATATACTTACCTAGTTGTGCTTGCGGGGGTTGAGCTCTGGCTCTTTGGTCCCACCTCTCAACCGTCAATCTACTGGTGTACAGATTACTGAGTTTCTCAAGCTCTATCATATCTACATTTGAAACAGTGTATGGAGTCAGCCTCCACCACATCACTTCCTAGTGCATTCCACGTACTAACTACTCTGACACTGAAAACGTTCTTTCTAATGTCTCTGTGGCTCATATGGGTACTCAGCTTCCACCTGTGTTCCCTTGTGCGTGTACCACCCGTGTTAAGTAATCCATCTTTGTCTACCCTGTCAATTCCCCTGAGAATTTTGCATGTGGTGGTCATGTCTCCCTGAGCTCTTCTGTCTTCCAGCGACGCGAGGTGCAGTTCACGCAGCCTTTCCTCGTAACTCTTGTCTCTTAGTTCTGGGACTAGCCTAGTGGCATACCTCTGAACTTTTTATATTTTCATCTTGTGCTTGACAAGGTACGGGCTCCATGCTGGGGTCGCATACTCTAGGATTGACCTTACTTATGTGGTATGCAAGGCTCTCAAGGAATCCTTACACAGGTTTCTGAAGGTAGTTTTTATGTTAGCCAGCCTCGCATACGCCGCCGATGTTATTCTTTTAATGTGGACTTCAGGAGACAGGTTTGGCGTGATTTCAACTCTTAGATCTTTCTCCCATGTGGCGAGTCATGTAGGAATGGTCGTTCACGTGTTTGTGGTGTGCCATGTGTATGTGTGGTGACTTGTGTGCAATAATTGGGTACTGGGTTGTTAACTGGTTGACGAGTCGTGTTGCAGAGACAACTAACAGTGGTGAGGCTTACCGTGAGCTATGGGAAGGGTAGATGGTCATCTGCATGCTCCTCTTCCCACATGTGTAAACAGAAATCATTCGAGGCGAGCTGAGTTCTGAAATGTGGAGAGGTGGTGGTGTAAATATTTAAGACGGATGATAGATCACTTCTATCTAATTAATGAAAGTATAAAGTTTAATTTTACGCTTGTTCACCAGTCTCTGTGGTGTAGTGGTAAGACACTCGTCTGGCGTTCCGCGAGCGCTTTGTCATGGGTTCGTATCCTGGCCGGGGAGGATTTACTGGGTGCAAATCCTTAACTGTAGCCTCTGTTTAACTCAACAGTAAAATGGGTACTTGGTTGTAACAACGATTCTTCGCGGCGGGGATCGTATTCCAGGGACCTGCCCGAAACGCTACGCGTACTAGTGGCTGTACAAGAATGTAACAACTCTTGTATATATCTCAAAAAAAAAAAAAATCTATTTCATCCATCATCGTACTAATATTCAGGAAGACACATATTTATGTGTCTTCCTATAAGGTCATCAGACATCTAAACGTTATACTACTGCTAGGCTTAGGCTCGTCTATGGGGTACCGTTGAAAATCACTTTCTTATGCACAACTCATCAGATGTAAACGTTGCCAGCCAAACTTCTCACGTATCTCGCATCACAATGTAATTAACTGAATGTTTAAAAACAAAATGAAAATTTGAGGTAACTCTTTATCACAAATGTTCACGAAATGCCCAACTATTGAATCCGGAATAACACGTTTCCCAAAATCCCTGTGTTGCCTATTGTAGGTATAGTGTATTTATCTATATATACTCCAACCTGTCCTCTCAGCTAATGTGCCTCATTTCGTACGGTATGGTCACCAACGTACAAAATAATTGGTACTATGTAAGGCTACGGCTCACAAATATCCACGTTTTCTATGCGTACCATGGTAAGGTTAGGTTAAGTGGCCTGGGTTCATTCGTTTTAGTACCCCATTATATTATACGGTGTGGTAATTCAAGAAAACGGGACGCTCTGTAAGCTCCTAATTGTTTTAATTCATGCCCACTGTAATATTAACTACGGTGATGTAATGGAACCTTTGTAGCTTTAGCACAAATTTGAGGTAAATTATAAATATTTGGAATTTCTTGACCACAAATGTAAATTATTAGTATTAAAACAATTAATATTGTTCTTCAGCTTTGTCTTGCGCGAGCTAGGCTCCAGTTTGGTTATGCAGTTCTGTTTAGACATAATATTAAAAGTCAATATTCTTTTTGAAGGTAGTTTAAGAAAGCTTCATTTACTTTCTCTAGAAGACTGAGACTAAGATGGGACATGATTGAAGTATATAAACTTGCACAAAAGTATAACAAACGTATATTATTAGGGTGCTAAATATATCAAGAACAAAATATACCACGAAACGCTGGATACAAATCGAATAAGATTAGATAAAGTAAAGATTTCTGTAAATAATAGTTTGGATATATGGTTGCATATTGATGGAGCAGGTTGCTGGTGAACACAACACTTCTTACTGGAGTGTTTGGAAACACTCCACACACCTCGAGTGTCTCAAACATATCATCAATATCAACACGGACAGTCTCCGTGGTGTAGTGGTAAGACACTCGCCAGGCGTTCCGCGAGCGCTTTGTCATGGGTTCGTATCCTGGCCGGGGAGGATTTACTGGGCGCAAATCCTTAACTGTAGCCTCTGTTTAACGCAACAGTAAAATGTGTACTTGGTTGTAACAACGATTCTTCGCGGCGGGGATCATATTCCAGGGACCTGCCCGGAACGCTACGCGTACTAGTGGCTGTACAAGAATGTAACAACTCTTGTATATATCTTAAATATATGTGAGTTTGTGTGGTTGTGTATGGAGATAAGCTGCCTCGCATGAATCGATAACGTTTGATCTGTTTTTCTCAATTGTTATGTTAATTAACACAATCAGCTAATAAAAAGTGGTTTTCCATTTTATAGCTACTGTGATTTAGTAATATTCTACAGCACATTGAATGCTCTCGTTTAAACAAAATGTTCATCTATATCTATAAAATAGAACGTCAAGTCTCTATGTCTGCATTTCTGCCCAAGATAGAAAGACACAAATGCTTCGCAAGATGAAGCAAGATGCTTAGCAAGCTTAGCAAGATGACACATAAGGGGTATGGGAGAAACACCCATGCTAAAGAAAGGAAGAGGGGGGAGGGGGGAGGGGGGAGAAAGACCCGAGCAAAACCGAGAACCCATCTGCAAAAAATTATTATTGCGTAACAATTGTTCAAAACAATAGAACGATTCATACAAAATTATGTCACAATTATTGTAAAGTAAAGAGGCATTTTTCAAGTTATAACAGTTTGAGAGCAGCTCTTCTGGAGATATCTGGACTGCATCTCCAGAAACTAATACATTACTTTCATTAAACAGCGTTACACAAGAAGGAAGTGACTTCACTGAGGCCAAGAGAGCAGAGGAAGGAAGTGTCTTCACAGAGGCCACGAGAACAGAGGAAGGAAATGTCTTCACGGAGGCCAAGAGAGCAGAGGAAGGAAGTGTCTTCACTGATGAGCGTTACGCAAGAAGGAAGTGTCTTGCCTGAGGCCAAGAGAGCCAAGGGAGGAAGTGTGTAGTACTGAGAGTGGCGTTACATGAGGAGGAAGTGTCTCCCGTGGGTTGGTACACAAGGAAGGCGACGTCCCAGCATTAATGAGAGTGTGCAGGTGGCAGGTGCTGCGCCCACCCACGCCACCTCTCCAGGTGAGCCCCCTCACACCCCCCCAACATCTCTCATCTCTCACCCCCCAAGTATAGCTTCCAGACCGGCGGGAAACTGATCTCGATGAGAAATAAAATGTCGGTGCATGAACTCTGAAAATGTCTAGTGTGGCAACTTGTCCGGGAGCTCTCAAAGCTTGTCATGTTCTGGTGGTATCCTGCACCTGTTGTCACTCTGCCCACCGCCTCACACGCTCCTCTTGCTAACGGTTTGTGTTAAATAAATTCTATATCCGGAATATATGTTTCGCGTATGGGATCCCCTTACCGTGTTTGTGGGTGTACAAGTTGATATAAACAAGTATGTGGGGTATATGTGTGTAGAGGTCCGTGTGGAGACTCCCAATTGTGTATCGAGTATACGGTTTCAGCTTCATGTAATTTTATGAATAATTCCGAGTTGGAGAGGGAATGCATCTTTCACATGTTATTGAACCCAGGTATCGGAATGGCAGGCACGAACACACCACACAGTGCATTCTACGAATAATAATAATAATAATAATAATAATAATAATAAAATGTACAAATCACATTAATGTGATATATCAATGAGAACATCAATTGGAGCCATGAGGAGGATTTGAACCTTATCTCTGGGTACTCCCGAGCACTCGCGTAATACCACTGAACCACGATACGACGTAAGTAATATAATCTGGATTTCAACTGAACCCAAAAAGTGGTCTTGAAGTATTGAGCTGATTCATAATCAAGGTTTTTATGTATTACCTGCATAGACAAGAGAGGAGGTTACACAAATTGTGAAGAACTCAATCAAAGCTTGCAGGAAGTTTCTAAGATTGAGCCAGAACTGTCCACAGATGTACAACTTCCTAAGGAGCAGGTGCTACCAGGAAAAAAGATTGATCGAAATAGAAGTAACGCCAGAGGATGTAAAGAAATAATTAGAGGAACTGGAGGTGATGAAAGCCACAGACCTTGACAAGATCTCACCTTGGATCATAAGAGGGGCAGCTGCAGCACTGTGTGTACCCCTTGCTAGTCTTCAACTCTTCACTAAAAATGGGAAACTTCCTGACATTTGGAAAGTGGCAAATGTGGTACCTATATACAAGAAAAGATGAAGAAAGGAGCCACTGAACTACAGATCGGTATCACTAACAAGAATTCCCTCTAAGATATTAGAGAGACTAATTCAAAGAAAGCATATCGGTCATTCAGAATATATAAATTTTATTTCCAATAATCAACATAGCAAACAATATTTTCCCTGGATTGCTAGAATACTTTTACCACTGTTCTTCACCAGCGAATCCTATGCAAACTCGAGAAACAGCCATTGGTAAAAGTACTAAATTGGGCGAAGGAATACCTTTCATGAAGAAGACAAAGGAGTCATAGTAAGGTGAGAACTGTCAGAATGAAGAGATATAATGAGTGGAGTACCTCGCCTAATATATATTAAAATTATTTAACAGGGGAGGTAAGCTTATTCTTATCCATGTTTGCTGACGATGCTAAGCTAATGAGACAGATCAAAATCTTCCTAAAATCAATGCTAATCAAAACTGAGGACTGCAGTACATTACAAGATGACCCAGACAATCTCCAGAGATGGTCTCAGAAATGGCTAATAAATTTTAACCCTGACAATTGCAAGGTTATGAGGATAGGAGTTGGAGCAAGAAGACCTCAAATACAGTACATGATGAAGGCAAAGCAACTTCTAAAAAAGAGAAAGACTCAAGAGTGGACATAACTAGAAATCTAACACCAGAGGCACACATCAGCAGAAAAAAAATCGAAGGCCTATGCATACTGGTAAACGTCCAGTTATCCTTCAGGAACTTGAGTAAAAGATCCCTTCTGAGCGTTGTATACAACCTTTGTGAGACCTATTATTCAGTATGCTCCCTCAGAATGGAACCCTTACCTAACCAAGTTCAAAATACAAATAAAAAAGTACAAAAATATTAAACAAGGCTTGTTCTTGAGTAAAGAGGACTCAGCTTTAATTTAAAAAAAGACTGAGGGAACTGGACCCTGATATGATATGATATGATAACGACGTACAAGATACTAAAGGGGCTTGACAAAATAGATATAGAAATAATGGCCATAGGGACATAAATGGAAACTGGAAACACAAATGAGACACAGGGATGTCAGAAAGAACTTTGTTTAGCCTAATAATAAGTGGAATGAACTAAATGAGCAAGTTGTTGAAACCAATGAGATACACAGTTTTTAATGTAAATATAAGAACAACTAATGAAAAGAGTCACTACATTGAGCTAATGATTGTCGAAAGGCGGTATGCCACCAGACTAGTGAGTTACGAGGAAAGGCTATTGGAATTAAACCTCACGTTACTGGAAGACAGTAAAATTAAAGGAATTATGATTACCACCTGCAAAATTATCAGAGGAATTGACAAGGTATATAAAGACAGACTATTTAGCACGAGTGGTATTTGATCAAGGGAACACAGGTGAAAACTTAGTACCCAAATGAGCCACAGAGACATTAGAAAGATTTTTTTTCAGTGGCAGAATAGTTAACAAATGGAATGCATTGAAAGGGATGTGGTGGAGACCGGATACTTACCGAACAGATATAACTAAGCATATACAGTATACCACTAGGATATACTGTATTCCATTGAGCAGATATACCACTGAACATGCATATAACTAAGATATACCACTCAGAATGAGAATAAACCATTGAACAGATATACCACTCAGAATGAGAATAAACCATTGAACAGATATACCACTGAACAGATATCACCATGCAGATATACCACTGAACAGATATCACCATGCAGATATACCACTGATCATATATCGCTGACCAGATACCACTGGGCAGATATCACTGAGCAAATATACCCGAGCAGATATACTGTACTACTGAACAGATACCAGTGAACATATATATATACTGTATATATATATATATATATATATATATATATATATATATATATATATATATATATATATATATATATATACACACATGGAGTACCTCATGGAGTAGTATATATATACACATGGAGTACACCATGGAGTACCTCCCACTGAGAAGATATACCGCAAAGAAGATGTCACTGTAAAGTGCTGCAAGAACACCTTGGAAGACTTGTGGACAAAAGTGGACAGATAAATAGCTGATGTAAATCAATTCAAATGGACCAAATGGTTTGGGTTCATTTTTATTTATCAATCAAAATCCATTAATCCAAAACGTTTGAAATTACGATTTTTTATACCGAAAATATGCCAATTAATGAAAACGAGGATGGGTCAGAGTTTGCCCAAATTAACCTGCAGTTTTTAAAATACGATGGGAGTTCGACCAGTGTGGAGACAACAAGCAGACAAGCACAAGACCAGTCGCTATTTCGCACCATCCTTGGGTTTGTAGTTTTAGAATATACGTGTGTGGATCAGAGACTTACGTTTGCTTAACCCTTGTCTGGTGAATATTATGGCACTAAAGGTTCTTATTTTAGTAGCATCGCTAACCTTCGAACGTTACAAAACTTTACTGATCTTGCAGACTTTAATCAAAATTTATTCCAAGCAATGAGTATTCTAAAGAGCAAGCAAAATTTTCAGTTACTAGGCTACTGTCATCAAATTTAATTCTACCAAATTAATCTTATTTATCATACCATTATCCTGAAAATATCACAGTCCAGGAAATTTATTAATAATCACTCATGGAATATACATCATTATTATAATAAATAGAAATCTTATCTGTTCCTCAGAACAGCCTAATTCAAGGGGGCGGACGTGGAGGGATAAACTTGCTTTACCTGAATTTACTTATGGTTCTCGTTGCTGCCGTTTGCCTCCTGCCAGGCGTGATCCTCTGTAGAATTATCTCTGCTGTACACTCCTCACCTAACGTTCTTCCTTTTATATGGCTCGTCTTGAAACTTGTCTCGGCTCTTCGTCCTCGTTCACTCGCTGCTACTCCGACGACTGAGTGACTGAGGATAAAAATTGCCAGTGTTGCCAACTCAATTTCCAGTTTAACATCCCCCCCCCCTAAAAAAAATGACATGAAAACATCTAAAAATATCTATAATTTCCAGGCATGCATCTAAAAAGTAAACTACAAAAATCTTACGTATTACTAATCCTCCAGCACAGTTTATGAAAACATAAATAATAGCATGGAAATTTAATGTAATACTCATAATACTACTTACCTTGATATTTCAATACTACGCAAAATAAAAAATCCTCTTCAACTTCATCTTCAGCACTAGATGGGCCTGGTTGAGAAGAAACTTCAAGATCTTTTTTTAAAACAGGGATTGTTTTGATGTCATTCAACACCTTGGATGGAACACCTTCGAGGTTCGTAAGTGTTGCAACATTTCTCTAATTGGATAAACTAAATTTGTCCATAAAAATAGCATTTAATAGAGCTAATTTCATTTTACTGCTCAGTTTGTATTTTACGTAGTTCATCGTGCTGAATACTCTTTCTACTTCAGCATTTAAATGCTGTAATAATATTGCAGAGATAGCACATTTGCTTATTTCTTTAAATGGGCTTGAACTTGAGACATCTTTAAATTGACGAACTTCTTTCCTGGAGTCTGTATCTATTTTATTATTCCAATCATCTAAATTTATTTTTGCTAATTGTTATTCAGCCTTACCTATTATTTCTTGTGAAGCATCTAAGCACTTCATGACCTCGCAAACTAAAGAGATGTCTTTGCTTGGTTGCAATATATTATTTACTGAGAAAAGAAAGATGTGTTGCAAAACTTTAATATTATCGGGCAGCTTCTGCTTCAACTGTTCAAACAAACATAAGAGAAAACTTTAACATCGGTTTCAAAATATATTAATTTGTTGTAATAAGCCTATTGGTTCTGAATTCGTCCGTTTTTGTTTGAAAGCGGTAGCCCAGGTTTCAACTGAACTAACAAGTAGGAGATCATCAAGCAATTTTACATCAATGTTTTTGGAATCAAATAATTTGTTGAATTTGTACTTCAATAAGTACTATACTTCATTAATAAAAAAGCAGAAATGCAAGATTTTTTCATCGGAATACTTTTAAAAAAGAATTTCAACTGTGTAACACCTCTCATTTTCTCTCTTTTTCTTAAAATGAGCCTTCAATTTTGACCATTGTTCAATTATTCGATCCACAGTTGGTTGAATAAACAGCCACCTTGTTTTAAAGTTAATTAACAAGTATTTTTAGTGGACTTGTGCAATCACTGGGATTCATATAACTTTTTTATTCAACTTGTCTAACAGAGGAGTGAGAGAACCATTTATGGGTTTCTACATTGAGAAACTCCAAATTTCTAGGTAGACATTCAGACGATGTGTGATAAAGTGCAAATTGAATGTAGTGGCATACACATCTCATTAAAATTATTGCTGTAACTTCCTCTTTTGGTCTTGCGTAAACTCCATTAATTCCAATCGCAACACTCGCATTATCTGTTCAAGTTGGACTTGAAGGGTCGTCAAGTCCAACTTTATATTTGATAATAATATAATTTCCTCTGCAATACTCTCAGCATCACATTTATCACGCAGAACCATTCCAAGATATGTTGACACTTTATAACGATTATACTATAGTAAATAATGTAAACTCCTAATAACTTTTGAAATGAAAAGTCATTAGTCTTATCTAACGACAAAGTATACTAATACTTATATAATTAATCAACTGCACAAAATGACTACACAAAACATTATGTATATTTACGCACTTTATGTTATGCATCTTCAAATCTGACACAATTTTACTGTCATCAATATTGTTCTTGCACAGATCTCGCATTGATGTCACTTGCTTCAGTACAGAAAGAAAAAAAATGAGGGTAGAAATAGCCTAAGTTACTATATCCCTTTGAGATGTATTTCTTTCTCGTCTCAATAACCATACTTGAACTTGAACTTGAAAGAAAAAAATTTACAAATTGAAAAAATTGAGATTAACATACGATAGTAAACTCGGAGACTTGCAAATAGCTGTTCTGGGACAAATTTGCTAAAATCATCTCAATCATCCAAAATTCTATTAAAATCCTCCAGATTAACGTCAAACATCTAAACAGCATTTTGTGACATTCAGACGCATCTAAAAATCAACTAGATATAGATGTAAAATATCGCAATTGTCGACACTGCAAACCACAGTCAGTTTGCCTGGGCAGGAGAGGCTGCCGGTGAAACTGATCTTACTGCAGGAAAAATTACAAATCGAGTCCACCGATAACTGTGGCCCACACACACCCTTCACTTAGCCTCAGGGTGTCACACTACTCCTCACACTGGCAGTTGAAGTGTCACTAACTGTCCACTTACACGCAGTAGCCCTCTTAAACTGCCGCGTTACACTGTCCACCGTCACTGGATAATCAGCTGTTGGGCCTTCAGGTACCTCGCCTCAGTGTCACTGGTAGTTCACAGATATGCAGTGGCCTACACTACGGCTCTCTAGGCTACGTCACTGCACACTGTCCGTGATAAACGTGTTGCGTGTCGCCACTTCAACGTAATTAACACTGTCTCTAGCCACGGAATAGTATGTGGTCACTACATGCTATTCCATACTATCCCATACACTACACTCCCTCACTACCCTCTTTCCTGGCCAGTCTCTCCTCGGCAGCAGGACTGCAACTTGTCATTCATTGCTCACCTTAACTGCAGCTCTGTTGATTCACACCGGCCAGGACTGCGCTCTTCACTTCGCAAGTTGACGCTGAGGACAGATTGTGAAGTCTTCCTGTCTAGTTGATCAAGTTGACGCTGATCCCAAACCACCAATGGCTCTCTTGAGTTGCAACTTCCCTGCAACCTGTATAATTCGTCGGCAAAATCTTCCTCCCCAGGAAGTGCCACTTGGTCACTCCATTCGTACAACGTCGAATTATCGCTGTCTGGCTCTCAGTATCCTCGAAATTCGCCAATTTCTTGGAGCCGGCCACAACACGACCTTCCCCGAGCAGGTGCTTGAGGCGACGTCTCGGGGTGCGGTCATTTCGTGCATATGACGATTCGATATAGGCTCGCTTTCTGTTTGATAACTCGTATGTATAGTTAGATTAGGGTGAATTATCTTTAGGTAGGCTGTATTGGGCTCGGTTGGGTTTGGTTAGGATAGTTTAGGTTGAGTTAGGTTAGGTTAAATAGATTTCAAATTACGTTGTTGATTCGCCCTAAGTACGAAGTGACCTGTATCCGCTGTCTCCCTCGCATGCCGTGTGCCAATCAGGAGCCTCCCGTTGATCACGTGACTACAAATCATTCCTTGATTGGTCGAGTCATGGCTCACTCTTCATACAAGCGATCTGCCAGGGCAAGATTCACGAAAGCACTTACGAACCTGTACATCTTTTCTCAATCTTTGGCGGCTTTGTTTACAATTATTAAACAGTTAATGAGCTCCGAAGCACCAGGAGGCTCTTTATAACAATAACAACAGTTGAATGGGAAGTTTTCATGTTTGTAAACTGTTTAATAAATGTAACCAAAGCCGTCAAAGATTGAGGAAAAATGTACACGTTCGTAAGTACTTGCGTAAGTGATTTAATGAATCTGGCGCCCTCTCCTTCTTCCTAAGGGCGTCAAGGCGTGCTCACATGTGATGACGTTTCTCACCCGCCATGTTGGAAATGGTCGACTAGGCTTCCTTCAAAAATTTACATTTGAAAACTTACTTTAAAAACTAGGCATCCTGCCGCCTCTCACATTTAACTAAAGATTCCTTGGGCCGTCTTGCACACTTTAAAGTTAGTTAGTATGTTTCTTGATAGGCGAAAGATGTGTGTTAAGCAGACGACGCTTGTAGTAACACTGAGGAGATATACCACTGAGCAGATATATCACAGCAGATATACCACTGAGTAGGCACCAATGAACTGATACAGCTGAGTAAATAATGTATTTTTGTCGGGAGACAGGCAACTTTGTGTCGGGGGACAGGCACCCCGTGTATATATATGATTGGCTTATATCGAGGTCCACCCCTCCCCCCCCCACTAAAGGGTCGAACTACTGACCCTCCCCAAGACGCAACCCCACAACAAGCCTAGTAACTCCTGCGTTCCGATTACTATATACCACCTCGTGCAATTGTAGGAACCCATATTCACGGAGAAGGGAAATCATCATGAGATGATTTCGGGGCTTTAGTGTCCCCGCGGCCCGGTCCTCGACCAAGCCTCCACCAACAGGAAGCAGCCCGTGACAGCTGACTAACACCCAGGTATCTATTTTACTGCTAGATAACAGGGACATAGGGTGAAAGAAACTCTGCCCATTGTTTCTCGCCGGCCCGGGACCACAGGATCACAAGTCCAGTGTGTTGTCCGCTCGGCCGACCGGCTCTTTTTACATTATTGCCAACAGCATTTGGTGTTCCCAGGCGGTCACCCATCCAAGCACTAAGCAGACGACGCTTGTCTGCGTCTACAGGGAATACAGAGCATTCAGAGAAAAAAATTGCCATTTAACTCTGAGTACGTATGAGTGTTCATTTCTGCTACCACCCCCTTTTTTATGTTGTACACTTTATTATACAAGGTTACACAGTTACATATCTGATTGATTTAAAAAAATGGACATTAAGAGGAAATAAAGGGAAGTTTGTTTCCTAGAGGCAGTAGATTTCTTCGAACTCCTCCGACGCCGGGCAGGAACCAAAGATGCAGCGGGCATTTCCCCCTCTGGTTCGCTACACTGAGGCGCTGGAAGAGAAAACTTGCTGCTTTAGGGTATCTTGTATTTTCAATGAGCCTGGAACCAAGATCCTTAAGAAACCTCCTTGCACTCTCTCTCTCCTTGGTCCCGGATCCTATTTAAATTTTGCCCCGAGGGGCGAGTTTATTGGGCAGCGCCACTAATCTTGTGAGTGGACACACCGCCATAGCAGCATGTACAACACTCCCCAATAGGAATAAAACCCGCTGGGTTGTTCATCCTGTCACTTGTACCCAGACTTAGCTGGGACTTGCTTAACTGTCTCAAGTGAACAGCTCCTCAAACAAGAAGATTAACATCTATCAACCCTTAAAAGCTTACGTTATCTTGCGGGTGCAAAATGGGAATCTTTTAAGAACAGTATCAATATTTGACAAATAGTGTTTTCCTAACTCAAACAATGTGGGGTTTATTATTCTACAGTTATTCCTAATGTCTCTCAGGTGTTCACATTCACGTAGATAGTGTTCAAGGCGGTGTCCATCACTCTCACCACAGATTCTGCAACTTCGCTGATCAACTATTGTTTCCATTCCATATCTCCATGGATATTTGTATCCAAGACGGATTCTCGCTATTACTATAATAAAAATAAAATAAATGTTTATTTAGGTAAGGTACATACATACAAGAAATTTTTACAAAGATTGGTGGACTTATAGATAGAGCTAGTACATACAATGCCTAAAGCCACTATTACGCAAAGCGTTTCGGGCATGCCATCATTCTCTCCCTCGTCCTCCTCCTCTTCGGCCATAATGATTGGGATTGCCAGCTGCAACCATGTTGTACCATCGTACAGATTCACTGGTTTGTGCTTCTATCCTCCTTTCCTCAGTTACCTTGTCACGGTGATGTTGCCTGACAATACCTCTAATTTGTAGTAGAGTCTTGGGTATGAAGTATTCAATATGGTCTCCTTCAGCACCTTCAGCAGCCAGCACATCTGCTCGTTCATTCCCACATATTCCAACATGGGAGGGGATCCACAGAAACTTGATGACTCTTCCCTGATTGGTAAGTACTCTTACAGCTCTCTTAATTTCAGCGACTATTGCAAGATTTTCTGCCCGATTTTTACTTAGGCTTTGCAGTGCTGCTTTTATACAATACAATTTTACAATACAATTTTATTTAGGTAAGGTACATACATACAATGTATGTACCTTTTGAATCGGTGCAAATCACTGCACCTTCTGGAAAAAATCCTAAAGAATAATGAGGAGACTTTAGACAAACCACGGGCTTCCTGTCCCTATCGAGGCACCTCCGGCTGGAGTGGGGGGGGGGGGGGCGCAGATAAATATTATATATGTTAGTATTAAAAAAACGGTAGTATGCCGTTTTCTTTATTTCATGATAAGAGAATAGAGAACGTTTTAGAAGGGCCGTCTGTGATAAACACAAAAATCTTAATTCGCTTACTGTTGATGATGATGATGATGATGATAATAATAATAATAATAATAATATATTTTTTATTAGCAGGATTAGGTATACAATAATAATAATAATGTTTATTCAGGTTAAACTACATACATACAATATGATGAGTTCCAAACAGAATGTTGGATTTCTAGCATTCATATATATATTATACAAGTATATATTGGTATAGAGCTAGTATATACTATACCCAAAGCCACTAATGTGCACAGCGTTTCGAACAAAATGTGGGAAAAACACTTGAAAACTAAGACTTAAACTAATTGAGCCCAAAAGAATGAATTGGACTGAAAAAGGCAAAACAATAAAAAAGGATGACAGTTGTTACATATTGGATGGAACAGCAAAAATTGCAACAGATCAGCAGAATGAATTTTAACTAAATAAACAGACGACAATTTTCTTGTTTATACATGTTTCTGTACGTTTATACATGGTGGAGATCAGCAGTTATACAAGTTGGTGAAAAATCAGTATTGTTTGAAAACAGCAAGACATAGGTTAACATTTAATAGGTAAGGTAAGTTACGTGGATATTTTTTTTTTTGCAGGGATATTCCTGCGCGGGCCCTAAGCCTCTGGCTGGCCTACTAAGTGTTGCTTGTTTCTGTTTTACTTGGGCGGAGTATGAGTATTTATGACTCGTATGGTCGCTTCAGTAAGATTTTGCCATATGTGTTTAACAACTTCTTCTGCTCTGTTGAATCTAAGTTGAAATCTTAATGGGTTTGTAACTGTGCACTGTGTTAGATAATGCTCCAGCGGTCTGTCGGGCATTTCTACACAGTGCTGATATTTCCTCTCATCTTCCGGAACCTGTAAGCCTATTTCCCATGCACATGGGTATCCAAGCCTGATGCGATGTAAATGTAAGTGTACTTCTGTTGCTCTACTGCTCCCTTTCATCAAACTAAGTGGTTCGTTGTTGGTTGAATTCTTGTACCAACCCGCAGATCCTGATGTTGCAACTGCTGTGTTGTGGTCACTATACATCTTTTGCATTGCTCTGTTTCTAATTACTTGTTTAATCTGTGATAGACTCTGTGGTATGTAAATGTCTACATTTCTTCTCTTAGTTGCAAGTTTTGCAGCTTCGTCTGCAATGTCATTTTCTATTATTCCCACATGGCTTGGCACTCAGTTGATAAGTACCCGTCGGCCTTGTCGTTTGAGTGTTTGCATTAATGATATGACATTTGTGATCAGATGTATATATGTTATCACATATATGTTCTTGTTGCAAGGTTTCAATAGCGGTTCTCGAATCTGTATGTATGATAACATGTTGTCGGTGTTCAGCAAGAGCATGTTCCAAGGCATGTTCCACATTTTCAGAAAGACAAAGCTTCTTTGGAGAAAGTTCAACACCGGGCAACAAAAATCATTTCAGAAGTAAGTCACCTCTCATACCAGGAACGGTTGAGGGCCACACTACTAACAACAACGCAAACCAGACATGACAGGGCTGATCTCATTGAAGCTTTTAAAATACTGAACAATTTGGAGGACGTCGATCCGGACAACTTCTTCAAAAATGTCAGATGTATCACAAAGAAAGAACAACAGTTTCAAGCTGAACAAGCCACAATGTAGAACCGAGGAGATTCAATTTCAAGTTCAAGTATGTTTATTGAGATAAGCAATAAATACATCTCAAAGGGATAGAGTAGCTTAGGCTATTTCTACCCCCCTCTACTTCAAGTCCCTCAAGGGGCGCACATATTCAGTGAGTACAAATAGACATATAACAGTACAAGAATCCCATTTAACATTGCATACAGCAAGTACAGCATATAATTGTTACATTCTTGGGGCAAAATTCTTGTAGCTCCTAAGTATACTGTCTATTATACCATTATCACACATCCAAGCAATTTGATGTGGTACACTATTTATTTCCTTATTTCTATATTTTTCAATAAGGTGACACTAATACATAATGTTCTAAGGTGTGGGCGTGCGGCATACTACATAATTTACACTCCTTATCTTTTTCACTGACATCAACACCGTATTGCCAGATATATTTATATCCTAATCGTAATCTCATGTAAATTGAATCCTTCCAAGTAGACTTTCCTTTACCATAAGTGAAGGACGAATTTGTATTTATTATTGAATAATTCTTAAGTGTGTTACTACTGTCCACCATTGCCATTCTCTTTATCATTTCTTCACCCTCCTGAATCACCTTGAGTCTTGTTTTTATTTGTTTCAAGGTTAACTGACATACAACATCAACAAGAGTTTTTTCAGTGGCTCTCTTCGCTATGTCATCAACTACCTCATTCAACAGTATCCCCACATGTGAAGGGATCCACATGAATCTTACTTTACACCCAGTTTTTTCTAGTCTCTTAACATTCTCTCTACACTCTATCACAATATTCTGATATACTGGGCGTCTGCTATTTAAAGACTCTAACGCTCCTCTGCTGTCAATAAAGAAGCAAGCATTTTTACCACATTTGACTACTTCCTGTAATCCTGCTAATACTCCTTGGAGTTCAGCCTGCGTTGAAGAGACATTGTCAGTTAAGCGGCGTCCAATAACAGTATCTACAGTGCCGATGTCAGTGTACTCCCTGATCAAGACTCCACATCCTGCCTTCCCATCCCTAGCTACTGACCCATCACAATATACATGTAGAGTGCTTTCTGTAGGCAGTTTTCTAATTATACAATCATATGTTGCCCTCAGCTCTCCTATTTCATACATACTTTTTTTCTTATGCAAGGGAGTAATTACTACATCTACATTACAATCCTCCCATGGTGGTGTAAATTTTCTCTTGGGCACAGCAATACACTCTGTAATAACATCATACTTTATAACATTATAACATAATTTATTCATATATACTCTCTTCTTCATCATACACTGTTCACTACTTCCCACCTTTGGAACCGAGAGGATTAATTCATTAGCTCCCCCACCTCTCATTAATCTAATGGCAGAGGCTACATTTATCTCTGAAATTCTATCCCCAATACTCTGCAGAATCAACTCCATCCTCATTATCTCAATCATAGCATTTCTTGGGCATCCTAAGATAATTCTCATTGCTTCATTTTGTACCTTCTCCAACTTGCCCATCCTACCTTTACCAAAACAAGAAATGACAGGTGCAGCATAATCAATAAGAGATCTTACAGTACTCAAGTATAACATTCGTAGCACAGGGACTCCCACTCCCTTTCCACAGCATGCCAAAGCCTTCAGAGGTTGTAATCTCTTCCGACATTGACCCAACAGTCTGTTCATCTCAGCTTCCAAACTCTCATGGGTATATCCAACATATAAGCCTAAATATTTATATATATTAACTCTCTCTATATTTTTATCGTTTATTTTCAAAACAATGGGGCTCCGACTTCTACATTCAAACTTAGTTTTGTTTTCATTAACCACCAATCCCATATGGTGACACAGGTTTCCGAAATTGTCCAACACTGTTTGAACCTTTGCCCTGAAACAAAATATCATTGGCATATATGATCGGAGTTACCCCATTTGAGTATCTCTCAGATGCTATCTTATTCATTAGTACATTAAACAGGGTGGGACTCAACACTCCTCCCTGAGGTGTGCCGAGTTCAAAAGACCTCACACCTGACATACAACCTTGATACCACACCTGAGCCTTCCTTTCGTAAAGATAATCCCCTATCCAGCGCAATAATTTCCCTTTAACACCAAGACTAGCTAATTCATATAAAATAACCTCACCGAGGAGATGACTTTTCACCCACAGGGTTATAAACAAATGGAATCGCCCACCTGTTGAAGACGTAAATGTCAAAACTCTGTTGAATTTTTAAATTTAACTTGAAAAAAATCCTCAGGACAAATGGTAGGGGGAATTTGATAAACCGCCGGCTTCTAGTCCTAGTTGTTAGTGTCCCTCAGATAACCCAAGGTAAATTTTTCCCGGAAAAAATGATCTACTTGTAGGTAAATAGACTTTTAGTCATATATTCCTTTTTAAATTCCTTTAATCCCGCATTTGAAAACGGATTCTATAAATTTACTGGGATTGCCTTATTCATTATATTATTTCATTCATACTTATAGCTTCTCTGAAATGTTCACACTTTACACTTTTATTTTCTTCATATAATTAAATTGCGAAGGAAATATGTTGTGATATACTTTCCTGAATGCTAAGAATTAAAATATTATTTATAGGGCTAATATGTAGCAGTTTATATTGAAATGTAACAATATGCATCTGTTAATTCTTCTCTCGTCAAAAGTTGTATGTTTAAATTTATGGGTTATAGACATGGATATAAAATGTTGGGCGCGTTTCCTATCACCTCACGGGGGAGACATCTCCCGTTACGCAGGGTGCAGTCACACCTCCACAGATCTCCAGTATCAGCTCTTGATACTGGTAATGGCTCAAAAGGGCCACCACTTACGGGCTATTCATGCCCGTGCCACCTTTTGGTTGGCTTAATCTTCATCAATCAATCAATCAATCCTATCACCTACATCTAGCAGTAAATAGGTACCAGACAGTCAGCTTGTTGTGGGATTAAGGGCCAGTAGTTAGACATTTGAGAGAGGGGGGACCTCTTATCCACTGGCTGCCTGTCCCCCGACACAATGAATTGTTATTTAACTGCCCGAAACGCTATGCGTGTTAGTGGCTTTGCAAGAATGTAAAATCACCTATGTTTTGTACTCTCACAAACCCAATGTACCTTCTTGTATACATAATACATAATAATCAAATAAATTATTATTATATTGCTACTGCAACAAGGTAAATTATATACGATTAATATAAGTTCCCTCACTTGTTGTTTACAATAGATAGGAAATTAATATGGTGTTGATTTAGGTCGGCAATCAAACTCAAGCCACTCCACCTGGTCATAGGTTGCATATTGTATTTATCTCTTCATTGCCTCCAAGCAATCGATACTTTTTCCGGTCGCCAGCTCGATATGTTTCTGGGGCGTGGATGACCTTTTCCCCCCTCTTCACTGAGCAACTATACAAGATAAAATCTAGTAAAAATAGGGTTAATGTTTCAAAAGTACCGCTGGATTCGCGCGCCACCAAACACATATCATTTTATGCCTGACGTCACACTCATGGGTCTCTTCCTGGGTTCTGGCTACAAGTTATTGAATGACTAATATAAATTAGGATCAGAGGCCATAAGGGCGGAGAAGGTGGCGAGGAAGGTGTCGGGTAAGCGGAGAGCGGCGTCTGATGGCCCTCCTTCCCCGCCGATCCTCCATTGTTTTACCAACTCTTCTCCAGTTTCCGCCATCTATCGTAAGCGAATGGAAGAGGTTTTCTCAGAGTCCTGTCAGCGGAGATGGAAACTGAACATCTTTTGGACGATAGTCTAGATTCAGTTGAGGTAGGAGGTGTTGGCAGCGTTGGCTGGAAGTGTGCCGGTATTTTAGGTACCCTGCGAGGCGTATTTAGCGCTGGTGTGGTTGACGGTGCAGGGTCAATTCAAGGCCTCCTGGCATGTCAGACTCGTCTCAGATGAGTGAAGGTCAATATTTTACTTTCCTTACCATAAACTTGCTAAGTATTTGGGCTATTTTTCTTAAGAATATTCGACTGCGTGAAGTGTGGAATAGTTTCCAGGAAATTTTCCCCCCCAAAGGCTCACGAGTACGAAAATAAAAGTGATTTCGTGAGTTTGTTTTGAAGCTCAAGGTTTCACGTTGTTGTGAAGACCTCGGGTGGGGAAGTGAGTTCCTCTATTTATATTCCCGACAGAAGGGGATATTAACTGGGCCTCTCTCTGTACGACGAAGCTTAACAGACTGAAAAGCTTGCAATAGTGGAATTGTATCTGGCTAGCCACAGTCGTGAAATGATTCTCGTCTCCAAGCTGTCAAATGTCAAAAATATTTTACTGTTCTTGGTTCAGTCTTTTGCTGCTGTGTGAAGTATCAAAGTATTTATATCCTTAGGGTACTCTAGTGTGGGGGTTATTGGCCTCAGGTTGATGGAGGAATTTATCAGGTTTTAAATAAATATACATGGGAATAGATGGATTTCCAAACTATTTACTGCTATTAGCAAAAATGCTTTCTCTAAACGAAAACTCATTAACTGCAATAAGTGAGCTATGCCAGAGGCACTGAAAGTTGATTTTGTTGCAGACGATGAGTCGCAATAACGTGGCTGAGTATATGAAGACTAGATCGTACACCAGAAGATGAGGAGACGACTCCTCATCTTCTGGTGTGTGATCTAGTCTTCACTTTGATTTTGTTCAAATATTATACACCCCATGCATAGTAACATTAAAGCAAAAGGTTTTGTGTAATTTTCCAGACGTTTGGTTTTTAGAACCAAAGGTTGAACCAAGGTTGAACTTGGTAGCTGCAGGTGTCTGGTGACAATGGAAGAAAACATAACCAAGTGTAGTAGATATAAATCATTCATAAATAGATCCTGTTGTAGACTTACTGTATTGAGCAATATACTATAATAATTAATGGTAAAAATGAAGAGCATTAGTTTTTCTTATTAGAAATTTAAAGTAAATATGCTAACCTTTTTTTTTATGTGAAGAAAAATTACATTTACAGTAGTTAAATGTAATTACCACAAAGTAACTAGTAGTATATTGTTTGTGGAATATGAATTAAGTTGGGTGCAATAAAAAAATTATATTGAAGTTTTCCCCTTAAATATTTAGGGTAGTTTGGGTTGTGGTCTGACCACGGACAATCCAAATCAGCGAGTGATCTCTTTATGCAGCTTTATTTAAGAGCCTAGTTGGAGTGAACAGCAGCATGTTTGGCTGTGCATGAATTGTCTGAGTGAGATACTAAATTTGACGTTGCACAATTTTTCAAAATATTCTCAAGGTCTGGTTTGGCCAGACTTAATTGATTGTGGAAACCTGAGTGCTTTATTATAATGTGTGATGCATCTCACTGTTCAATATGTTTGCTCCATAAATTCCTCATCTCCTAACTGGTCTAACAGTGGTACCCAATAGTCTAATTCTGCATTTTTCTATTGATATTTGTGACAAGTATGTTGTGTTAGCTCAGTTTTAGCTATAGTCCTGTATTGTGCTTCTTCCAAAGTAATCAAAACTTATTATAAACAGGGTCTTGGTAGTATAGTTGGTTTGTTCTTGACTAGCAATCAAGAATTCCAGGATCGAATCCTGGGTGGGACAAAAATGGTTGGGTGCGTTTCCTATCATCACTGTTAACCTTGCAGTAAATAGGTACCCAGGAGTTAGTCGGTTTGTTGTGGGGTTGCATCCTGTGGGGGGTCAGTAATTCGACCCTGGTGGGGGGGGGGAGTGGAATCTCGATATAAGCCTAATATGTACTGTATGAATAAGCTGGCTGCTTGTCCAATGAATTATCATTATTTTAAAATATCTACAGTAAGTTAGTACACATAAAAAGGTGTTTTACTGAAAGATTGCTGTGGAAGTTTTCAGGTGTTTGGACCCTAATTATTTTTCTCTATTCTGTATAAAATTGTTTACTCTGCTTGTGGTTTTCTGTATAATGTAACTTTCAAACAGATCAGGGGACAATTGTAGGATGTGTGTAAATGTGTAATGTCATTTCTTAAAAAAAATAGCAAATTACAAAAATCAGGATTATTCATAAAATTTTATGAATTAGGAAGGACAGTGATAGGAATCCAGCAGATGGGTTACGTCAGACATTCATGGCATCACTCTGCTGTCTTCATAATTTAATGATTACGGGTGCTTTTTTTTATACCAGTTCCGAGGAAAAAAGCTAAGGTTTTTCAGTTTTATTTTCAAATATGGCAAATAATTGAGATCTCTAGTGTTCATTGGAATCCACATAGATATTTTAGGAATTTTGAATATTACTGGATACATTCTCCTCCACAGGCAATAGTTGCACTGGCTCCTATCACTTGAGGGCTATGGAGTAGTTAGTTAAATTGTGTACAAATTTATATTTAGTTCTTAATATTCTACTGTCACAAATTTCTATATATAATGTGTTAATTCATATTTGCACAATTGATTCAGTTAGTCTAGTAAAGTGCCGTTTCCACTTGTTAATATGTAATTTTGTGAATTTTCTAGTTGAAATTCAATACTGTATCATTACGTTTTTGCACTTTCAGGCACCCATGACGGTGATTTATGATAACAACACATCGCCCATGAGTGTCACAACAAGTGGTGGCATTCGAAGTGGTGATGGTGTGAGTGACAATGAAGATGCAGAACCCATGACCACAATACTCCTCTCTCACTCCTCTGGAGGGGTGGGAGGAGGAGGAGGGGGGCGACGGAAAAAAGAATCTACAGCTCGATACAACAATGAGCGGGAGATGTGCCTTCAGTATTTTGAAAAATGGAGTGAGCAAGATCAGTTAGAATTTATGGAGCATTTATTATCACGAATGTGCCACTATCAACACGGACACATTAATGCCTTTCTAAAACCAATGCTTCAAAGAGACTTTATTACTCTTCTTCCAAGTAAGTGCTAACATAATACAATATTGTATTAGTGATATTTGCTTTCAGTGTACCATTAAAGAGGCAGTATAGTGATGTGATGCTCATAATAATACATTTTTAAAACATTTTCACAAAAGTGAAAAGATTGTGTGTGCAGAAGATAAAGAATCCAGTACCAGAAAATTGACTCCAGTGCACACAATCATCGCTGAGCATAAAAATTGTCTAATGTTATGTGACTTGTTTAAGACCAGCAGTTTCTCTATAGTTGCAGAAACTAGTGATTGTTGGTATAATAAGTTATGTATACTACAAAGTGATTAAGTGAATATTGCATTAGGTAAATGGGTTTGTATGTTTGAACTTCATTCAGTAATTATTTAGTGTTTATATATTTCAGATGAATATTCTTTCTTCCTCTGTTACTTCTTTAATATAAATATTTTTGTTCTTAAATATTGTAAAATCTTTACTATAATGCGTATTGTATTTACAGTAGTTTGTGTATTTACAGTTGTTGCACTACAAACGGTATGACTTTACTTCAATACAGTGATTCATTTTGTACCTCTGTCATTACAGGGAAGATCAGTGCTTTGGCATTTACGTTGTTTACTGTTTTATTTCTGGCAATTTTGTGCTTATTAGAGCAAATGACTGAATGGATTTGCAACTACATATTTTAATTGATCCATCTGTATTCCAAGGGTGGTGGTCATTTTCTATTTAATATATGTACAGCATGAATATAGGCACACAAGTTGTCTCTTTTGGGTTATGGATTGTGTTCTGCTCTCCAAGTCACTTAGCCTGACGTATTATTAGTAGTGTTCTTAGTAGGGGCCAGTGCCAAGGTTATGGGAAGCTACAGAAGTGCCACTCAGGAATAGACATTTCATCTCGCACGACATCTAATTCTGTATATACTGTACTGTGTATAAATGTGTGGAAATGACTGATTTGTATAATACAAATATTTTACTGTATAAATAAAATTACAAAATAAATTTTTTAGTAGGTACAGTATAGTACAGTATTTGTATATATTGTAAAGACATTAAATTCTGCACACAATTGTAGATGAAAAGGAAACAAGTGCTTGAATGATCTTTATTTGATAAATATTGAAAGAAGTATAATATGTGCATGGAACTACTGAATCAACTGTTTTTATATGGCCCTGAGCTTGGGTGTGGTAAGCAGAGGTGTTGTAAGGAAATTTGACTTGTAAGGTGCGATGTATGATCCATTCCGCATCAGTATGATGAGTAAATAATCCAGTCCCTCATTAAAACAAAGGGTCTTGAGGTTCACAACGTACAAGTCAAATACAGTACTGTACATACTGCAAACTATACTGAAGTCAGTATTTGGACTTGTATTCCACTTAGCTGTGTTCAAGGCTAAAACTTGAAATGTGCTTTTTTTTTTTTTCTTTCAGCCTATAGTGTAAACACTTTCTAAACCAATGTAACCAAAGCACCTAACCTAACCTAGACCTCAATGTACATAAACGACATTATAATATTAATTTACATTTCAGAAAAAAGTTTATTAAACTGTTACACTGTATAGTAGATTCATCCTGTCAGTTGTTTCTGCTGAAAAAATCAAAATTCCACTAATTTAGTAAAAACTAAGTACTGTATGCATTTGACTTATTGTTTGGGCTGGAGAATTGCTGGAATAATGGCTATAAAACAATTCGAGGATAAAATATTTTGGATTTGAAGACATACTGTATGTTTTCAGAACTCGAAACAAAATGTAGCAGATAATCCACTGGTACATCATAGTACAGTAATTCAAATGTCAGTTTATTAAACTTAGTTCTGAAACAGAAATGCAAAGCTATTGGGAGATAGGAGCTAGAGTGAAAAGACCCACAGAATACAGTACTGTACTACAGAGTGAAGGGGTGAAGCTTCCCACATCAGGAAAGGCAAAAGTTTAAAGAGTAGCCATTTAAATTTATGCCAAAGGGACACAGTAGGAGAGAAACATCAGGTGTGCATACCAAACGCTTATCAGAATCAGAAGTGGTTCAACGGAAACTTTGCATTATGCTTAACAGTAGTTTATTTACACTTAACCATTAATACAATGGGTGCTTGATTTACTTTAGATTGGCGTCAGCAAGGCTATTATTGCATTAGCGAGACTCTTGACATCTAACTAATCGATTCCGATCCACTCATGGATAAAACGTAACTTAACACTATTGGTAGCCAATCACTAACGCGGCAAACCTAACAGTGCTAATGTGCAAAGAGTCGCAGGAGTTCCAAACAGGATACTCTGGTAACAATCGTGTACAGTAAATCAACAAGGGCACTGTCAATGAGACAAGTTGTGCATGATTAGTACTTAGATCACACAATAACTAAATGTGTGGTGTATGTGAAGCTCACATTCACAGACAAGTGCAATGTTGTGATACCACACAGATAAACATGTATACACTGTCGGGTGTCTTGGTTTCCACCTCTAGCTGTGTCAGGTATTGAGAAGGTGAGAACTGTGGTTAACCACTCACATCAACACACACAGAAAGACATTTAATAAAAAAAAACAAGATCTTGTACTTACAAATTGGCTAGCCCTCACCATTTACTTACGCTCATTTATGCAAGACCTCTTAGGTGGCCTGACAACTGGTCTACAGCACTGGATGACAGGCTTTCCCAATACAACTGTAATGAAACAGAGGGGTACTCACAAGAAGCATGCTGTGTTTCTACACTTACCGCAGGTGTTATCTTATGTAGATGCACTTGTGGGTAAAAGACACGGGCGCGGGAGGTAAGGTTTTGGCAGGAGGGTGTCGTCACGTAGTATAGTGAGGCAGAGCAAGTGGTGGCTGGCGGCTACGCATTGGATTGAGTGGCGGCGGTGTTGGCGGCTAAGTTATTACACCAAGCAGGTCCACTGTGGTAAAATCACACAGATTACTTTGTTGGCAGCACTTTCCTTAGTTCACTCTAGACCACTGAGTCACTCACAGGGAATCTCGATCTCACTTTGTCACCTGGTGTTACCCGATACCAGTCTGTTTCGTTCTGGTGATTTCAAGGACCTTTTGTCACTCGAAGGCTTCTAAACAATATACAGGTAGTCAGTCACAATTCTGGGCGAGCACTGGTATATTGGTTAAGTGCAGATTTTAACTTGACAGGTGGGGGATTCTGATATATTGGCCGATAGATTAGAATCACATGTCTATCACGTACAACGTCCCTCACGAGACTAAGAGTGCAAGGACTTGCGGGTTTCCTCAAGGCACAACTACCAGGTCTACAAACTAACCAATGGCGTTGCAACACAGGTGCCAAAACCAATGATATTGATCCTCACGTGATGGGTAGAAGTGTGATGTCATGACCACGTCACTGTTTTTCATTGCGAGTGTTGAGGCTGACCCCAGAGGTCATGCATATCTCTCATGTCTTGCTGGTGTCCCCTCTCTTCCCACGCCTGCACTTTACAACTGTGTACTCCCTGACACTGGCAAACTGCTTTATTCCTCTTTATCTAATTTTCCCCTAGACATACGGCAGCCTCTGTATGATACAAGTATTCCTGTTTATGTGGGCATTTTGGGGACACCTGACATGACAGTTTTCCATCCAGGGGTAAAAGAGATGGAGCTTTGTGCACAGTGCACAGGAATGGCAATGAGCTATTTAAGTCAGCTGTGGGAGAATCTTGAGAGACCATATTCTCACACCTTGGTTAGGTTTGATAATTTAGTACACAAGTTTAGTGACATTGTGACCACTCGAAGACGGCTGATGAGACAATGTGCAGTATGTGATAACTCCTTGAGTATTCTTCCTCTGCGTGGAAACCCCACTCTAAAACACACAACAAAACTAGCAAAAATGTACAGAGGTATGCAACAAGGCTTGTTCCTCTACTAAGGCTAATGATCTGCACAGAAAAACTGTGGGAACTGGACCTCGTAACAGAAGGGAAATAGAATAGAGGTGTGGTGTTAGGGGTGGTTTCATTGTTGTGTGTTCAAAATTTTATTAGGCATTGATAAAGTAGATAAAGAAACAAGTTAAAAGGAGGAATGACAGAATAAGCGAACATAGATGAAGGCTAGGCACCCAAGTGAGACATTTACTTACCATTTGACATAGGAGACCACACATACACTGTACCATAGTCTTGTCTGCCTACTTTCCATCCTTGTCACTGTATTCTACTATTCCTTGTATCGTTATATTCGCCTACTATTTAATCCGGTATGTTGGAGTCATGACACCCCCACATATTCCTTAGCTATATGGCTGTTTAATGTTGTTCAATTTGACAGTAATAGAGGAGAATGCAAATGGCATATTGGCTTGTGCAAAATCAGCTCCTCTATCCAAATACTGTATACCCAGTCATATAGTGTACTTGCACAAATATATGCCGCCCTCAACTGCAATCTGCTAAGTAAGATTCAAACTAATTTCTTAAAAAAAACCTTGGATGTCTATGTGCTGAAGATGTCTTATACTGAACAGTATGTGTGTTTCTTCAGTCATGGTACAGTATAGGGCTAAGTTTATATTTTACATAGGTATCCAGGGCTTGCTTGGGGAAGTTAAGTAATAATATTTGTTGTGTCTTGGACTTGAAGATGACTGGAGAACATGATTTAACATACTTTTCTGTATAGTAGGCATCCATTAGTCATAGGAAACTGGAGTTGCGCTCTGGTTATCGGTCTGGAGTGGCCTCTCTAGGGCGCAAAGCCAGGGTAGGTTGATATGGAGGAGATGCTGTCACCCATGCAACAGGTCCCCCCCCCCCCCCCCTCCTCCTCCTCTCCACGTTGCCGAAGGTCTCCAATGGAAAGGCAAACGCTAATATAGTAGTTCCAGCGCCGTCGCGAAAACTGTCGGAACGAGGTTGAAGTACATTACAAACAATTGCTGTACATTATTGGTATTCTGTTCAGGATCAAATAATACAGTTGATCCTGTCCAGTGCCAGGGTCATAGGACAAGATTGATTCATGTCCATATAGGCAGCCAATGCTGTTACAGTATTTAACAAGGCAAATATTGTAATGCATTTCAAAATACATTATATTTAGTTGTATCATTCTATAATACGACTTGACCTTTAAACTTCTTCAGTCTCTATTTACAATTACCCCCTATGTTTGAATCTGCAAATAGGATTTTTTTAATTGGATTGTGAACTATTTTATCATGTGCATTACAATATAGAACTTTTAATTAGCTGAGCTGTTTAAGTGTTAAGAAATACTGGAGAGGGGCTATTTTGAGGGTATGTTGATTTCGGGGCTCAGCGTCTATGTGCCCAGTCCTCGACCAGGCCTCCTTTTTGTTGCACACCTCCAGGAAGCAACCCATAGCAGCTGTCTAACTGCTAGGTAAGAGGGGCATCAGGGTGGAAAAAACTGCCTGTTTTGTTTCCGCCTCCACCTGGGATACGACTCTGAAGCGTTGTTCACTCAGCTGTCAGGCCCCTAACCTAGTGGGGCCTGACTCTGCTATAACTCTGCATGAATGTTTCCACTAAAATTATACAAAAAATGTTTGTTCTTAAAAATTTACAAATACATTTGGGCCGTAACATAAAGGTCCCTGGTTCGATTCCCATAGTGGTACAGAAGCTCTTGATTATTTTGCTGTCACTGGATGCCTCTTCACATAACAGTAAAGAGTACCTAGGTGTTTTGCACTGTTGTGGGTTACATCCTGGGGAAAGTCAGTACTAAAGGGACTTTGATAACCCTAAAAAACTTCCTGTCCCCGACATTGGAAAACTGTGTATCGAGATGCCAGCAAAAGATTTCCCAATTTTTCTCGGAATACTTCTATTTAACTTGTGCATTTATTTTATTAAAAATAAATGCTAATTAAAATATTAATTCATGTAAAAATTAGAAACACCTTTCACAATCTTTATGGTCTTTGTGGGAATAGTTTACAGTTAAGTGGTAATATGGGGGTGAAGGGTGAATATTTTGATGAAGTTGACTAGTGAGTGATGGTGAGTGGCTGGCTATCTGGCTGGCTGACTAGTTATGACTAGATGGCTGGCTATCTTGCTACCTGAAAATCTGACTGGATAGCTGGCTATCTGGTTGGCAAGCTGGCTGGCTATATGGCTAACTGGCTGGCTAGTTGGTTATATGGCTAGTTGGCTAGCTATATGATTAGCTGGCTGTCTAGTTGATTAGCTGGCTGACTATATGACTGGCTGGCTGGCTATATGGGTGGTTGGCTATATGGCTAGTTGGCTGGCTAGTTTAGCTATGTGGCTGGCTGGTTCGTTATCTACCTATTTATCAGGCTGGCTATATCCCAAATTTGTAACAAATATACAGTATTTTTATTAATGACCATCATTTTTCTTTACAGAAAAAGGTCTAGATCATGTAGCAGAAAAAATATTAGGTTATTTAGATGCTAAATCACTACGAGAAGCAGAGTTAGTTTGTAAAGAATGGCATCGTGTTATTGCTGATGGTCTCCTATGGAAGAAACTAATAGAAAGAAAAGTACGCACAGATCCTCTTTGGAGAGGGCTTTCAGAAAGAAAGGGATGGTATGTATTATGCAGTAACCACATTTATTTCTTAGTGCTATCATATTTTTCTCATCTTTTCTTTAAGGGTTAAGTTGCAGGAAGTCCTAATCAAAACTTTAATATTTTATACTGAATAATTTTTAAAATGCTGGCAGATTTAACTAATATAAATAATGGTATGGAACTCGTGATGTAGCTTCAGTACAAACAAGGAACAAAGTTTCTTTGCCAACAGAGTTGTAGAGCATTGGAAGAAATTACCAGCCGATGCTGTAAGTGCAAATTCAATGCCTTTAAGAAATGGCTAGACAAGTATTTTGAAACTAATAATTTATATTCAACCCATATTTTAATTTATGGTGGAATTAATAGTAGTGGTATAGATTGTCCATGCTCTTAGTAGCAGCAGCAGCAGTAACTGTAGTCAAAGCTCTCTTATTATTAGGTGGAAGACAAGCTTGTTATTCTACCTTTGTCATCATATTTCCATGTGCTCATTACAACTTAATGCTGCTACCACTTAGTTAAGATACTTTTAGCTGCCAATATAAGCCAGAGGGAGTAGAGGATAGGGAGAGAGCTGTCACTTTCAGTATCCTCATATCTATTCACACACAGTGCTGTTGGTAGTAGTTAGCGTAGACAGTGTATCAGCAGATAACAAAGTCCATGTACCCATAGGTACATGGACTGTTCTGTTATTCTTCCCTATGTACTCTCTCCCTCTCTACTTCTTCCTGCCTATGAATATTTGAAGAGTTGATACATTGGATTTAAACCTTATAGCATGTCTATTAGAGCTTTTGGAACAAATTCTTCTACACGTTTTTTTTTTTTTGTGTTTAGATATTTTTGTAATTTTTGTATTTTAACAGGGGTATGTATCTGTTCAAACCAAGGCCGGGTGAGCAGCATCCAGGGCACTCTTACTATCGTAAGCTTTACCCTAAGATAATTCAGGTGAGTTTAGATTACACTCATTTTATGCTACTTACCTTATTTATGTGGTCTATTCAGATATTCAAGATTTTGCTTTGGCTATTGGTCAAATTTCAATCAAGTTGTGAAATAAGACAATTTTCCAAGCACATGTGTTACTGATCATTGGTAACATGGTATCTGATCATTGATTTTAATTTACAATGCAAGAAAACATTATGTAAATTAATATTTACAGCTATCACTACTGTAGGGGAAGTTAAGGTTTAGTTTTGAGGCAGGAGACACTAGGTTTTTTTCTATCCAGCCCAAAATAACATTCTGTACTACTACTACTACTGTAGATCTTTGGTCTGCTAGTTCAACTCTTCAGAATTTTTTGGTCCAGGATCTTTTCTTTAACCACTGTGCTGCGCCAACCAAGAAAACGTGGTCGGTGGGAAACTACACCAACCGAGAAAACACCTTTTGAATATTTCGTACCCATTCAAAACGCATGCACAGTAGGTTGTGTAGGAAATGAACTCTTGGGACCTCCAGTGAGAGGCAGCCATCTTGGAAAAAATTCCCAGAATGTCCTAGGGCTGCTGGCCGGTTTAGTATTGAGTGAGCAACCGTGGATGGCGCACGCGCCTCTGGCTCCCAAACTCCTGTCTGACACGGTGTTGAAAGATCGCTCTCTGTCGGTGAAATTCAGACCTTATTGTTTGAAGAACATAAGGGTTATGATATTGATGAAGCTAGGCACAATAAGGACCTAACATAAAGGTCTGATGTAAGTGATACAGCTAAAATGAGGGCGATACAGCGAGCATATCCAGTTGTAATTCTGAGCGCCACTCTTGCCCACCCATGCTATCTCCAATTTTTATAGATAATACATAGATAAATTTTTATCTGGGTTCAGTGATGATACATCTGATACAAGTTGCAGAGATAAACAATGTTAGCGGCTTCCATGGTGGTGTTTTCCATAGATATTTTCAAAAATGGCTGAAACAATTCCAGAATGGCCGAATCTCTTCCTGATTGACTGAATCTCTTCCAGATTCAGTGAGTGACTTCCAGGCTCGGGGTTTTTGGTGCACTTACTGGGTGCTTTCAGCATGGCACTTGGTTTGTGTTCTGTGGCTGCACTGGGCTTCGGACATGCATGTCTGTGCAAGTTGGGAGCAGTCTGCTGTTTTTCCTAGTGTGAGGTTGGGTTCTTGCGTTGCGTTTTGTTCAGACCTCATTCTTTTCTTTCTGTCTTCATGTTTGCTGTTCAAGGTACTTGCTTTTTCTTATCTCAGGTTTGCCACATTTTGATACTCATGGCTCATTTTCCTGATTTGTAGTTTATCCCTTGGTTTGTTATGATCCAATCTGTCTCAGGCTTGACTAGGACTTTGGGTAGGTCATCTTAATATCTCCATCTGGGTCTTGCTGTTCAGCTTCAGTTTTGCTTTGTCTTCTACTGAGTTGCCTTGGTGGGTTTGCCATGAACTGAAAAAAAATATTTTGCAGGTCTTGATTGATTGTTCCTGCCGGAGGTGGCTAGGTTATTGTGCACCCCCATACTCATCCTGTGAGCATTAGTGCAAAAAAGGATTACAGAGGGCACAAAAGGTCTTTATCAGACCTTAGTGGAGATTATTACATTAACAGTTACATCTATCCTTCACATCTTATAATTATGTCGTTAGTTACAGAAAAGGTTCCATTTCAATATCTATGTATTTACAGGTAATCATTATACATCAATGGTAGGTCTTTTACTGGCTGGCCAGTTGACTAGCTGGCTATATGGCTGGTTGGCTATATATCGCTGGGTTGGCTGGATAGTTTGGCTATATATCACTGGGTTGGCTGGATAGTTTGGTTATATAGCTAGCTGGAGGGCTAGTTGGCTGGCTAGCTATGGAAATTTTACAGGGGTCAAAGGTGAGCTGCTGTTTGTTATTATTAGTCTTCACAATACACTACTTGCTTCTTAGTTTCATATGTTGTTAATCTACTAGAAGCAAAATATGGATGTCTGAGCAGTCATCCTGGAATGATTTTTATTTCTTCTGACATTGCTTGTTCAACTCCACACAGCATCAACAATAATCTAATCTTAAGCTTAAGTGCTTATTACTTTGAGCACATTAGGCAGGCAACAATCTAAGGATTAGCTTTAAAATTATAAAAATAGTTTCCTTGAAAATAGAAAACTTTGAATGAAAATCAAAGCACACATTCTTGGTGCTTTGAATGAAAATACTTTTCATTCAAAGCACACAAGAATTTTAGAAACAACAATCTCCAGTTTGTAAATTAAAATTTTTGCTCAAAATTTACCAAAGCTTCTTTTTGCACTAGCTGCTAGAAGAAACTGTCATGACACATTTTGTGTATTTTAAGTTGACATGGTTGCAGAATGTTTAGTGCTGTACCTTCAGCAACATATCAGTTAATGTAAGTAGGAAATTGTTATTTGTCTGTATTGATAGTGAAAACAAAGTCCAAATATAGTAGCTGGGGTATCCAAATAGAACAAATACAGACCGCTTGTATGCCCAAGTGTGTGTCTGCTTCAATCCTCGTATTATGGTGCCTTGTTCTAAGGCAAGGCTGTCTGGATTCAATGCTTTACAGAGTTGTGAAACTTAGCTGTAGGCTTGTATTAATGCCCATGATCTGCAGAAGTTTCCTGTCCTCAATGGGGTAGTCTCTTTGGTGTCTCATGCTTACACGTGGACCAAAGAATTTTGGAAGATGAATTGTGCATTTGCATCCTACTGTCAGTGTGTTACACTGGATTATATCCTCCTGTTCTTCACTTCAGGTGGAAATCTGTGAACCTGGATGTTTGTTTCTCTGGGGATACAGTTTTTGATTGTGTTCCAAGTTCGATTTTCATCTTTTCTTTTCTTTGGCTGCACATAACATGGTGATTCTCATCTAAGGAAGCAACCAAGTTGTTTAAGCTTAGGAAAAAACTTTTGAGTATGGATTACAAACTCTTTCAAGTCATACTCAGTTGTACCTATTGCCTCCTATTTGTTCTGACTTTGTCCATGGTTTCCGAGTTGACAATTTCTCTGCACTACTTATGCTAGTAGTGACTCATGGTGGCAGTAGTAATAGCAATTAGGGAGGCAGCTAGCAGAGTGACACTTGTCAGTCTTTGAGGTTAAGTATTGCTTTTAGGAAATTTTATGAATTCAGATAAAGGAACATTCTGGAGGTCATTCTAAGTTAAAGAAATCAATAGTGGCTCCCTTCTCCCATAATGGGTCAACAGGTAGTGATTTGAAAAAAAAACCCATTGGGGAAGGAAAGTTGATATATACAGTAATGCCATGTACCTTTGAGAGCAGCTTAAGGTAGCAGTCAAGTGGCTTATAAATGACCCTTTCATTTGTACTCAAAACTTTATTTGTGGTTTCCACTCTTTACAACACATCCTCCTGTTTAGATTGTAATTTTTGTAATTACTACATGTGGACCATCGTTCATATCATACATAGATGTAATGGACAATTAGATAGTAGAATTTGGTACTACTACTGTATTCACTTTAAGTTTCCACCAAAAATTATGCTTAAAACGAACCTTAAATATTCCTAGGCCTAGTATAGCACATGTACTGTATTAGGCCTCAGGCAGCATGTATTAGGCTGAGGGAGGTTAGGTTAGGTCAAATTTTCTTTGCAACATCAGTACAAAAACTTTTCCAGTTTGTCCAAATGCAATGAAACCAATTTCTACTTTCTAATTACCTTTTATGTCAATATATGACCAGTGGTCCTCATTGTTACTATTAATACTACCTAAACAGGAGGATGGACTGCTTTTGAACACATCATATCAAAAAAGTTTCATTGTCTTGAATGGTTGAGGGCAGAGATTGAAAATAATGTACCTTACTTTGAGCTTTAAAATATTACACTTTTATTAACTAAAATTTATTTGTAGCCAGTAATGGATGCTAATGGTATTGCTGGATATATAATGGTAGACTTAAAAATAATCTCCTGTCTTCAACTTGGGCAGCAGCAGCTTTCATACTGGTTCCAGGTACAGAATTTTGTGCATTAAAAGTTTCCATTTGTAATTTGTGGCAGATGTTAATATAATAATAAATTTTAGATGTGAGTTAAGATTGTTTTCTTTCTTCCAGGATATACAAACTATAGAAGCCAACTGGAGAATGGGTAGACATAATTTACAAAGGATAAACTGTCGTTCAGAAAATTCTAAAGGTGTCTACTGTTTACAGTATGATGATCAGGTAGTGTATTTATCATATGTTTTGTTTTTTTGGTGAGGGATTGATTGTGTTCTCAAGATTGAGAACAATGAAAAGTCCATTCAGTGCATTAGTGCAGCAGATTATTAAGACTTACACCATATATTTTTGATAAACTTATTAGTTTCACATTTTCAGTGAATTTTTTTTTTAAGTTTTCAGTGAAAAACCATTTTCAGAACTTTATCACTCAGTCAAAAGCCAAAATATTGACTAATTTGCTGGTTATATTATGGGGCTAAGAGTTAAGAGTTAAATCTTTCCTTTCCTTAACACTTGTCAGCACATTAATTTTATATACACATTTGCTGTCTCAAATATACTCGTCAGTGAATTAATTTCAAACATGTATTTATTGGTCATGGAATGGGTTACATCATGATGACAGTTTCGTTACGAACACTGTCGAGCCACTTATGGTGATGAGGTAAACTAGGTGAGAGAGCACGCATTGAACCCAATTGGAGGCAGTAACTTGGAATTTATTAATGTCTCACTCCTCGGATGTTTACTTTTTGTTTGTGCCTGCATCAGGCGGCCTAATTTCTTCATAAACGTAAAATCCCTCATATTCACTTTTAATGTTATAGTACAGTACTAAAAAACAAACCCACCTTCTTACTTCATGGACATTATAACATGGAAAGTAACATTGTATTTTTTCCATCTTTTTTTATTATTATGGGATTACTAGGATAGGTTTATTTGGTTAGATAAGGTAAAGTTATTTTTATGTAATAAAATGAGTGCAGGCTGCTGCCAAGACATTCTGGTAATGCAGTACAAGAATTTTTTTCTTTCTACCCAGATTGAATCAGAATTCATAATTCACAAGTTAAAGAGTAAGAGAGCAACTGAATAGTTGGTGACTTGATATGTAGGACTGCACCGTTTTACTTACTCTAAGTTCATTATCTATTATGCTTTTGAATTTTACTTGCCCCGTTGAAAATATATAGTTTCACTTCTACCCTTGTACCTGATTGCTCTTTGGATTTCAGTTTGACTGGTATGATTATAGACTGGCTTCATCATTTGTTGAAGTGTATCTCTGCTTGTGTTAGCTGAAATTTGCCATAGCTTCACTTTAATTAGGTTATTAGAATATTACTATTTTCCTTTATTATATTATCAAGCAATTTTTGTAATTATGTAATTGTAGTTACAAGATGAGAGCCAAGCTTGTGGCATCTCATCCTTGTTATACAGAGCTTTGACTTTTTCAATGGTTTTTGTATGCAATATTGTCATTCATTTTCCGTCTACCACGGTTTGCAAGTGTTATCTTGTAAACAACCATGTTTTACAACCTTGTTTAATTTGTAAATATGTTCTCTTGTTCTCGATGTTCCTGGTTTACAAAAATATTACTTGTATGTTTTGCAGGCTTCCATTATAATTTTGTACGTGTGTGAGAATGACCTGTGCCTCTTACACCTAAGCTCTCGTTTTCTTTCATTTAGATACTTTTTTAAATGAATGTAAATATATATATAATTTTTTATTAATAGGGGTTTTTAAAATTGTTAATTAAGCTATTTCTTTCAGAAAATTGTATCTGGTCTTCGGGACAACACAATCAAAATTTGGGATCGTACCTCGCTGCAGTGTTACAAGGTACGAGGGGTACGTCGGATCTTCTTCAGTATTTTTTTTAGCTGTAATTGTCATTAATCATTGGATGTCAAATTTAAGGTTGACAGTTAACTTTATTTATAAGACTATAAGCTTAATCTTCCTGTTAAAAGTTTTGAAATGAATGGAATGTTTAGTACCAGTACTTAAAATATTGCAAGTAAAATGCTGATATTATAAGAGTAAGCTTTTTATTTAATGTAGATATTAGTTTAAATTATTTATTATTGTTCTAAAACAAGTCAGCAGTTTAAAGTCGTGTTTGACTTTGCTTCACAGAACACAAGTTGATGGTAAATGCATATATTTTTGATACAAAGCCTGGGGGGCCATGTTTAGGTATGTGATACTGATCAATTTAAATTATATTCTCTTGTGTAGTTCTGAAGCAATCCAGCAATGAGATGATGTGTCACTTTCATTGACTGAAGATAAGTTGAGTAAATGTATTTGTATTAGTTTCTTTCAAGGCTTAGATCTTCAGTTTCACTACATTTGACAATGTGGATTATGGATAAGGCCGAAAGTGGTAGAGAAATAGGTACAAGTAGTTTTTATTTGAGAAGGAAACTTGTCTCAATGTTACATTTTCTTGACTTTTACAAAATGACTGATTTGGAGTGCTAAGTAAAGCGCTTGCATAAAATATCATTCATATCTGATGAAAATAGTTAAACGACTTTAAATATTCTGTTTCTTTCAGTTCATTAACAATAATATTTCATTCCTTTTAAATCCTAGCCATAGACATTTATATATTATCAGATAATTTTATTGGTGTGTACATTGTTCAGGGTTGGGTACATTCACAGTAGGTACAGTATAAAATTAGTCATCTGAAAATTATTGTCAAATAAAAGTTCTGGCCCATGGCAAAACTTTCAGATAATCATTTAACTGGATTTGATGCTCCTGGATTTTGCTTATAACCTCCATGATGGTGTCTTGGGTTCCAGCAAGAGTGCCATCATCCAGGAAACCAGGTGTCATGCTCGCTCACTTGACTATCAGTAACGTATGATAGCTCTGCAAAAAAAGATGGGGGGGGGGGGGACACATTCACACGAGTCTCTCTTATGTTCCCCAAAGAGAAAGTTAGTCACTACTGTAGTACAATTGGATAAATAGATATAGGGGGGGAGGGAAATGCCTACATATATCTCAGATGATGGCATGTCTTTTGACTTGATTGAAGGCATTTTTAAAGTCGAGCTTAACTAGGGCCTTCTGGTCTGAAAAATTGGCAATGTGCTTCATGCGCTGCAGCTTCACAGCCTAGGGGGATCCCAAACCCAAGCTGATCGAGTTTCAACATGGTGGCTGACCGACTGACCTCGCTATAGCCTTAGCTACCAGGTGTCAGAGGGTATTGCTAATGTCAATGGGTCCTATTCCCCCCATCCTTCTTCTTTAGAACACAGAGGGCTGCTCCAAAAAAAGAGAAGGGCCTGATGACCTCAGGGACACTACTAGCCATACACTTGTTCAAGAATTTAAAAATACTGTATGCATACTATGTAATTTATTCATTCACTTATGCCAAATACTGCTTTCGTCTTGGGCGTATACACTTAGAGGTGTAGTGCTTGCTCAAAAATCTGGATCTTATATAATGTATTCTCTAAACAATGGATTAAATCCACTTAATGTATTTCTCTTTAAATTAATTAATATGTATTTCTCGAGAAGAAAAGAAAATTGGCTTCCGAGGGAAACACGTTGAAATCTGAATCATCATCACAATATAATATTTATAAAATTATATTGTGTTTCTTATTTTTGCTAATCTTGCTTTATTATTTGTAAATACAGTATTAAATTACATAATGCATGTATGGTTCATAAATGTTTTACTAAGCTTGTACTTTACGATAAATTGTACAAAGGGGGGAGTGATATATTTTTCGTAGAATCCTGACTTACTCTGAGAGCCCCTGTACAGTTTTTTCTCGTGCGAGGGTTTGGTATGATCTCTCGATACCTATGCATTTTCACCGTCTTTTCTTCTTGTATATCATTATTTGCAAGCTGAAGCAGTCTTGAAGCAATAGTAGTATGAGTACATCAGCCAAAGGTAAGAAGAGCTTCCTTATCATGGATAAGATTGTGAATGGCCGATGACCATGATGGTACTAGTGCTGTTTTTAGCATAAAAAGTAAAGGAAGCAATTCATATAGTTTGTGAATTAAATGTCGAGCTGTGGTGAAAAAGACGTGACCAAAAATATTGAAAGCTTCCAAGCCTGAGGATTTGGATGATGCTGTTTACAAGTGATTTATGTAGCATTGTAGCCTGGTGCAGTCTGTTGGTGGTGCTCAGTTACAGTCTGGTGCCGAAAGAATGGCTTTAACCATGGGCATTGAGGACTTCAAGGACAGTTCAGGGTGACTACCGAAGTTTAATAAAAGGCATGACATTGCACTATAACTGCATTTTGTTATGTCTGGGTTATCAAGACCAACCTTTGCTACAAAAAGGTAAGTGAACATTATTTATTATTTTTTCATAATTATTATTTTTATGGACACAAAATCGCTATACTGTAGTGTGTATTGCATATCTGAATATGGTAAAATGTGTATTATATCATTATAAATATAATCCAGAAAATTTGGTCATAAGTAGCCAATAAAAGGCATTTTTTTGGAACCCTGGATTTCATACAACTTTGAGGGAGCACTGTGCTGTACTTATCAATGTTCAGTACATATCTGCATACTGTAAACAATTTATTTAAATATTTAATTGCTAGGGATTAAGGTATACTTTTAAAGGTTGTAGCATTGTTTCTTGTAGTTCCATCACTTATCTGGAGCCAGAAGCAGATTGACTCATTCTACAAGGTGAGGGGATACGGAATCGACCACAAAACTGAGAAATGTTTGCCAGAATGCATAGGTGCAACATGCTTGATAGAAATCAGGTGCCTCTAGATAACTGCAAATGATTATTGCTCGAGGTGGAACAAAGGTGAATGTCTACAAAAAACCTTTAGATAAGTTTCTGCAAGAAGTGCCAGACCAACAGGGTTGTGGTGAATATGTGGGCCTGAAGGTTGCTCCAAGAAACAGCCTGTTGGACCAAGTTATCACACGTTGAGCCTGGGTCCCCTTGCCAGGCTCAGGGTGTAGAAGAACTCCCAGATCCCCCTCTAGGTATGCTCCAGGAGACTGTTGGCTCATGTTAGAGCCATGCTGAGAGCTTTCCCATCCCATTGCTCATGGTAATCCTTACCAACTAGTTTCCCTGGAATATGACCTGCCAATCATTTAACCACCAGGTACGCAATCACTGCTGGGTGAACAGAGGCGTACAGTTAATGGTTTGCAATTAGTCAATCCTCCTCTGCTACAACTCCCTATAACAACCTAGACCAAAATGCTTGTGAAGCATGGGGTGAGTGTGTTACCACTGCTCCACTTTACTCTGCTACCAGAGCCAAGTGGTGTATGATCCATTTTGGCTAATGTTACTTTGTCGTCTTTTTCGTATTTTTTTTTTTTTTTGGGTGGGGGTAGGGGGGGAGTAACGTTTAGGTTGTTCAAAGTTATCATCCTTTGGCTGGAGCTTCGTTCTCAGGTTATTCTTCCCTGTGGCATCCACTTTTTCAGGTACAAGTGGTGTGCAGCAGTCTTGCTGGCACTTTAGGATGTCTGTTTCTTGCAGTATAGTGTTAGTGTGCTTTTCATGTTGGATTTTGGCTCTGTTTAGTACCCTTTCCTTCACATCATTTGTTTCATGTACATTTATACACCATCAGCAGCACCCTGGTTGGGAATCATTCCTCTAAACAGGCACCAAAACTTAAAATTCAATTTTAGGACAAGCCTCTGTTAGTGTTTCACTCGGTGAATAGTTGCTTCTGTGAGTACAGTGTTTAAAACAAAGGTTTGTCCTTGACTGGTATTTGTTTATATTACTATGTGACAGCTCGTGGGAATGTGTCCATTATTAGGTAGCTTCTGTGCAGTATTGTGATTATTTATGTAGGAATTTCACAAGTGTAATTGATTTGTTCATATCACGGCAGCACCTCAACTTTTTACCTCGGTATTATACAATTTTCTTATTATTTGATACTTGTCCTTGTAAACTTTAATTTTAACTCATGGTTTCTCTTAATGGTTTCAAAATATTTTTTACCTAGTCATAGGAACACTTCATCTATGTAAGGGTATATATATAATGTTTAAAAGGTTTTGTATACCTATATTTAATGTCTATCAATAATCAAAACAAAAGTATATGGTACATAGAAATATGGAAGTGCTTTTGTGAAAATAAGTTAATTGATATTAAGTAAGTGTATGCTATTCAAATTCTCATCATTGTTCCTGTTTCTTAATTATTTTATAATGTCAGGTGTTGCCAGATTTGTTGATAATTGGACTGTCATTTACCAGTCACATGCAATAACAACATGTGCATTTATTTTTTTCAGGTGTTGACGGGGCACACAGGGTCAGTTTTATGTTTGCAGTATGATGAGCGTGTAATTATCAGTGGGTCTTCAGACTCTACAGTTAGAGTATGGGATGTTAACACTGGAGATATGACCAATACGCTTATCCACCACTGTGAGGCTGTTCTTCACTTACGCTTCAACAATGGAATGATGGTTACTTGTTCGAAGGTATGTTTAGTACAGTGGTTACCTTACCTTACCTTGAGGTGCTTCCAGGGCTTAGCGTCCCCGCGGCCCGGTCGTCGACCAGGCCTCCTGGTTGCTGGACTGGTCAACCAGGCTGTTAGACGCGGCTGCTCGCAGCCTGACGTATGAGTCACAGCCTGGTTGATTAGGTATCCTTTGGAGGTGCTTATCCAGTTCTCTCTTGAACACTGTGAGGGGTCTGCCAGTTATGCCCCTTACGTGTAGTGGAAGCGTGTTGAACAGTCTCGGGCCTCTGATGTTGATAGAGTTCTCTCCGAGTACCTGTTGCACCTGGTGGGATAAGTCATCAGATTGCAACTGTTTTAACCATTAAAATATGGTTATTGTCATTGTTGATCTAGCCCACTGCAATTGTCATTATACATCTATATGAATTAAAACATTCTGCTACAGTTTTGTTATTGCATACTGTGTGATGAAGTTATCATTTATTAGTGATTATTAATTTTTCTAGATCAGTTAGTGGTAAAACTATTCAGTGGTGAATTAAAGAAAAAGTGACTTAGCTTTATTGTCTTAGTGAAGTTAGACACTTTTGTTGGCTGGCTTAACTCTTTCAGTGCTTAATAAACTTGTGAATAACTTCTGTATAGTATTTTTTATTTTTAAACTGCTTGAGCACTCTCATTAAAATTTCAGCACCTGAAACTTCTCAATCTTTGCCACCAGAACCCTCTTCCCTTGGTCTTTCTAAGGGGGTGCCCCTTGCAGCTCTGTGAAGCTACTATATTTGATGTAGTGCCAGACTATAAAGTGCCATCAGTTGCGGAGTTCTATTTGGCTTACTGGAGACCACAAGCCAGAATCTGTCCCACCTCAGAGAGGCACAGGGAGCAATGGCACTATGAAAATTTTATGTAAATTTATTCATGTTTGCCACCAACACAGTTAAGTGCACTGGAATTATCATACCACCCACCCAAGTGACCAAGGAATGATACACGAAGCTCTGCAAGTGCTTCAAGTATTACAGGTATTTCTCCTATACCAGGAAATGCACCGAGCTAGCAAAGAAGTGCAGTATCCGCACCCAGAAGTACAACTATATGGCCTGCACATCTTCCCATTGGCACTGCTTACTCTGCAATGGCGTGCACATTTCAATTTCACCTGACTTCACAAGCAGGAGGAAATCAAGATGACGGCAAACACTACCTCCACCATACCTCACCCAGTCAACCCACCTACATCTGCATTCCCGGGCCTACCCGAGAACACACCTGTGGCTACCTCGCTACCACCTGCACCCTGGAGATGACACACCCAGCCGACCACACACCGCCAACCCCACAGTAGAGCCCACGACAGGTCCAGCAACGGGGACTCGCCCCACCCAGGCCGCCCGTTCTAGCGAGGACAACATCGCACCTGACCATGACAATGGGCCACCCAATGCTCCTGCAACTGACACCAGTCAGCCCTCCTCTGCCAACAACGCTGAGATCCATGAAGTGACCATTCCACCTAAAGATGACAATGCCGATGAAGACAGCAGCCCCTGGTATGTCCTCTACCTCAGGGTGGACTCCAGCAGATTCAACGGCAACACTAGCATCAGATGACAGTAGGTATCCGATAATCCCGTGGGGTTATGGAGTTGTGCCCTGGGTGTCTGGTTGGGTGCAACGTCTGTTGTGGCTATGAAGTCCAACCCGAGAACGGCAGTTCTAACCGCAGCGAGTGCAGATAAACGCTGAAACGGTTGCATCTGTCAGTGGTCAAGACTTCCTCTAAAGTTTCTTTTCCTCTGCCTGCCTCTTCAGTTTGCCCTCGAATTGCTGGAGTCCCTTCTGCACTTTGCATCTCCAGGCAGATTTGTCTGCACCAGATGACAAATGGCTCAAAAATGTAGCATGTTCATCAATTGGTACAAAGAACCCCATCCAGTAACCGTACCCCATGTATGTCTACGCTAGCACCATGAACACCTACACCAAACTTGCCATCTTGAAGGAGTATTACTATGACTGAGACATCTACCGCAGACATCCAAAGGGACAAACGGAGCTTCCTGCCAAAGATTACGATCCCAAGGACACCAAATTACCGCTACTAATGTACGCAGAATTCAAGCATCGCCTCGTAAGATAGGCTGCAAACCTGAAGCCGACCCTCATATGTGACACAACATGCAAGCAGCCATGAAGATCCCATACATCCGCCAATCTTCAGCTTCAGCTGCAAATCTTATTCACGGTGGTAGGGCCAACGAGCTGTATCTCCCTCCTTCACCTTGATCCCGTTTCCTGCTCAAGTTTTCTGCAGCCTCGCCCCAGCCTTCTGTCCCCTGCTTATCAGCCTTGGAAATGGAATTGGCCCTAGTGGCTCCGTGACACCCTCCCCCATCCCCAGGGCATGGGGGGGAGGGAGGGTTGAAGATAAAACAACTCAACTGATGGCACCTTGTTGTCTGGGACTATATCAAATATAGTAGCTTTAGAAAGTCACCGGGGCTCACCCGGAAAATGACGTTTCGTTACATTCTACATTTTTTTTGTTAGAAAGGGTTCAAGTGCAAATGCCTTGCTTACACCATAATAACTTTTCATCCTGGGTGGTTTAGCCAAGCTATTGTTGTTACCAGACAATGTTTCTACCTATCAATAACTACATATAAAAATAAAAGTGCATACAGGCAGGGTGTCATTCAATCATTCCGTTCTTTTCATCCCTTAAAACTATGACCAAACATTGCATACATATGTGACCATAGTGCCAAAACAAAATAACCATTGTGCTTTGATAATTGTTGCAAAAAGTGTGACATTGATTTCTTAGCATCTTACACATTCACTAATGGAAAAATTACATTGAGAAAATTAATAGAATGATCATCAATATATAATGCTACATAGCCTTCCCGGTTTGGTGCCTTCTTTTGATAATTACTTACTTACTTACTAATATATAATGCCGTCTAGTCACGCTCTTAAGTAAATATATATATATATACCATACTTCTGGAAAAGTCCTCAGTCCTTGTTGTATGTGTGCGCACATGTGTATACCTAATACAGTTTTTATAAATTGGAATAAAGAACTGTATGTATGTTTATATTGATTTAATTTATTTACAGGATAGATCTATTGCTGTTTGGGACATGGTGTCCCCAACTGAAATTAATTTAAGACGTGTACTAGTGGGTCACCGAGCGGCTGTAAATGTTGTTGATTTTGACGAGAAGTACATAGTTAGTGCATCTGGTGACAGAACTATAAAGGTATGGAATTGTTACATTTTCTTTTGTTTGTTAGAACTTTTTTTTTAATTAGGAATACAATACTGTAAGAATAAATTAACTTGATTTGGCTTTGTTTCTACTCCCATAAAAGATTACAGATGCCCTCTTTCTAATTAACTATTATTTTGCCAAACTAGGGATTTTTCTTTACTGAACATTTATCATATTCTTCATAAGTCAGGACCTTGGGCCACCCAGGACACTGCTCATATGATGGTTAGAAAAGCTGGTGTGGATACTAAATTATAGGAGAAAGTACTAGTTGTGACATGCAAACCATGAATTTTGCAATTTCCATTGCATTATTCATAGTGAAGAGTTATGCAGTAAAATAATAAAAATGGATTTTGTCATTGATGATATGAAGATAGTGAACTTTGTATAAGCATAAAATCATAACTATAGGCAGTTCAACTGCATTTTTGGAGAACAAATTATAACCCTCACAAATTGCCGTATCTCATTGATGTTCGATAGTTTAGTCTAGAAGCTGTTTTGGAGCTTTTTAATTAACTACATTGTGAAGGACAGATTTTATGAAACAATGGAAAGGATGTGCATTAACTAAAAGTTAATGAATGATTTTGAGATAAAGCTTTCATGGTGGATGTTATAGAACACTTAAATTAGCTGAACAAACGATTAACAAAGGTGCAATAAATTAGTGACAGCTTTTTGACTGTATTTGTATCTTTTGGATGAAATTTAAACTTTGAAAGTCGACTTGCAGAGTAATCTTTCACACTTTTCAACCTTGAATTCCCTGCAAGACGTACTGTACCTGAGCGCTATGCTGATACCAACACAGAAAAGTACTGTACTGCAGAAAGATTTTAAAGGATAGTCATGCAAATGATTCCCATTTTATCATGAAAGGCTGATTGCCCACTGTACATCTTTGGAGTCTGGGAGAAAATTTTTCAGCATCCACCACTTTTTGGATCAAGATTTTATTACCAACCTTACACATAAAAACATAGCTAATCAGCAATTTTAATTAGTGTACAAGATACAGTATTTGAATTCAGCACATCAAAATGCATGATAAATAGCACTTTTCATCTCGGAGGCAGATAACTTTTGACAAATGTTTGACCAGTGTAATCATACAACTCCTTATCCCAAGTATTGTTACAGCACTTTTTTGTGTGTCCTAAGATATGGTCTGGTGCTTTCTCTTGTGAATGGCTATGTTCAAAACACATCTCCTTAATGTTTGATTTCAATTTGCTATTAGCTGTACATTCAATGAATCTTTAAATCATGTATTACAGGTATGGAGCACAGGAACGTGTGAATTTGTACGTACGTTAAATGGACACAAAAGGGGTATTGCGTGTCTACAGTATCGGGACAGACTAGTTGTCAGTGGTTCCTCAGATAATACTATAAGGTAAGTAAGTGTAGCACACAGGTATGGTCCTGTTTGCATGATTTGCCAATTTTATCTTGCCATTGGCAATTTAAATGACAACCTTTATTACATTTTCAAAAACTTGACTTTGTCTTAAAAATAGAGGAGGAAGGGTAAAAGTGTGATCATATTTGGGATATAGTTAAGTGGATACTCCTTGCTGAAATATACAATCCAGCTACTCGGGTTAGAACAGATGTTGGCTAAATTTCTGTATAGATTAGATCATTATGAAATAGCCATTATAAAGCACTGTACTGTAAATTACTGGTTAGCACAATAGACCCTTCATGTAGTAGAATTCATATGTAATGTGATCTTGTCATTTATTTCAAAAAGTTGCCCAGTGCAAGTTTATGTGGGCTTGTCTAGTTTTACATAATTTTTTGTTGTGGTGTAAAATACAGTAGTGTAGAAGTGTATTACTGTATATATTTTGTTGAGATATGAGGGATAAGAGTGTGCGAGTTCTCTGGAATACATCCCTATTTCTATATACAGTACAGTGGCACCTTGACTTACGACTGCCCCCGCTTACAATTTTTTGTTAGTTAAGACGTAAATTTCGTTGGAAAATGCAACTCGACTTAGGACTTTTGCCTCGACTAGCGACTTTGTTGATACGCATATGGGTCGACCGCTTGGTTTCCTGGTGACACGGGCGATCCTGCTTCAGTTTACCAGAGCTGCCCGCTTAGTGATGATCTTGCTTGTAAAGAATTTCATTATATTTGTGCTTTTTTATTTTTTGAATATAAAAGTAATTATAGTGATGCCATGGGTCCCAAGAAAGTCAGTGGTAAGGTTCAACCTAAGAAAACACATGTGAGGTACTCACAACCAGACCATCACCAGAGAAATCTTAACAAACACAGAAATCATCGATAGATACAGCGATAGCAGGAGGCTCGACATCTGCGAGGCATTACACATCAAAAAGTCAACACCAGCAATCAACAGCTAATTAATGCACAACTATATTCTACCCACTTTAAGACTCCAAACCAATATAGAAGCATCAAGGGGAAGTGGTGATGCTATGGGCCAATAAGTCTTCTGCAGTTACTCCCATTCTTATGTTTTTATATCCATTGGTTCGTGTTCTGTCTTGTGCAAATGTCAATCACCTCACCCAAATGCGAGTATAAGTATGGATGTGTTTACAGGTTACAGTTGTGTGTGTAAACTAAAGTCTTTGAAAATGTAATAAGTTATTACGAAACGCGTTCAAGCGTCGCGTCAGACTAGAAATAAAATGAATTTTAGAGAACTGATTTTTCAATTACCATCGACAGTGAAAAGAAACATAAGAAATAGTGAGAAAATTTGTTAGAATTATTAATCCTACCTTTTTGGTCATATTTAACAACATATGTTTACTAGAGAGACTGCTACCAAAATATACTATAATAAAATAAAATAAAATAAAATATATATATATATATATATATATATATATATATATATATATATATATATATATATATATATATATATATATATATATATATATATATATATATATATATATATATATATATATATATATATATATATATATATATATATATATATATATATATATATATATATATATATATATATATATATATATATATATATATATATATATATATATATATATATATATATATATATATATATATATATATATATATATATATATATATATATATATATATATATATATATATATATATATATATATGTCGTACCTAGTAGCCAGAACGCACTTCTCAGCCTACTATGCAAGGCCCGATTTGCCTAATAAGCCAAGATTTCATGAATTAATTGTTTTGCGACTACCTAACCTACCTAACCTAACTTAACTTTTTCGGCTACCTAACCTAACCTAACCTATAAAGATAGATTAGGTTAGGTTAGGTAGGGTTGGTTAGGTTCGTTCATATATCTACGTTAATTTTAACTCCAATAAAAAAATATTGACCTCATACATAATGAAATGGGTAGCTTTATCATTTCATACGACAGAAATTAGAAAAAATATATTAATTCAGGAAAACATGGCTTATTAAGCAAATCGGGCCTTGCATAGTAGGCCGAGAAGTGCGTTCTGGCTACTAGGTACGACATATATATATATATATATATATATATATATATATATATATATATATATATATATATATATATATATATACCCCTTCTATATATATATATATAAATATATAACACACATACAATCATTTACACAAATGCATGAAGTGTCCAACTAGCAGAAGACACTGATTTTGTTGCTTTTTACTTTCTGGTGAAATAGGTCTTGTTTAAGTGAGATTCCCCTGTATGGTATGTATGTATGAAGCCTGTCTGATTCTAGCCAATTATATATTCATAAAATTTTGAGTCCCTAATTTGAGTGATAGTAATGAACTCATTACCTTATTTTTTTGCAGGTTATGGGACATTGAATGTGGAGCATGTCTGCGGATACTTGAAGGTCATGAAGAATTAGTCCGCTGCATTAGATTTGACAACAAGAGGATAGTGTCTGGTGCATATGATGGGTAAATATTTTATAAAATTGCTGAATAGTTTTGTCTAAAAAATAAATGTTGCAAGTTGCCCTTGACATTTTATGCCAACTTTTTCTCATCAGTGCTGCTGTTGGTTTAGGTATATACCAGCAGCATATATACTTTACCAATATGTTTTGACTAGGCAACCTTAACTGTCAAGTGCACTGCCACTTTCAAAATTTAGATTACATCATTCTGGATTTCCAAATGATCTGAACTCCTAAACAGTGTAATTGTAAATTTTCCTGTGGGGAGCCCCAGAGGCTTCATGGAGCCTCCGAGGCTCGCCCAGAAAATGGCGTTTCATTACATTCAACGCTTTGTTTTGGCTACTTTTTGCCAAGTTTTCTGTATTTCTCGTGCATTAGCTTAATCAGTGCAACAACTGCTGCTCTTATGTTATATTTATCTATGAAATCTTTAAAAATGTGATAAGAGCCATATTAAAAAGAGTTGCCATTCACACCCTAATTTTTTCAATGCTAGTCAAGTTATAACTGAACATAATATTAATATCTATTTACCATGTAATAGATATCATCCAACAGAACCTGTCTGTAAAGAGTTTTCACTCTCGTCCCCAATATTTCTCAGGATCTAGACCCTGAAGCTCATTTCTCTTAGGTAGGGTGATTATCCCCAAGGGCTGTAATGGAACCAGGACCCAACAATTTTCTTACACCCAATTTTTTTTTTTTTGTAGCTCAAGAATTTCTTTGAAATAATTCAGGAATCTCTTTCAATGAATAAGTAAGGAGATATGGTCCCCTACCTCGTACTCTCATAATAATGAATATCTCATAATCATATTCATAACATTTCTGGTGCCTCCACCGAGTCAAATTAAAAGTAGATATGTTACTGAATGCAACTTATTAGCTTCCAAGATGAAAACCAGCCTTACAATTTCTTTCCTATGACATTTTTATTAACCCTATTAATAAGTATTTAACTTTTAAATAGCTTAGCTAATGAAAAATCTTACATTGTGATGCATATGAAAAAAAAAATGTTTCCCACATCGCATTGCTTAACAGGTGGATTGCCTGTTTTGGCTGCTACTTACATGGTTTTGGTGGTGGCAGTGCCCATGCAAGTGCCCTTGCATGGGCACTTCCCAGGGCTGAGGTCCTGTCTTTTGCCACTGTGCTCTTGGCTGGTTCTTTTCCAGTTTGCATTGTCATGCTGGTTAGTTGGCAATGTCCATTAGCTATGGCCCATGTAGTGGTTATTCTTTTTCTCCTATGGGTTGCCTTTGCAGCATTTATACTCTTTTTGTCTTTTAATCAAATCATTTGGAAAAATCATTTACAGCTTTCGTACTGTTGCCAGGTTGTGAAGAAAGAGAAAGTTCGCTGTTTCATGCCTCAATTTGAATAGTCTGTTAATTGTTATTTTTGCTGGAGGTCCATAGGGTTGTTGATTACTTGCAGTGTTGACGTAGTTTTCCTTTTATGTGAATAGTTGACATCCAATTCCACTGAGTGTATGTCCTCTTTTAGTTAACGATCAGTCATGATGCACATTTAGTACAGGTGATAGTACTGTACATGCAGACTGAGGTTCCTTCTCTGCACAATAGTCTGATCACACCTGTTGATGTAATGAACAGTGATGTAATGCATCACTGATCAGTGATGTAATACAGCTGGAAATGCCAGATATTGTTGCACTCAATGAGACAAAACTCGAAGATGATATTTTAAATGAGGTCGTATTCCCAAGGTGCTACTCGGTTTGGAGATCGGAGATAACAAAATTAGGAAAGGTGGAGGTGGAGGCGTTGAGCTGGTGAAAGAACACCTAAAGGTAAATGAAATAATGATTGCCAATCCACAAGCAGTAGTAGTACTGGAGATTTGCAATCATGATGATAAACACATAATCAAACCATGTGTTTGCAGTCCACTGTCCTGCAACACATGGACAAGGAGGATTTGAATAATAAATGACAGGGCCTCATAACAATAACGAGAGATGATAAAGATAGATCTCGACTGTTGGTAGTCGGTGACTTCGGCTTGAAATCTATAAACTGGGAGGCATATGAAGCTAGAACAGAGAAATTTTGGAACTGTAAATTCGTAATCCTCATCCTAGAAACATTAATGTATCAACATGTTAATCAAGCTATGCAGATGAGGGAAGGGGATATTCCCTCCATGCTGGATTTGATATTCACAAGGAAAGAGGAAGAGATTTGACATTCTGTACCTTCCTCTCTTGGGTAAGAGTGACCATATCCTGTTGGGAATAAAGTATGCAATGTGTAACAATCTTGAAGAACAGGGGAAGTTAAAGCAGTTGAAAAACCTGATTTCATGAGAGAACATTATGGAGAACTTATTTTCTTTAAGGAATTTGACTGGAAAGACTTGCTATTAGGCAAGAAAGTAAAGGTATACGTACTTTAAAACACGTACGTCAAGTTTTGTAAAATATATGATATAAAAACACATAGAAATTTATACCAAAGCAGAGATGTAGAACTAGGAAATAGGATTGGTTCGGCAGAAATTGCGAGAGGGCCAAAGACCAAAAGACACAAAAATGGAATCAATATAGGAAGAGGCCAAACCACCAAACATACCAGCGATACAAAGAAGTGAGAAACAATTACACAGCAGTGAGGATAGAGGCAGAAAGAAATTTTGAGAAAGGGATAGCGGACAAAATGTAAAACAGAACCAGGCCTGTTCTATAAATTCATCAAAAGCAAATTGCAGGTAAAGAATAATATTCAGAGGTTGAAAATGGGAAACAGATTTATGGAAAATGAAAAGGAAATGTGTGGAACATTAAACGAACAGTTCCAAAGTGTGTTTCTGCAAAATGAAATCTTCAGGGAACCGGACACAATAAAAATTCCAAAGAATAACATAGAGCACATAGAAGTGTCTAAGAGATGAGATGGAAAAAATGCTAAAAGAGCTAAGTAAGAACGAAGCAATATGCCCAGATGGAGTTTTGCCATGGGTTCTGAGAGAATGTGCACATGAGCTTAACACTCTACTTCAACTGATTTTTCAGGCATCCTTGTGTACTGGAGTCCTAGCAGATGTGTGAAAAAAGGCTAACATAGTTCCAATCTATAAAAGTGGCAGCAGGGAAGACCTTCTCACATTATAGACCTGTATCATTGACAAATGTAATAGTCAAAATATTGGAAAAATAATTAAAAAAAAAAGTCAAAATATTGGAAAAATAATTAAAATTAAATGGGTAGAACACCTGGTGAAAAATTACATAAGACAGTATAGTTTTTTATCTGAAAGATCCTATGTAACGAATTTACTCAGTTTCTATGATAGAGCCACTGAGATTTTACAGGAAAGAGATGGTTGGGTTGACTGCATCAGTCTGGACCTAAAAATGGATTTTTACAAAGCTCCACATATGAGGTTATTCTGGAAACTGGAACATATTGAAGGAGCAACAGGTAGGTTACTAACATGGATGATTTTTTTTTTAACTGCCAGAAAAATGAGGGCAGTAATCAGAGGCAATGTACCAGACTAGAGAAATGTCACGAGTGAAGTACCACAGGGTTCAGTGCTTGCGCCAGTAATGTTTATTGTCTACATAAACGATTTACCAGATGAAATACAGAATTACATGAACGTGTTTGTTGATGATGCTAAGATACTGGGGAAGATGAGAAACTTAGACGATTGTTTGCACTTGAAGAAGACCTGGACAAAATAAGTGTGTGGAGTACCACTTGGCAAATGGAATTTAATGTGAATAAATGCCGTGTTATGGAATGACTGTGGAATAGACCCCACACAACTTACAAATTATGTGAGAAATCTTTAAAGAATTCTGTTGAAGAAAAAGATGTAGAGGTTGTTATAGATAGAAAACTATCACCTTAAGACCACATAAAGAACATGTGCAAGGAGCCTTTGTGTCACTTTCCAATTTCAGAATTGCTTCTAAATACATGGATGGTGAAATACTAAAGAAATTGTTCACAACCTTTGTTAGACCAAAGCTGGAATATGCAGCAGTTGTATGGTGCCCATATCTCAAGAAACACATCAATAAACTTGAAAAGGTGCAAAGACATGCAACTAAATAGCTCTCGGAACTGAAGGACAAGAGCTACGAGGATAGGTTAGACATTAAATATGCCAAAACTAGAAGATAGAAGGAAAAAAAAGCGATATAATTACTACGTACAAAATAGTAACGGGAATCAATAAAAATGATTGGGAAGAATTTCCGAGGCCTGGAACTCTGAGAACAAGAGGTCATGGATTTAAACAAACTAAACAATGTTGCTGAAGAAATATAAGAAAGTTCACTTTTGCAAACAGAGTGGTAAACAGTTGGAACAAGTTGGGTGAGGTGGTGGTGGAGGCCAAAACTGTCGGTAGTTTCAAATTTTTGTATGATAAAGAGTGCTGGGAAGACTGGACACCACAAGTGTAGCTCTCATCCTGTAACTACACTTAAGTAATTACACTTAGATAATTACAAGTCACTGTTCTCACAGGGACTAGATATTTGGCATGAAGAACTGCAAGTGTGTCACAAACATGTATAAAAAGTAGATTTTAAATACACGGTGTAAACTTATGTGAAGCATTGAACCTAAAAACCATCCAAATTGACAGTGGGTCCTCCCCTATTACCTCTTATTAGTCATCTGATGTCAACGGACTCATGATTCCACCATCCAGCTTCCTCTTACTATGCACTTTGATATTTTTTTATTTACTTACACAGTATATACTTTTCCTTACTTTTTGCACAGAAATATATTATTCTACAGAAAATATTATATCCAGATACAAGTAGTATTCTCCTTGTCTAATCTGTTAATTAGAGTTTAATAATATGTATCCTTTAATTTGTTATTCTGCTAATAGATTCATGTTGTTACATAATGTTTGTTATTGCAATTATGTTAATTGAATCTGTGTCCACAAATGCACTCGGTTCATAAATTTTATTTCTAATACACCTACGGCTATATTTATGTTGTTTCCTTAAGCATGTTTTTATCCCTGACACCCGTTCTGCTATGGATTTCATCCCTAGAAGCTCTTGAAGGCTTCTGAAAAAAATCTATAATTTGTTTCACAATAGTTTTTCATCTACTTCTTTAACATTATGATTATATTTATGACTTTTCCCCAAGTACATTCTTAGACCTTCAATTTCCAGTTGAAATCTGATGATCCTCACCAGCTGCAGCTTGTAATGAGGATGCAAAAAGCTACAATCCTGCTCTTACTTTAATGTACTCCATCTCTTGTATATATTTAATTGTATTGATAGTGTTCCCAGTTGCTAATAAATGATACTGCATTAGCCTTGTAGTACTTCTTAAGTTGGCAATTGGCACCAATAATTCTAGATTGTCTTTCCAACTTCCCCTTTCTAGGAAGAATGCTGCATATGAATAGAATGTCTCCCTGAGTTACTCTGTCCTATACATTTCTTAGTGCCTCACTCCTAATTTTTCCCACGTCATCATATACCCTGTACTGTAATTCATGGAAATTACCATAACATGTTAAAAAAAGTCAATGGTATTTTGAAAGTACAATATTGGCACAATTTATTTAATCACCCAATTTTTTCCATAAAGTTCATGGGCATTGAAATTATTTTTGCCAATTTAAAAAAGAATGGGAATTATTACATATAATAATTGATCTGGTTAACTGTAATTTGCTTATAAATAACATTATTGACCAGTGTTACCATGACCAACAGGAAAATAAAGGTGTGGGATCTTCAAGCTGCATTAGATCCCCGTGCTCCTGCCGGCACCCTCTGTCTTCGAACTCTAGTGGTAAGTGTTAGTAACGCATTATAGTGCTTTGTGATTATTTTCTACTTTCCGTATTATTCTGTATAGATATGTGAAAACTTTAAAACTTGTTTACAGTTAACAGTTAATTCTGTGGGCTGTGTAGTAATAATGGAAAATAGTCTCTTTGTGTGGCGTTGTCACTCATGGCCATAAAGCTTGAATGGAAAGTAAATATAGTAAAAGGTTTCCTTTGGCAGCCCACAAAATTAAGTATGTGTAGTCTGTCATTATTAATTTGACCCTGTATGCTCCTTTCATATGTTCAATTACTACAATTTTTAGAAGAGACACTTCAAGTTAAAGGGATGTATGATTTGCTACCTTGGAGGACAATGTCAGGCTAATGGTGACATACTGCAGCACAGTGTAAAAAGGCTACAATTCCCTACAAGTCTTGTACATTTACTTGCAGGGGGTAAGTGGGTGTATCTGAGCTTGATGTGAAATGTTTCTCATCAAGGCAACAGGGTGTCACAACAGCCTTAAGGTCGATATATTTCTTCTTTATTCGGTTTAGCTTCCTTGCCTCTTTCAAGTTTTAAAAACAAAAGCTTTGGGTTGTGGTATTTTGAGCTAGGCTTTAGTCATTGCTTTAAATAGCTAATTTCTTTATTTTTATATGCAGCTTTCATGAATTCTATGTATTATATATAAATATATATAAATAAATATTATATATATACATATATATATATAATATATGTAAATTTTACGTGTTTTACTCACTTATAAAACAATTTATATCTTGTTTTTCATTTCTATTTTGCACAGGGCTCATATTTTCTCATTGTGCATACAAGTGCTTATCACTGTTATTGAGTACCACTCCTGTAGTCTTTATTAAAATATTAAAAGTTGAGTTTCTTATTATTGAAGCTAATATTTTATTTTGGGGAATAAATGATGAGTAAGTGATTACTGAATGAGAGAATGGTGAGAGTTAGAGCAAGAATAGGAAAAGGAGGAATATAAATTAAAGACTAGCTATTAAGGTAGACTGAAAAAATAGTGGGACTTTGGGAAGAGAAAAGGAGGATTTGGGAATAACAAAGATTAGAAAATAAAAGGGGACCTGAGGAAGGCGTGAGAGAGAGAGAGAGCAAAATGTGCACATGCATGTGTGCTGTACTTGTATATATGTTTTATACTTGTTTATCTTTAACTGTGTATTTAAACATAACTAATTAAATTTTCTACATACTGTATAGTATAATTAGGTTTTAAGTAGAAGGTTAACTGGCATTTTTTATACTGTACATTACTGCATTTATTATTTCTTTACCCCTTTTCTAGGAGCATTCTGGTAGAGTGTTTCGATTGCAGTTTGACGAGTTCCAGATAGTGTCCTCTTCTCACGATGACACTATCCTCATCTGGGATTTTCTTAATTGCTCCCCGCCAGAATCATCTGGGCCTCCTGGTGGCCGAGGCTCATCGCCCACTGTAGACGCAAGGTGATTACTTTCTCAAAGTTGTGTAACATGGCAGCCCAAGGCTAGTCACATTTATGAACGTCTGTGGATTTTACTAATGAAGACAAGATTTTCCTGTACAGTATATCCTGGGGTTTCAACATTTCTTAACACTGACTGCACATGGTTTTTAGGTTTGTTTCTATGTGCTCATAAAAAAAAATTCTCATTTTTGTATCATAAAACACTTGTGATGTTAGAAAACCTTCTAATTATTTAATTTTGGCTGTAGTGAGGTGAAGAAATGTTGATGTCATGTTCTAAAAATTTATTTTAATGTAAACTATTCTTAATAGATTTCTTATTACAAATGTTTTCCTGGCCCATAAAAGTTAATGAAATTTTGTATAGTCAGTGTTTCTAAACATAGGCATCAGTAAATAGATGGTGATTCACCTGAATTAGTGTAAGGTGTTTTTTAATAATGGTCTGGAAGATAGCTAAGGCTTTCTGGACTTTTTCCCAGTGTGGCAAACGATTGCCAGAGGTCTGAGGTGTAGAGTGACAACCACACAGAATATTTCGGAACTTTGAATATTAACCCTTAGAAAGCAGTAATTGTCATATGTTGATTCACAGGGTAATGTGGTTATCATCATATGATGATTTAAACAATTATTGTCTAGGTTTTACATGTGTGATGCAAATAAGGATATACAGTACTGTAATAGGTCTATGTGGATGTAATGGCATTTTTCTTGGCCCTTGAAGAAATGCTGCTATTATTTCATGGTTGCATTACATAGGGGAATGTGGTTATTGTCATATGGCGATTTATACAAGTGTTGTCTGGGGTATTACATGTATGATGCAAATAAGGCAACCCAACCTCCTGTTTAGATGGTACTTTTTGTAACAATGTGGTCCATTGCACATATATTGGAATAAAACGCAATTAGATAGTAGAATTTGGTACTATTCACTTTATTGAGTCAAAAAACTGAAATTGAAAAACTTAAGTATTCCTAGGCCTAGGCACATATATGTACTATATTAGGCCTCAGATAGCATGTATTAGGCCTATAGAGGTTAGGTTGTCCTTGCAACATAAATACAAAATCTATTCCGATTTGTCCAAATTCAACAGTACCAGTTTCTACTTTCTAATTGCCTTTTACCTCAATATATCTGCTAAACACGCGACAAAACTATGACAGTGCTACAATGTTCGAACAAGTTTTAACACCTAACAAGTTGTAACAATCAATATGGCAAGTTCTAATACATCATAAAAACATCATACCAAGACGTAATACCTTTATTACAAGCTGTAACAAGCAGAAAATAGAGCCAGTTACGTTTTGTGTTTGCAGGGTATGTACGATTGTCCTCATCGTTACTATAAGTACTACCAAAACAGAAAGATGGGTTGAATAAGGATATATAGTACTGTAATAGGTCTACGTGGATGTAATGGAGTTTACCTTGACCCTTAAAAAAAATCCTGCTGTCATTTCATGGTTACGTTACTAGGTAAATGCGGTTTTCATTCATCTGTTGAATCGGTTTTCATTCATCAATGTGGCACGATTATCATCTGTAGGTGCCACATTGGTGGCCTAGGCCTTTGTTTCAATCTATTCTCTTGCCCATGTGGTGCCAATTAGACTATGTCATCTCCCAGAGGCCAACACAATTGAATATTATGTTCATATCCTTTTCACTACTCTATACTAACTGTAATGGAGTATACTGTACCAGGTAAACCAATCATCAGTTGAAACATTATCATGTCTTGTGTGATTTATCAAGTTTTCACCACACATCCTCTTGTAAATTAAGAGAAACAATTGATAAACAATCAGGGAAACATCTGAGGATAACACAAGAAATATTAGCAAAGTTAATCACCAGGTGTTAACAGATGCCAGACATAGCCACCACTCAACCTTCAAGAGCACCTTCATTCTGTGAAACTATAAATATTGACCTATTTTCAGGTTTTTCTTACATTTTGCATAAAATTTAATAATTCTATAATGAAAATTTTTTTGGGGGAATTTTGTTATTTTTTGCTCATTGGCAGGTATGACCATTTCTCTATAGCTGCTGTCCAAGGGTTACGGCACTTTAAACCATTCACAAATAACAGAAGCACCATGGGGTCAGTGCCACCACTTGGCCCCTAATGATAATGTTGAAAACCATTGCTTCTGATGCACTAAGGAAAAGTGTGAACATCTGGCTAATATGTATCACAAAGACCTGAATTATGATGGCCTTTGAAATAAATGTGAGCATCAAACGGGTGCCGGTCGGCTGAGCGGACAGCACGCGGGACTTGTGATGCTGTGGTCCTGGGTTCGATCCCAGACGCCGGCGAGAAACAATGAGCAGAGTTTCTTTCACCCTATCCCCCTGTTACCTAGCAGTAAAATAGGTACCTGGATATTAGTCAGCTGTCACGGGCTGCTTCCTGGGGGTGGAGGCCTAGTCGAGGACCGGGCCGCGGGGACACTAAAAGCCCAAAAATCATCTCAAGATAACCTCAAGATAGATCTCAAGCTCTACATGGCTCTTGATGAAAATTGCGACTCTCTCCCTACATTATACAGAATAATTATTCTGTATTCCCGAATGTTGAAATTGCACTTAGTGTTCATGTGCATGAGGGTGACTAACTGTGCAGGAGAACGTTCTTTTTCAAGACTGAAACTTGTAACAAAAATCTGCTTCATAGCACAATGGGGCAGCATCGTTTGAACTGGCTTTCCTCGTGCATGGAAAACGACATCCTGAAGACCATTGACTTCAAGCCAATAATAAAGCAATTATCTGAAAAGAAATGCAAATGCTTGTTATAATATGAAGTTCGTAGTAATTTCATACTGTGCCATATAATGTGTAGCGTAATGAGTATTAAATGAACAAATCCACAAGGGCCGTGATGAGGGTTCTAACCTATGCCCAGGATGATCCCAGATGCACCTTAGTCAACTGTGCCATGACATAGTTAAAAGAATTGCAACCTGTAGTGCAACTGCCCTCATGAGGATCCCACAGCTTCTCCATGCGCAAACTGAGGTTTCACACAATTTTCCCATGCACCCGGGCTCTGTCAACCAGGTGTTCTACCTCTACGCTCTTACTTCAAAACACACAGAAATCACAGTAGTGTGTTATATCAAATGAACAAATCCACAAGGCTTTTGTGATTTCTGTGTCTGGGATCATCTCGGGCATAGGTTCAAACCCTCATCACGGCCCTTGTGGATTTGTTAATTTGATATGTCACGCTATTGTGATTTCTGTGCATATTACCAAGTATTATTGTGTTTTTGAAGCCTTGTGTATTTGTGTATTGTTCAGATGTATATCATATTGATTAGTTTCTGCTCTACAGCATGTTTTTTAATGTTTAACACAAGTTTTGTTGAAGAAATAATATGGTTAATATTGTCGACCATTTATTTTTTTATTCCTGTAAGTGGTTGACGTAGGGGCCCCGGCACACTGGTTTGCCCAGGGGCCCATAATGCTGTTAAGACGGCCCTGATTGCTGGCTTTCCTGGCACTGCTCTGCTTGCATAAATGCTTCACTCCATCCTAGTTAATGACTCAGTGGGCTCACAACAGCTATTTTGTTGACACGACAATATGTATTTCTTGGCACTCCTTTAATTTTTCTTTCTCTTTGTTGCTTGCTCTTGGTTTCTATGCCTGTAATCATATCTTTTTGTCCTGGTTGTTTATGGATAGGTTTCTCTTGCCGTATACAGTTGCCTCATATCGTTTGGCTTTATGGATCTGCTGCTGTTGGCATTTGGTGTTGACGTTTCATCAGCCCTGTTTCACAAGTTGTATCTGGAATTTTTTCACCTTCAGCTTGCTCGCGCTCATCCTCAGCCATCTCGGTCCTTGGATCAGGTTTTAATTAAATTTTCTCTCCTCTCCTTGGTTTTCTCTTGCCCCTTCAGTCAAAGATTGTTTTTCAAAGCTTTGTTTTTGTTGGTCCTGAGCTTACTGTTGTTGGATTGGGGAACTTCACACTTTCCTCCAATTTTTTTTTTTTTTTTTTTTTTTTTTGTCTTGGGTGTGTGTGTTTTTCACACTTAGATGTCAACTTCTTTTCGTTATGGTGAACAAAACATGTCGATACGTATATATAACGTGTGTGTGTATATAGTGTAATAACAGCAAAACTATTTGTTTATTGTTTTATGAACATAATAATTGAATCACTAATGATTCATTATTGTGTAATGAACACAATAATTTTGAGTTCAGTGATGGTTCACACATTTTATTATATAAACATATAACAATACACACTATTGAATAATATTACACTACTGCAAAAAAACAAAGAAAAAATCAATCAGGGACATTGAAATAATTAGGTAATAATATCTTTGTGGCAACCCCACCTGACAGCTCGGGTGGAGCAGATCTTGTCTGGCGAACGCTCTGTCAAGGCCTCCTCCTCCTCCTCCTCCTCCTCCTCCTCCTCCTTCTCCTCCTCCTCCTCCTCCTCCTTCTCCTCCTCCTCCTCCTCCTCCTCCTCCTCCTCCTTCTTCTTCGTCGTCGTCGTCGTCGTCGTTCTTCTTCTTCGTCGTCGTCGTTGTCTTCTTCGTCGTCGTCGTTGTCTTTGTCGTCGTCGTCGTCGTCTTCGTCGTCGTCTTCGTCGTTGTCGTCTTCTTCATCGTCGTCGTCTTCGTCGTCGTCTTCGTCGTCTTCTTCGTCGTCGTCGTCATCGTCTTCTTCGTCGTCGTCTTCTTCGTCTTCGTCGTCGTCGTCGTCTTCTTTGTCGTCGTCGTCGTCTTCTTCGTCGTCGTCTTCGTCGTCGTCTTCGTCGTCGTCGTCGTCGTCGTCGTCGTCGTCTTCTTCGTCGTCGTCGTCGTCTTCTTCGTCGTCGTCGTCTTCTTCGTCGTCATCTTTGTCGTCGTCGTCTTCGTCGTCGTCTTCTTCTTCGTCATCGTCGTCTTCTTCTTCTTCTTCTTCTTCTTCTTCTTCTTCTTCTTCTTCTTCTTCTTCTTCTTCTTCTTCTTCTTCTTCTTCTTCTTCTTCTTCTTCTTCTTCTTCTTCTTCTTCTTCTTCTTCTCTTTTTTTTTTTTTTTTTTTTTTTTACCAGACTTCCCCGCCTTGTTGCACCCAAAATATGCCACCTACGATTTTTGTTATTTTTCCCGTGATCAGGGAACACAAATGAACACTTTTATAAGACGATTTTTTTTTTTTGTGCCTGAGGGGGTTGAAGGCAAAATGGTCCTTAGCGCCCAAGGGTTAAGGGAGCCTTCCACACTTGTTCTACTTCCCAAGAAGATATTCTTTATTCAAAGATCTACCCAGTCATTCATTCCTCAATCTGTGACTACTGGCAGGGTCATTGGTTTGATTTGGTAACCTTTAACCCTGGCCTTCCTCCACCACCATAATAGATGGTGAGAAATGGCTCTGGCTAGGGTATATGTATTGGCCCCACATGCTTAACTTATAGGCACTTAACGGAATACTTCCCAAATCTTTATTATTTGAACTGCATCATCCCACTTAGTCATACATCTCGCAGACCGTCTAGATTTTCAGGACAATCGTAAGTTTTTTTCTTTCCTAATGTCCCTCAGGGTCACTTGTTCCTTAATAGAGTCCTTGGATATCACTCGCCTTTTGTTCTCGTATTGCATTCTAGGTGATATTTTGCGCCTCTTGAATATCCAATGACAATGATTGGGCTACAGTCTTCCTTTCTTGGTTGCCTTCTGTAGATAATTACTTGCTTTTATCAATTACAGTATGTATCAGTTTCATGCAAGTTTCATAATTTGTAAATAATCTTTTTCTTGGGAAAATATTTAAAGCCTTACCTTCTGAATGGCTTTTATATATGAAAATTTTTTACCCATTTTTTTTTATTGGACAAGCAAATATATCGATTAATGTGTATGATGAACACCTATTGGAAACTAAAAAGAATTATGATTTGGTCCATGCCAAAACATTGACAAAATTATCTAATACTTAGGCTTTAGAGGACAAATGTTTCAGCCCCACTCATTACGTATTGATCTTAAAAATTAGTGTATAAATATTAATAACACTGCAATGTACATTTTTCATCTATCGGTTATCTTTTGGTTACCTTGTGATGATTCTGAGGATCAGTGTCCCATGACCTACTCTCTGACCAGACCTCCTGGTTGGTAGGCTGGTCAACCAGACTGTTCAAAATGGCTGCTCACAGCCTGGCATATGAGTCACAGCTTGGTTTATCAAGTATCCTTTGAAGGCGTTTATAAAGTTCTCTTTTGAACACCGAGAGGTCAGCCAATAATTCTCCTTATGTGTAGAGTGAGTGAGTTTGATAGTCTTGGGCCTTTGTGTGTGAGTTCTCTCTCAAAGTGCCTGTTGCACCTCTGCTTTTCATAGAGGCCATTTTGCACATCCTGCTATTGCCTTCTGGTCTTGTGCAATGTTGTTATTTGGTGTGAGCTAGTGGTACTTATTTCATATTATATGTACAGTACAACATTCTGGTGTGTGTATATGTTTTAAATGTGTGTTATGCACTTGCTGTACTTGTTGCAAAAGAAATGATTTTGTACAGTATAAGGAATTAATTGTTTTTCTTTTCTTTCAGCTAATGCAATGGGGACATAGTACAGTTAGCTTGATTTGTGTTTCACTGAAATCTTCAGATTGTTTGGTATCAAGGGACAAGAGCTGAAAAGTTCAAAGTCTATGAGATGCCTCTGCAGCTTTGACCAAGACTTGAGTGATGGAAACTCGAGTGCTACAAAGAAACTATATACGAGTGCCAGTGTATAATGTTTGTTGTCAAGCACCCACTTGTACACTAGATGCACTGGACTTGCAAGTGTCGAGCGCAAATATGACACCTCTGCCCCCTGTCCCGTCCATACTACTGTGGTGTGATAGGCAGACTAGATCACATTGGTGCATAGCCAGACAAGGGTTAAGTGTACCAGTTCATGTAACAGTTCTAGTACCCTCTACCTTCACTTCAACTTAAAGCTTTAGTTAAATTATAACAATGGAATAAGTCTAAAGTTATTAGTCTTGTGATCATTTGTGAGGGTACTTCATCAAATATGTAAGGCCAATTTTGGGCTACAGAAAAAAAACTGTTAGTGATATATTGCCCAACGTAATGGGTAATACTCGTTCCAGTACAGCCTTCTACTTCTGGTTATTTTCTCACTTCATTTATAGATACCAGGCATCTAACAATAAAAAGAAAAGGAACTCGCAATTTCAGTATTTGTCATTCTAGTGTAATGTGTCTACATTGGATGTTGTGTGTAAACAGGAAAAATAAAAATATATAATTGATCTCAAAACTCCAGCTAGCCCAGTGACTCCTGTACTTCTGCAGGAACAAAATTTATGGAATAGTTAATTAAAAGATTAAGGAGCCACTGTACAGACAGTACAAAACACTGTTAACCAAGGCAGTGCTTGTTCATCACGTCTGGTATTTTGTGCAATATTTCCAACACATCAAATCCTGTATTCATCAGGGAGGTCTTAAATGCCAGTTATAAAAATATGTAAGTATATTACCAAAAGAGCTTTTATGGGCATCAAACTTAATATCATGTAAGTGGGTGAAGCTTTACCAAAATCAATATAACATGTCTTTATTCAGTAGATTAGAGCTTTACATTTATCAGATTTAGGCATTTTTATAACTGTAATTAAAAGTGACAAGGAAAATGCAGCCCAACACATGGAAATATATTCACAAAAATCTTTCTTGTTTATTACACATTGCTAATAAAGAAAGTTTTGGTTAGTGATAAAAAGCTTAAAACTATGACAAGGGTAACTTCTTTTCCCTTCCCCGATTATTATTTTTTTGAGACATTCAGCAAGATCAATCTATTGCTCGTTTTCGAGACTTGGGTCTTGTCCACTGCTGACATCATGTATACTGTGATTTTATTTTCATATCTATGCTCCCACCCTAATTTTTATGAAGGAAAATGCATTATTCATCCAAAAATAAATAATATATATATATTATATAATATATTTATATATAGTATATATATATAAATATACAGTACAGTATATGTATATGGAAGAGTGGAAGTATAACTGCAGAGTAAGTGATGTACAGTACATGGGGCCAATTTGGTTGTTGAGATTTTTCATTCCGATCTTTACTAATGATGTCTCTGGTAATTTTTTTAATTCTATATTGACCTCTTTTTCATCTGGCACATTGAGTATTACTAGAGTATATATATCCTTAACGTTATGAGGATTCAGTTGCATTTGTTTTACCGAGATGCCTCTATTGTCTCCGAAGATATGCAGTATGTATGTGTCTTGAAATGATTTTATTGGGGGTGTGGATAATCTGTTCACTGCTAGGAAATACTTTTATTTTTTTTTTTTTAATTTGAAGTTGGTCAGTTGGACCAGTTATTTGGTTGTGAGACAATGACTGACACAGGAATTTAAAGTGAAACATTGTGTACACGTTTGTTGTCGATAGTGTTTGCATATATGCCAGCATTTTTCCTTATTTGCAAGTAAGTAACTTTTTTTTTATGTTGTACAGTGAATGATTTGGTCATTTGATTTGAGATTCAAATTCATTTTGAATTTGAGCAATAATGCTCGTATTTAAACTGAAGCCTTTGTTCACACTATTTTATTTGAATGAAATATATGGGCATGTTTGTTGGCTTAAAATATTACACTTCTCTTACTGTCTCTCATAGATTCCTTCACTAATCTTACCCAAGTGACTGTTAGGACATTTATTCCTTTTATAAATCTGCACATTTTCCTTTTAGATTATCATTACACTTAATTTAACATTTGGTTAGTTCTGTTTTTATTTATTTATTTATTTATTTTTTAATTCAGTGCTTTCGTGTTAATGATAGCCAATCCTTTTAAAGGTGGATGGATGTTCTTGTATGTACATTTTATGTTCACATATTTTGCAGATATATCTGACATTGATAGTTTTATAAACCTTAATGAAATTCTTCACATAGGGAGAAAATTTAACCGAACTTTATTTCAATTTCAAAAGTAATTGAAGTACAGTTCATCATGTTTTCTTAATTTTTCCTTTTTTTTTCATTAGCATTATAAAGATTTACTACAAGCACTTTTAAATAAAAAATATTAGAAGATGCATCATTAAGAGTAACAACGTTTCTGTAATATTTAGATTCAAAACGTCCTCAATAAGGCATCAAGATGTAGGCCTCTTGTCGTTGAAACCTTGCCCTCGACCCCCTATAGAGATATCACCAGTGCAGTGACAACCATTATATCCAAATCATTTATAGATGGATAGTGTGTTTCAAAAAAGTACAAAAGGGAAAAGCAGTCTGCTTGTTTAAGCATTGGTTTCTTTTTACTGTTGTATTACTGTACTTGGATTTTCTGTAATTCTTATTTATGTTGATAATTTGTATCATATCCTCCATTTCCTCGTTATCGCTGGAGCATCGCGTGGAGAATCTTTCTCCCCAGTTAAGTGTTCATTTTGTTTTGAAAGTCATACATTGCCATTCAATGCTTTCAAACTGTTGACAATATTTTATTCAAATAATATTTTCTTTGAAAAAGACAATTTTCCTCTTCAAATGTATTTTCTGTTTTCTTTTCAAGTTTGTGTTATCGAGAATTTGTCTTGCTCTTGCTGAAATTCTCTCAAGTTGGTTTGAAGCTGCATTAGGTTGAATGGAATATCTGTTGCGGCTTTGGATTTTCCGCATATGCTAATGGTGGTCAATGGCATGTACTGTAACTAAAACTGAGAAGTAGTGCATAGAGTAAAGGAAAAAGTTTCTTTGAGATTGATGATCTTATGCTATGTTTACTTTTTACACACTAAGTAACGGCATTTGGGGTATAATACAGACGGGCCTAGTTTAAAATTTGGTAGAATTTTTCATAAATATTAATAATTACTGTATTAGTATTATTAATGAGATCTTTTTTTTTACAAATATTATATATAGTATTGGTTTTGTTCATGAGCTGCAATTTATTTGAAGTTGAAATGGAAATTTAAGAATTTTGTTTGCTGTATTTGTGCTATAATGTGTGTGAATACACAATGTATATTCGTACATATTGTGTGGTAAAATATTCAGTTATTCGCTATTAAGCTATTGGTTAATCAAAATTCTTAAAGGAGTCTGCATTTTTTCTCCAAGATATTCTGCAGGTTTTGAGTAATCCCTCAAGTTTGTTTCATATTTGTTTTGCTGTAATATGTATTTGTTGCACACTGCCAGATGTGATACTGGGCTGACAGTTTTGCATAGAATTTTTTATCTGGTTTAATTTATATCTTAAAAAAAAAAGATAGAAAGCCAGATTCTCTCTTGAGGAATATCCTAGTCTTATTTGGAAAGATATTTGGAAAGGCAAGGACAGAACCGTCATAAGCTGCTGTTACATTATTGAAATGTATGTAGTATCTAAAGAGAATTAATGCATTTTTAAACATTTCGTAGTTATTTTTATAGCCAACATTTTCACACTAGACTGTATTTATCTCACTTGGCCTGAATTACACTTAAAACATTTATTTTCCTAACAATGTACAGTACCTTCTGTAAGGATGAGTTTTCAAAAAAACAAAAAATAATGGATGACAATACTGAGACTTGTTTCTTTTGCTATGGCCCTGCCATAAACATATTCTTTTTCACCAGGCTTAGTGCTTTCTTTTTGATCATTTTATCTGCTCCTTCTTCATCGTTGCTTACATAACCTTCCCGGTTTGGTGCCTTCTTTTTTTATAATTACTTACTTTCATCGTTGCTTTTTTCTGTGGCGCATAAGTTAGTCGGTTAGGGACTGTGTAGAATCTTCCCCATTTATGCAAATTACACACACACACCTGAAGAACCATTTGGAACTTTTTAATAATTATTTATTATTATTATTTATTATTATTATTATTATTATTATTATTATTATTATTATTATTATTATTATTATTGTTGTTATCATACACAGATGGGTACAGGAACATACAACCTCTGACTCCTGTTAGGAGACTTTCCCTTTAAATAGCTTGTGGTAAGTTTTGTTGATGCTTTTCATCTGCTGGCATTGTTCACTGTCACATAGGTGAAATGGTCAAAAGTTATTTACATTGAGAGATGGGATACTTTGAAAGGCATGTTCATCTCAACAGACAGCCATTATTTAACTTGGAAGCTGAAGTAAATAGGAAATCATTGAGACAGAAGGGGGTGGGGGGAAAGACGGCAATATTCAGTGCTAAGTATTATGATGATTTAGAAAATGGAAGATTATCAAATTGTTCTGTGCTGTGAGTGTAACACATGATAAAAGCCATTGATTTGAATATGGCATCAAAGATAACACCTTAATACCAAAATTACATGGAAAGTGTAGGTTTTTTCTACAGATCGATTTTTCTCGATCTTTACACCTAATCCTTTTTTATCAGATACTAACTAGATATGAAATCATCTTTTGATCAAGTTTCCAATTGTACCATGTTATGTTAGAATTGTAGTTCATTGTACTGTGTATACATGTACCCATGCATGTTCGTTTACCAGCGAACACACACACACACACACGCGCGCGCGCACATACTACTACTACTACTATCCACACACATTGATTTTACTCCACAAACTTAATATACCAAGTATATACAGTATTTGGATATGAAATGAAAGTTTGTAGAATTGTAGATGAAAGTGACTTGACTGGTGTGGATGTTTATAAATGGATAAATTTGAGACTACAGTCATTATTGTATTGAATGGTAATAGATGATGTTGGGAGATATTAAAGTAACAATATGATACACAAAAAATAGTTGAATCAAAATTTAAAAAAAAAAAATATTTCAAGTTGACATTTGTAAGTTTGAGGAGAAAGAATTGGTATTAACCAAAAGAGGATTAAAGGAAAATTGAAAACTTTTGTTTCTTTTAAATTTTATTTATTTATTTCTGTAACAACATGGCAATTTAATGCAAAATCAATGAACCATGATTTAAATAAGGACACACTTTTTTCCTGGGTGTTTAAAGGCCGTTTATTGAGGTACAGACATAAAATAAAAAATTTCTTATATACCATATATACTATATATATATATATATATAATGCTGCTAAATTCATCTTGCAGTCACCTTGGTATGTTGCAGGAGCATTAATTTATTATTTAAACCAACCTATATTGGCTGAAAGTAAGTGGAAGGAGATTGGACGGTATCAATTATTTTTTTGTATCTACTGCTCTGCTACTTCGATTGGATGGTACAGCAACGGTCTTGCTTCTTGCAGATCGGTGTCCAATCCCCAACCCTCCAAGTGGGTGGGTACCATTCCTTTATTATGTCCTTCCCAAATCCCTATCCTCGTATCTTTCCAAGTGCTATACAGTATAGTCGTAATGGCTTAGTGCTTTCTCCTGATAATTACTTCATCTTTTCTATCCACTGAAGACAAGCTGCTTTCCTTCCATATGAAAATGGTAAAGGAGAAAAATGGTAGGAGCCATGAAGATTCAAACATATGCTCTGGGTTCGAGCAACACCTTACACCACTACACTACAATATGGTAAAGGCATTGCATCCAGGGATTTAATTGTCTTCTAGGCTTCCACTGAAGCCTAACCAGGGTTTCACACACTACACCCCATGCACTCTGGCATGTAGTCCAGGAATTCTATCTCCTATGCTTCTCTTCAAATACACAAAGAAATCACATCAAAATAATGTATCAATGAAAAAATCAATAGGAGCCATGAGGAGGATTCAAACTTATGCTTTGGGTACTTGCAAGCAGTGCCTTAAACCACTACTCCATGGCATGGTAAAGGCATTACAACCTGAAATTCAACTGAATCCTCTAAGAGTTCCTCAGGCTTCCACTGAAGCCTCATGGCTCCTACTGATTTTCTCATTGATACATCATGTTAATGTGATTTTTTTTTGTGGATTTGAAGAGAGGTGTAGGAGATAGAATTACTAGACTACAAGTCAGGGTGCATGGGGGCATTGTGAAGCCCTGATTAACCTTTGCACTGCGCACCTCTTACATGAGCCCCTCTTGAGGTGCGCATATAAAAAAATTGTTCTGAAAACAAAAAAAATTATTTGACATTGTTAATTTAGCAACTATAAATACCAAAAATCCAAGGAAAGTCTTTATCTCTTGTGATTTAGCTGTAGTGGCTTGGAAAAGTTTTTTTTGTTTCTTCGGTAAATATGAGGCTAGGTGCTGCACAGGAGTAACTTTGTCAATTTATTTTCAATCTTTCTCATTTTATTTTTATTTTTTTGTTCTAACAAGTTGTATTAATGTGTTGTTGATGGTTTTCATTATGTATAACTTTGAAAATATACATATGTACATATATATGTGTATAAATATACGTGCACTAATTATTCATACAAGAATATATAATTATTATTTTTTATTTTTTTATTTATTTTTTATTTATTTTTTTATTTTTTATTTATAAGCCTAAATCTTTTAACTGCACATAGCACACAGTTTGCCTGTAAATATATTCATGGTAATCACTCGCTTGCTGTTGTTGAAAGTTCAATGGCTTATAGCTTGTCTGCCCAGCACATTCAGACACTGGATGGTGATGTGCCAGACATGGTCCTCATCTTCCTACTAAGGCCCCAGAAGATAAAAGAACTGGAATTTTTTTTTCTCTCCCTCCCTCCCCCTCCAAAATTGGGGGGGGGGGGGGAGAGGATGGTTACTGGAGGTCTGAGGAAGCAAATGTAAGCCCCCATGTATGCATGTGAGTTTTAAATTTTGATATGCCTAAAACCAGCCTAGTTGGTCTGCACACCATCAGTGAAACATCTGGTTGCAATGTGCAGTCCCTAGAGGATTCAGTTGAATCCCAGATTGCAATGCCTTTTACCATGTTGTGATACTAAGGCATTGGTCAGGAGTACCCCACAACATAGGTTCAAATCATCCTCATAGCTCCTGTTGATTTTCTCATTGATACATCACGTCAATGTGATTTCTTTGTGAAAATGGGAAATGGTAGTGGTGGTCATGATAAATGCTTTGTTGCTGATTTATCACTACCTTTAAGGGGGAGAAATCTAGTACATAGAAGAACCCAGACTTGTTAGGAGATTCAATACATTTTGAATCCAGAAATTGGTGAAGACTGGTGTAATTTGCTTTTTTATAGCCATCCATACAATATTTTAAAGTATCATAGTATTTGAGATATGGCCATTTTCAAAAGTTTTCTTCAGAAATACTGTATAAAATGGATTTTTCTTTTTCCATTTCTATCTTATTTACTTGTTGCATATTTGTGAGTGTTACAGATGCACTACTGTATAATACTTTACTATGCTAATTATACACTTAATGCAATATAAGAAGAGGTAGGTGTTTGTATACTGTGTACACTGTACGCAACATACAACTATTTTAATATAAAGCAGTCTAAGAATGCCAAGTGATACAAGAGTAAACATAGACATAAGGAGTGATTTGCAAACTACATACCCTAATTGGGCCAATGTACTGGAGCATGGACATGAAGGTGTGCAAGTACTGTATGGTCATTTTTTTTTTTTTTTTTTTTTTTTTTTAATTTAATATCGGTTATTTAAGGTGGGTGTTTCAAATATCAGTTTGTTTAGGTGAAACATTTGTATTATGAAAATATTTACAGATAATTGGGAATTATATTATTTAAATTACATTGAGAGGAGGCTAAACATAGATTAGTGATTGCCATGAGCTATAATGTATCGAGACTCTTAATATTGAAAGTCTCACTCGTCCAGTATCATTTTCTATGTAGGACTTTTAACTTACCGTATTTATAATGTAATTATTTAACACTTGTATAATAGGACCATATAAGGCTGGCAAAAGTATAACAAAATAATTAGTAAATAATTTGAGTACAAAATCTTAAAAAATTAACAAACAACACCATGTGTATAGCACTTATCTTTTCACTTTATTATTCAACCAAATTTTGGAAAGAACTTTATAATGTAAATTGTACCCTTTTTCTGGAACATTTGGTTGTTTAGAAGCCAGGTACCTCCACACCTTATGGAAGGCCAGGTACCTCCACACCTTATGGAAGGCCAGGTACCTCCACACCTTATGGAAGGCCAGGTACCTCCACACCTTATGGAAGGCCAGGTACCTCCACACCTTATGGAAGGCCAGGTACCTCCACACCTTATGGAAGGCCAGGTACCTCCACACCTTATGGAAGGCCAGGTACCTCCACACCTTATGGAAGGCCAGGTACCTCCACACCTTATGGAAGGCCAGGTACCTCCACACCTTACGGAAGGCCAGGTACCTCCACACCTTACGGAAGGCCAGGTACCTCCACACCTTACGGAAGGCCAGGTACCTCCACACCTTACGGAAGGCCAGGTACCTCCACACCTTACGGAAGGCCAGGTACCTCCACACCTTACGGAAGGCCAGGTACCTCCACACCTTACGGAAGGCCAGGTACCTCCACACCTTACGGAAGGCCAGGTACCTCCACACCTTACGGAAGGCCAGGTACCTCCACACCTTACGGAAGGCCAGGTACCTCCACACCTTACGGAAGGCCAGGTACCTCCACACCTTACGGAAGGCCAGGTACCTCCATACCACGTGATATGGAATAAGAAGGTAATGAAGTTCTCATTGATAATTTGCCAGGTTTTAAGTAGTTGACCGTTTGACATCAATAGTTTTATCATTACTGCATATTTTTTTTTTATTTTGCCTGAAGGCTTCCGAGTATTTTTTTATTTTTATTTTTTTAGTTCCAAATGTATAAATAGGTATACATTTGGCAGCAATCTCTCTTGTCAGTCCTATTAATCACTCTGTACCGCATAATTGGTTTGCATAAACAAACATTCAAAAAAGATTTTACTTGGAAAAGAAATGAGTGTCTCATAGTAATTTAAAGTATTTTTCTCATTGTTACTGTATAAAAACATGGAAGTTATGAGCACCAGTAACAGTTTCTAGTGAGAGCATTAAAGAAGCCGAATAATAGTGTCAATTTACACTGCTTTTTATAGTGCTATGTTAGTGTGTGCAGGGTTATCTTGCATTGGGTAAAAGTAACAAAGTAACTGCCACGAAGCCTAAATAGGCGAGTATGCAATGAGGTATTTAAGTTCTTGTGAAGTGACTGCTACACAGTGTGGTTTTAAAGCTGATAAAGATTTATAATAGTATATAAATATTTTTTACAATTAAGATATTGTATCTCTTTTTCATTATAGGGGGGGGGGGGGGTGAGGAGGTTGGGGTAGAGATGCATCTTCCCAGATTTTTGGTGTGATAAATGTAAAAAAATAACCTCAGATCTGAGGCTCACAAATGCTAGACCTTAGAAAGTATGAGAGGTTTATTAGATTTTGGAGTGAGATTAATAAAGGAACAGAAGCTTGAAGTGATAGATTTATAAGAAAGGAAAGAATACAGTATTGTGCAAGATTTGAAACACAAAGGAAAATGATAATGAAGAATGGAATGGAGAAAATGTTACAATAACAAGTGGAATTGAATGATAACAATTAGGAAGGAGCATGATCTTAATAATCAGAGTAGTATGGGAGTGGACAATGAATGACTAATTGTATTGTACTTAAAGTACCTGTGTTTGAAATTTGAAAGCATAAAGGTGGTGCACCATGTTGTAAAGTTGTTCTTCTGGAAGAACCCTTCGGTAGTTCCCTAAGATTAACTCTGGTAACCACCAAGCCATAACCCAACACACCAAGCTTCTTGAGTCCTCTGAAGAATCAACACCAGAACCTGACTCACTTTACGAGGCAAAGGGAACACAGATCAACCTAGAAAGTGAGAAAACCCCACCAAAAAGTCTAGGCACCAAACCACAAGCCAATACTTAAGAAGGAAATCAGATGTCCCTAGGTAAACAAGGCAAATAGTCATTTCCATGAGATAAATACCCCAACTTTGATGTGCCCAACTGTTACCAGATGGCAGTCCAAGTCACTTGAGATTTTGGATTGGTTTTGGGCCTGTCAACCTCTGGAGGGTTATTAAGGCCACCACAATAGATTGCTGACCAAATGTGTGTGTGAGTATGTATATAAATATATATAATATATATATAATTAGTATACATAATATGCATGTGTATATATAATATACAGTACATAGTATACAAATGTATGTAATATATATATATATAATATATATATATATATATATATATATATATATATATATATATATATATATATATATATATAATATACATAGTATACATATGTATATGTATGTATGTGTTATGTGAAATACATACTGAGAAATAGGTTATACCTCCAAGTTTATAAACATGTATCCCTGTCTCATGAGGTCTTGGCCAGCCTGCCCTTCATTCTTCCGCTGATATTTTCAGTTAAACATTTGCTGCCTCTGCAGAGTTCAACTTCTGCTCAATTTCAGCTAAATGATCTTGGCTTTCCTTGGAAAATTATGTTCCTATTCGTGTCATTGCTCTTGTGCTTTTGCTTAACCTAAATGATTGTGGTTGTGTTTCACACATTGTTAGGCATGCCTTAGCATGCCATTTTGTTTCCACCGTACCTTGGGTTCCTTTCCTTGGAGTTGGTTTGGGATTCCTTATACCTCCCCAGAGATATTCTGCTCTGAGGGGTTATGGACTTCCTTTCTATGAACCGAATTCACTTTAATCAAATCACTAATAGGCAGTAAATGAGATTTATTCTCTTCTGCATAGCCTGTTGAATGGGAAGCAATTTGCAACTTAAAAAGAACAAATTTAAACATTGACTGTGCTTGTGCATGTTAAAGACCTCCTCGTGCAGGCCTGGCTCTTGTATGTATGTATGTTACTGTCGTTCCACTTCAGCTGAGTGCTTGCATTAATTTCTTGCTTTATAATTACTTTTGCTCTTCTTTGCAGTGTGTTCAATGTTGGAGCTTAGTGCCCGACATGTCTGCCTGCCTGTCTTTGTACCAGTTTTTGGGTTTCTTATTTGGTAATGTGTATTTGGCAGGGTTGTTATGGTTTTTAAATTGGTTTCTATAACTGATGCTGGTGTTTGAAGTTTTCCAGGATATGCTTCAGTGTTCATTGTCTGATAGTCAGTCATGTTGCCTTTTTCATGTGCCTTTGTCCATGTATCCTTTTCACCTGAGGTGCATGTGAAAGTTTTTGGTACAGATGCCAATCTTCCCGTTCATTTATTTATGGATCTTTTGAGTGTCTGATCCTAAAGACCGACACTTATGCCTCATATTGGCCAGCTTCCTTCCTCTGCTGCTTCTGCCTTGGTCAGCAAATAGATTATTTGTGTAGGGCATATCTCATACCACTCTCAGACTCTGCTATCTTGGTCCTACCCTGGCCCTCAGATTGTGTGGTACTCCTATATCAGTTTCAGGAAATTTGCTTTCCACTTAAACTGGCTAATTTTGGCTACCAGTCATCTGATATGCCTACTGGTCAGGAATCTGGTTCTTTCCTAGCTCCAAAATTTTTGATTAACTGAAGGATGTCACACATGGTGGCTTTACAGGGTTTGGCTGGTCTGGGATGCTAGGCCGGCTTCCATATCACCGTTGTCAGTCCTGTTGCATTCCGGCTGATGTTAGAATGGTCTCGGCTTTTCTGTTGGGATTTTATACACCTCTTGCACAATCTAACCTCACCTGCCCCACAGGACTGTAGCTGGCTGTGGCCACTTTTTGGCTTTTACTAATGAGCCTTCTTTTGCCACTGCCAGAGCAGTGTGATGCATGGCCCAGTTTTGCCTAAGATGAAATATCTGTTGTCTTTTTCCTCTGGGTTTGGTGCCATAGTGTCTTCCTCCTCCTCTGGCACTCTGACTGTTCTGTGTTGTGTCAACCCTCGGTTGTAGCCTTGTTTCCAGCTAGACCAGTTGGAATCCTTGCCATTGGCATACAGTACTAAAGTGGAAAATTTTAGGTATGGGTTTTCAAACCAGTCTTGACAATGCTTCAGCCCTGGTGTCTTCAGTAGACCTTTGCTCTCCATCTTCAGTCAATTTTCACCTCCTGTCATTCCAGTGTCTCACCTAGGGGGACAGTTTAGTTCATTTCTGTTCCCTGTGGGGCTAGTAGCATTCTAGCTTTTCGGCTTTGGTTTTCAGTATTATTATTCTTCATTTTGGTCAACTGTTCAGCTGATTGGTCTCTCTCACTTCAACCATTTTGACAGTGTGAGAGACAGATGAAGTCTCTTTCCTCTAGCTTTGTGGGCTGTTTGTCCTTCTGTGGTTGGACCTGTCTGTCTCTGGGTAGTCCTGGTGTGTAAGAAAGTGGGTATTGAGTGTGAACAATGTACCAGATATTGTAAGTGACAAGGCTAGGTGTTAGCAGTTTGTAGGGAGACGGTGAATGTATTTGTATTGTGGGTGGCAATTAGGGCACTGTAAGGAATGGTGGAGGTGGTGCTTTGGATGACTGATGGAGTGTGATGCTTATTTATTTTTGATGCTGTATAGTATTAATGATATAATGAATGACAAGCGATATAATTTTTAATACAGTATATGAAACGTTTCACTATTATTTGCCTTTTTTTCCCAGGCTGATGCCTCCCCTCCCTATAAAAGTGGGAAATTAGGTAATAATGATGAATGAATGAAAGCTTGGTACACTGAGCCTTAAGCTAGGTTTCATGGTACATCATTTTTGGAACATTGATATTGGCTTGGTTATGAATATACTGTACTGTAGTGCTTTAATATTTAGTTGCCTGATAGATTTGAAGCGTATTATTTCTTAAAATGCAGTAACAAATTGATAAGTCATTTTACCTATATTGCCACCTGTGATATCTTTATTGGGCTGGTTGTTAGTATTAGTGATCTTGGCAGCCCAGTGCTTATTGATCTTTATGCCAAATTAAGTTTATGGCCACTGCACATCTACCATGCAATTTTAATGAACATTAATCTAAAACAAAATGGAGATTATGTTATTATAAATAAATGAAGGTAGTTTGTATGGAATCATTACTTCAATTAATTTTGTCAATGCTTATTTTTTCTCTACAAATTTGCTTTGTTGGTGTTATGATAATATCCATACAGTCAGAATTATTTTTTATATGCACATTTCTTTCACTGTATGAATTATGTTTCTGAAATAGACCACCCTCCCAAGTTTGTACAGTTCCCTTTATACAATGGTAAAAATCTATCCACCAGATTTTCCCCACAAAAATTAAAATTACTAAGAAGACTCCAGATTCTTGAGAGGAACGCAGTGAACCCTAGATCGTTGGTTCGTCATATAAAGTAATTTTGATTAACTCATTGTTCTATTTTCTCATTTTTGCTACTCTTGCTTTCAAAATAATATTTCAAATAATGCATTTATATTTTAGAAATGTTTTACCAAGCTGGTACTATAATATAAATTGTAGATATGAGTGTGGCATCCAATCTTACTGAGGGCGTGCATTCTGACTGTGTTTTCTTTTGTGTGTGAATGAAGTCTGATCTTTCATTACCAATGCTTTTTTGCTGACTTTTCATTAGAGATATTGTTGTTTTGCAAGTTGAAGCCATGTCATGAGGTAAGGAGAGTATGGATGCATCAGACAAGGGTAAGCTTTTTGCCATGGATAATAAAACAAAGTTATTAGACAAACATGATCATTTTTATATTTGTGCTGTTTAAGGCATAAAAAAGCTAAGGACAATGATCATATAGGTTGAATAAAATGAAAAGCAGTTGGTGGAAAAAAAAGTGACAAAATACATTGAAGTTTAAGAATGAAGATTTAGATGATGCTGTTTACCAATTATTTATGCAGCATTGTAGCCTTTGAGGTGGCTGGTGGTGGTGAACAGCTGCTGTCTGGAACCGAGAGAAGGGCCATGGCCGTTGGGAACTTAAAGGCCAGTTAAGGCCGACTTCAGAAGTTTAACAGTACTATAATTGCATTTTGCTGCCTGTATTAAGACCGTCCTGTACTACAAAACGATAAGTGAACACTTATATTTTTCATATTCAGTACACTACTTTTGTGCAAAATTATTATTTGTAGACAAAAACATTATTATTTTGGGATATGCATAAACATGTATTCTGTCACTTTCCACAAGAAAATTTTGGAAATTTTGTGTCATGTATCCATAAAAGGGTCAAATTTAAGGAAATTTTGGTTTCTGGAGATCAGATATGGAATGAAATGATCCAGGCTTAGAGGGGCTACTGTACGAATAATTTTTGTAAATCTGATACAGGGTAACGAGCAACTTTCTTTGTAGAGTAAGTACAGTACAGTGCATCCAAAATGAAGATATGATACATATTTATGTTCTGCATTTATTTTGAACATTAATAATGTGCAAGTACATTCTACTTTAATGCAGTACACACTGAGGATACTGAATAGCAATCATGAAGGTTAGATAATTAATTTTATTGAAGATACAAAAGGTTGTTAGTAAATTACAAAAAATACTCATTAAGGTAGGGACAATTTATGTTCTTATTTTGCCTTCATAAACTATACTCTGTTGTTGGATTACTGTAAAGATTAATTTTGATAAGCATTAACCTCAAAATTTATTTAGAAAAAATTACATCTTGTGGTTTCTCATGTTATTTCCTCCATTAAAGTACTGTGTTGTATATTAGCAATGTCCTATTGTGACTGTTGCACTGTTGCAAAATGCATTAATGTAACTCATATTGTCTTATTCACTAAATTTTGTAGAATTACAAGTGTAGCAATGTGCTACAGTTTGTAATGTTAATTATTGCAGTTTTCTTAGTTTTGTTTTAGTAGGTAATATATAATAATCAGGACAAGGGGGCAAGTATTTTAGGAGCCTGAAGGCCACATGATGGTAATTTGACTGCAACTAAATGCACTTTATCTGTTGCTATATTACTGTATTGTTATTTATAAAATAACATTCAAATTTTTAATGCAAGATATTTGAACTATTGCTTTCTGTTTTGTAATACTGTGAATTTTTGAACATTAAATTGAATGTCAAAAGGCTTTGTCGAGTTCAGACTTCTGAAAAATGGCTTGAAATGCATTTGCTTTTAAATTAAGACTTGCAACTCATGGTAAAACTATGGTGAACGTGTTCCTTATTCCATTGGTAAATGTGAAGAACCTATTCCAATAAACTTGGAAAATTTGAGCAAATCCTGCAGCTAGCCAAAAGTTATTAAACAAGATTAGCACAAGTTTTGGAAATATTATAAGATAGGTATATTAAGTTTAGGTAGACCTCCTGATGTTCTCTTGTTTAATATCAGCTGTTTAACATAATCTCTTTATGTAGTCTGTTCTTACAATTTGATGTAATTTTAAATTTTTACCCAACTAAAAGATTACAAACATAAGCAGCCCATCTAACCTATCGAGGCAGCATCAATATTGCTGGGCTTTTAATTTCACAAAAGCACCAGAATTTGACACTGGTCAAAGCAGGGAAACTCCCATTACCCGGATCCCCTTTTTCCGACTTCTCGGATTATCTGAACAAATAAATTGTCCAGTTCTGAATCTCAATTAACTAGAGCATGTCCAGTTAATGGAGGCTACCTCCCATTATCCGTGAAGTCTCGGTGCGATTTAGCAATGGAGGATGCTTCTTCAAATCAAATAGCACAAAATGTTAATTGGTTTCCTACATACAGTATACATTGGTGCATTCCTTTAAAAAAAAAAAACTTTTTTTTATTAATCTATTACAGGTAATTTTGCCACATACATCTGTTAAATACCAAAATAACAAGCCTCGCTGAAATTTTTATTTGCTATCTTTTATTTGATTATCCAAATTTTCCATTATCCAGACATCTGGAGGTACCAAGTGGTCTGAAAAATCAGCAACAAACTGTAGCATCAAAATTACTCTATGGTGCATTATGTGTGAGGACTGGTTGCATAATGAAGGGCTATAAAACATTTTAATATGTGAGGCATGATTTATTAATTGTTGTTAGATTACTAATTTAGCATTGCTACTTGAACAGGGCTCTTAATAATCAATACATTTCTAATAGTAAACATTACACAATTAGTAAAAAAAAAATCTTAAAAATTCTTGTGATGTGCATATGGTATTTAAATGTAATGGATACATGAAAGTTTTGTTGGCTAATGTCTTATATTTTTTTGGACTATGACTTGATCACATTGAGAAATGAATGCTGTGTAAGCTGTTTTCAGTTTGACTGAAGTACTTGTGTAACATTTGTGTTATCCCATCCAAATTTGTTTTTGTTAGAAATACAAAATATATGTATCGCATGCAAACTGCTATTTATAAAAAGAAATTATGTAAAGTTTCCTGCTCAATTTTTACAAGAATTGTTTCAAATGTGTGGTGAATGCTTTGTGATTTTTGACTGTTTACAGGTGCACATGTAACAAATGTTGTCCTCTCTTATACACTACCATTATCATATTGGTTTCCCCTTGATATTACTGCATTTATTTTTATCATCATTTGTTAATATTTATAAATATAGTACAGCAGTTATATTTGCATTATGTTTTTTTCAGTTTTATTTTTCATAGTTCATTACATTTCATACTTGGCTCTTGTTCAAAATATTATATGAATCATCAATTTTACATTTACTCTAAAAAAGTCTTCATTCCAAGATACATTCAAAGTAGCTTCGAATGAATTTGTTCACTGCAAAGTTACAGTCATAGAAAACTCAGTCTGTTGTCTAGTACGTAACTTCACCCCAGAATATGCTACAGTATATAATTTTGTAAATAGTTTTAGTATATACAGTATGTCATTTTTGCAATTTAAGAAGTGTTTATTAGATACTGAACCTGTAATTTGTAACCGTTACTTAAGCCTGCCTATCATGTTCAGTTATTAAAAAAATACCATTAAGTAAATAATATGGTTAATTGTGGTTTCATTTAGACTATGGATAATTTAGTCAATTTATTTATTTATATTACTTATACTATGCTTTTTGGCATTATCCTGTATTCCATTTTAATAAGATAATGTTAAAGATTCTAAAAAATGTTTTTGGGAGAAAAAATTGAAACTACAGTACTTGGCTGTGTATGAGACTTGATGCAAGGTTTTATTTGTCAGATGTTTCTCTGTTCTAAACATAGTTATAATTTTTATTTGTGCTGCTTTTAAATTCTTAACATACATACGTACTGCAAATAATACACACATTCACACTCTTCAACTGTCCAGCTTTGAACTGCAATAGGACTACCCCGATAGATTTGAATGTTTTATTTTAGTCTACAGTTTTTCAAAGGGCTTGTTGGTCTTCATTCACTCAATGTATAAATAAATTTCATCTCATTTTAATGTTGACATTTGCCATTGACTCATATATGTAAAGTTTCCACCATTCATCTGTTTGCATCATAACCTAGCCTTCAGTAAATGATTTTACAGTATGTCAGCCTCATTTACATTCTTTCTGAGCTGTGTTTTCCATAATCATAGAGAAAACTCGTCATCACAAAATAAGAGAACCATTCATCCTCATAGATTCCCTAGTATGCATAATTAGGAATCATGTGATCATTATTGTAACAGCATATTCATCATTTTGTACAGTGTCACCAATCAGATTGGTAACCTGTCATTTATAGTCATATCATAAGTATATAGTTTCCCATAAATTCCACACAAAAGCCATATTCAAATAGCTTGCTTGAAATTATTTAGCACTCTACTACCATTTAATCTATTCTCTTGCATCTCTTGTTTACTTTTTCACAAAAGCCTCATCGCACAAAGGCTGTGTGTATATTTGATTGTTGTCTTATGTATAGTCTCTTCATTTTACCCAGCTACCTCTCGGAACATACCAGTGAAGTTATCTATGCAGGTCCTCATTGTTCATATCATTTTCACATATCCCACCCAACCTTCCCCCTCACTGTGCATATTGCCTGAATCTACATTAATAATAATCCATCTTTGAACTGCATCTAGATTCAACATAATCCCCATCCCATATGTACAGACTACCTGCATTGTCATTAGTATGTTCATTTGTCCTTTTACAGCTGTATCATCCACTTCATTTGTACAGACACATCTATTGTACCTGTACATATTAGCTGTATCATTAATACATGTGTTTTCCTTGAGAGATTTCTCATAGGACTATACTATGTGCATATCCCATTTCACTTGTGCATACTGTCACCCACTTCGCCTGCATACATGACCTTGTCCAACCCTGCACTTACTCTCCCGAACTGATCCTACAAATATACAGGTGTGTTTTTATGAACATGAACTGAATTTACTGTCTCTGCCCAAGGTTTCGCCAGCTCACGGTCTAATGACCCATCGAGGTACCTATGTCTGTGCTATTACGTTAATGTCATGTTTGTTGATGTTGAGTGTTTAAAGGACCATCACTACCCTTCATATTTTGTAGAGAAAGAGTCAGTATGGATCACTTAAATAAAGACATTTCATGTAAGCTGTTGTTTTAATTATTAGGATGAAGTAAATGTATCTTTCCACATAGCATGTTCAATTACTTGGTAATGTACAGTACTGCAGTTAAACATGAAGTGCCAGGTATTCCGTGAAAAAAAAGGACTCGTGGAGGACAAATTAGCCGCTTGGCCACATTAAATATACCTCTGAAGAATATTATATTAAACTTCTTGGAAACAATTACCAGTGAGGAATTATTGTAAGAAGTTCTTATAGAAAGGAAAAGGTGAAAGAGGTTTACCAATAGCCCATGTTGATGAATGTTGCATCGTTCATGTAAAACACCAGCGGCATACTCGCCAAGTTAGCACATACAATCTGCTAAGATTGTACATTTCGTCTTAGGAGTATACAGTGTACTGGAAAATATTGAAAGAATTTGACAATGTAAAACTTGAATTGCATCAAGCTAAGTCCAACATCGTCAAAAATTAATTTAGTCAATGTCAAGGTCACAAGCTCAATGAAGGAACAATTAATAATGGGCAACATGAGCAACCTATCTAATTATTGCAACAAAAATTTAAGTTTGACACATTTTAATACAGCTGATGACGTTCAAATATCGAACAGTGCTTCACTGATTGTCTTTTTTTTTTTAATCCCATGTGAGCACATCCTTATCAACAAAGGTCAATGTTCATGTTGTGCAGCCGGCAAAACACGTTTATGGATATTTTTTTTTATAGATTTTGGCGTTCAAGCAGTGCTCTGCTGACAATCTCTGTTCGCATGGCAACTGTTAATGCTCTACCTACATACTACAAATACAAATTATTAAGCCCATCCTCCTTTAATGATAGCATTTATAGAAAGTATTTCGTCCGAACTACCACTGTGCAGTGATGGACTACCAAAACGTTCACTTTTGTATTACTGAATTAGACCAAATGGTCTAATTACATATATAATAAGAAACTAAAGCACCTACCCTAACCTGTCTAGCAATCCTACACATAAAACATGCTATCTTAGGTCTAATATAGTATATATGTGAGCAATACAATCCCTAGGAATGTTTGATTTAAAAAAAATAAGATTATAAGATTAAAAACAAAATGTAAACTTTTTGGTAGTCTTAACACACTATATTTGAATTTCGGTGTACACTAGTTACTTTAAGCGAAAACTCTACGGAAAGCTCACACTAAATTCAACTACACCTCCCTCTCCCGACAGATTGGGATTTATAAAGTAATTGAAAGCTTAATCATTCCAGAAAAAAAAATTGAAAAAATAATATTTCAGGAAAATTCGGCTTGTTAGGCAACTTGGCCTATTTGGTACATGTATATGTATATAGTCACATTGTTCATCACGTTAATTTCTTCGTGATTTGCATACGCACAATACATATATTTAACATTCAACACAAGAGCATTGTGACTATTATTAATTTACTTTTGGATATTTTCCATTCTAAGCAGATATCTTCTGCCATCTGGGAGCTGAAGAAACACGATCACTTAATTATACACAGTAGCGTGATGCATCAAATGAACAAATCCACAAGGGCCGTGATGAGGATTTGAACCTGCTTCCGAGAGCACCCCAGACGCTGCCTTAATCAACTGAGCTACGACATGATCAAAAGAGTTGAAACCGAAGTTCTACTGAACTTACTGGATCCTGCAGCCTCTCCGAGACAAACCAGGGTTTGTGTCTCGTAGCTCAGTCGATTAAGGCAGCGTCTGGGACTCGAACCAGGATTCGAATCCCCGCCGTCCAGGATCACCCCGAAGCGTACAGTGTACTGTAACCACTTCACCAATGAGTGTCTATAAGAATTGGTTAGCCCTGGAACGTTTATGTAGCCCTTTGTGTCACAATTGTATGCTCAGTGTAGCCCGTGCATGCGCCAGAATTTGATGAAAAACTGTACCTAAATTGCATCATGAGTGTCGGGGTTTGGTCAGCCATGGAGCTTAGTTAATAAGCGCCAGGACTATTTGTGGCAACCCCTTTACGCTTTGGGGTGATCAAGGATAACGGGGGTTCGAATCCCTCGTCGGATCAAATAGAGTTCTTCGTGATATGTCGGTATATATATTACTAGAACGCAGCAATTCCACGTGTGAGTCAAACTAGAATAAAAGTAAGCATTGAATATTAAAACCGAACGTAGTCTGGGGTTAAATTCAAATGCAATTCAGTATTCATCTGATTATAAACTATTATGGAGGATGTGTTGGATGCCAAATTTGTAAGAGAGAGGACGCTGGTTCGATCCCATCATGGACTGGTGGATTGTATATATATTTAAAATTCTCGTTCTTAGTGCGTGTTCGTGCGCACGCAGTATATTACTACGTCACTCACCCTTCCTAGTGTATACCCTTTAGCTGTTAAATAAATACGGATACGAAAGGCAATTGCTGGAATTTCCACTGTGAACCACATCAGAGAAACTTCAGAAACGAGTCGAGGTGGAAGACAACCGCCCTGCCGTCCTCCAGCAGGGTAAACAACCTTCCCGCCATCGACACGTCAGAGGCTTGCTCGTCGTGGTGATAATAGTGCTAGTGTCTAACCTTGTGAATACCGCACTGTTTATCAAACGTTCAAATAGGCGATGACCTGAATAGACATCCGCAGTTGGACGCCCTCTGTGCTCGAACCATCAGGTGTTGACAAGTCGGGCTCCATTGGGTCCGCCCTTCATCGTCGGTAAGCAAAGCTATTGTATTTTGTTGAAGTAAGGAGGTTGGTTTTATTGGGGGAGGATTGGATTGGGATATTAAATTATTATTGTAGGAATTCGAGCCTTGATAGAAAAAGTAATCAGATCATTCGGTAGAGACCGACGACTTGATAGGCTAATTGTTAACTTTTGAGGCTCGGCACCACTGCCTTGCCGCCATCTCATACCCGGTTAACTTCTTGGTTTAAATAAACGGTTGACTTTGTTCTCGACTTAAAATCGGAGATCCCGGGTTCAATTCTACTCCAGGTAAGAAATGATTGGGCACTCTTCCTCTTACTTAATGCCTTTGTCCACCTAACAATAACTAGGCTTCCTGTCTCCGACAAAACGAATTATTATTGAATTAGCATTAGTAAATATATATCGTTTCCTAGATACTCAAACCCACACAAAAATGATTCCTCAGCCAATGTAAACAGATTAGTACAGGTTTATTACCTAATGTTTATTTAGATATTTACATATGTATCGGTGAATCACCTTGGTTAGGCTTGGTGAGAGCTTACCTTACTAGATTCATCCATCATATGACGCTTGTAAACACTGATTATTTTATTAGCATATTCGTCATCGAGCCCAACTTTGCTTAACATAAATAAAGTAACCTAACCTTACCTACCATAAATATTGTGGATATGGTTTTATGCTACACTGTGCTTGTTGGATTCAAGAACCATTATCTCTCCCCGGCTCGACAGTACCAGTTCCGGTATCCTGATATGCACGATATCCCAAATTACGCAAAATGATCTATTAGCCTCCACTAGCAAAATATGAGTAAAGCACAAGAATATCTTCTAGTATTCCTGAGTAAATGACGTAATTACATAAAGCATTGCCAGTATGGTCCATTTTCTAAAACTGCGCGGAACATTGTAATAATAATAATAATAATAATAATAATAATAATAATATATATATATATATATATATATATATATATATATTATATATATATATATATATATATATATATATATATATATATATATATATATATATATATATATATATATATATATATATATATATATATATATATATATATATAATATATTTATTTATTTACTGTGTATAATATATATAATCAAAATTGTGACATTGTAGTAATACTTGATAACAATCAAATCAAATCAAATGTTTATTTAGGTAAGGTACATACATACAAGAGATTTTACAAAGAGTGATGGATTTATAGATAGGGCTAGTACATACAATGCCTAAAGCCACTATTACGCAAAGCGTTTCGGGCATGAAAAACTTAAACGACTAAAGCTTAATACTAATTGAGCATAAAGAATAAAATGAGTTGAGAACAAATAAAAAAAGATAAAAAAGGGGGAACATTGCATTTCTGTACACAATAATATGTTAACAATGTTAATTTGAGAATGCGGAATGTCTTTGGCAAACTGTTTATAACAGTAAAATCCACAGCTGTTCTTTGCCAAAGCAATATCATCTTTCGTTAGTCGAAATGAGGAAAATTAATATATATATTTTGGAATTGTTGATTCGTGGTCGTTCCCCGCCGTTTTAGAAAATGGGCTGACTGGAAAATGTGCAGGGCTTTCTTAGGATTAATTAGAGAATTGTCTAAATAATGAAATCTAAACTCAGGCTTGTGGGAATTACATGGGCATGAAACGATGCGGTATTAAAATACAGGGTGCTAAATTTGTTATTGCCCTGCTTGTGTTATGTGAATTTTGACATCATAATTTACATTCCGTAAATAGTGCATAACTTATTTATGTTGAATTAGGCTTTGGATAGAGCTACGTATTTTTCAGTAAAGTCCATTTTTCAGAATGGCATATTTTTGATAGTTACTTGACCGATTAGCATTGTTTTTCGGTTTACTTTTTTGGTTGATATTAATATTTAAAAAGTTATTATTTTTTAATTTCTGTAAGGAGAGAGATCTGGGAGAGAGGGAATTTTCAGGGGAAAAGCGCCAAGCCATTACGTCTATATAGCACTGGGAAGGCGTCAGGATAGTGACGGAGGGTGTGCGAATAATTTTGTTGACACAGTTTACATTTGGTCACATCAGCAGGTAATGAAAATTCCCAGAGATAGTTATAGCCGAGTCTAAGCCAAGTAGTAGTAACATATAGGAGTCCGTTGATTTTATTGAATGATCCATAGATATGTGGCTCTTCTTGCATGATAGCATGATGATAGATGGAATTACTAGTGTCGATTTCACTTTGCCTCAGATCTGCATAGGTTTGATTGAAACCGTGTAGGTATTATCTGCAATTATTATGTAGATAATTGTAGATAGTTATCTACAATTATTATTATGTAGATATTATCAAGATCAAACCTTGGTGTATTATTCTTCTTCGCGCATGGGCAATCCAAGGTTATAACCACCTTCTATAAAGGCATATTCTTTAGCTAACCCATCAGATTTATCATGCATTCCATGGTCAACATGAGATGGAATCCACATGAAATGGACTTTAACATCAAATATAACAAATTTTGCTGTATTTGTGTCTACCTTCAGATAGACACACATGCTACAGTTATGTCTTAATGAGTTGAGCGCAGTTAAGGTGATAAAGAATCACTTACAATTAATGTGTCAAAGTTTGGAGACTTGTACACATTTTAGTGCAAGAAGCAAGTATTTAAAACATACTAAATTTTGTATGTTTTTTTTAGAGCTGCTGCAGTTGGCACGTTTTGAATTTTAGCGAGTGAAAATAATTTTTTGTACCTAAGATCCTTTTGTTCCTTAAACAAATTGTACGGGAGAATGATCCTTTATGTAGCATAAACATTTTGAATTATCTGTTCTATAATAATACAAGTCACTGGAATGGTCCTGTTACCCTACCCCGGGGCTCACTACTCTGGGGCTCACTACTCTGGGGCTCACTACCCCGAGGCTCACTACCCCGGGGCTCACTACTCTGGGGCTCACTATTCCCGGGTTCACTACACTGAAGTATGAGCTACGAGGAAAGGCTAAAGGAGCTGAACCTCACATCCCTGGAAAACAGAAGAGTAAGGGGAGACATGATAACCACCTACAAAATTCTCAGGGGAATTGACAGGGTGGACAAAGACAAACTCTTCAGCACGGGTGGGACACGAACAAGGGGACACAGGTGGAAACTTAGTACCCAGATGAGTCACAGAGACACTAGAAAGAACGTTTTCAGTGTCAGAATAGTTAATAAATGGAATGCACTAGGAAGTGATGTGGTGGAGGCTGACTCCATACACAGTTTCAAATGTAGATATGATAGACCCCAGTAGGCTCAGGGACCTGTACACCAGTTGACTGACAGTTGAGAGGCGGGACCAAAGAGACAAAGCTCAACCCCCGCAAGCACAATTAGGTGAGTACCCGGGTTCACTACACCCGATGGCTCACTCTCCCAATCTAACGTAGCCTAACCAAGTCACTAATTCAAGTTAATATTGTTAACGAAGATAGAACCTAATTGAAAGTAACGAAAATCATTCAGTCTGACAGGTAAATCAGATGTTTGTTCACTAGTGCAGCTAATGCCGTTCTGGTCATTAGGCACGACATATATATAATATATATTATATATATTATAATATATATATATGTTGTACCTAGTAGCCTACTATGCAAGGCCCGATTTGCCTAATAAGCCAAGTTTCCCCTGAATTTATATATTTTTCTATTTTTTTCTTATGAAATTATAAAGCTATACATTTCATTATGTATGAGTTAATTTTTGTTAATTTAAGTTAAAACTAATGTAGATATATATAACCGAACCTAACCTACCCTACCTAACCTAACCTAACCTAACCTAACCTAACCTAACCTAACCTAACCTAACCTATCCTAACCTAACCTAACCTATCCTAACCTAACTAAGTCAATAATTTATGTTCCTAATATAATATAATAAAATAATTCAAATAAACCAATTGGAAACAATTTGTTGAAAATAAAGAAAATCTCTCGGCCTATTAGGTAAATCGGGCCCTTGCATAGTAGGCCGAGAAGTGCGTTTTGGCTACTAGGTACGACATATATATATACATATATAATATATATATATATATATATATATATATATATATATATATATATATATATATATATATATATATATTTATATATATATCTATATCATATAATTTTGGTTTAAATGTTGCAAATCGATATGATTGGTGTCGTATATTCGTACTCACCTAGTTGTGTTTGCGGGGCTTGAGCTTTGGCTCTTTGGTCCCGCCTCTCAACCGTCAATCAACCAGTGTACAGATTCGTGAGCCTACTGGACTCTATCATATCTTTATTTAACACTGTGTATGGAGTCAGTTCCACCACATCACTTCCTAGTGCATTCCACTTACTAACTACTCCGACACTGAAAAAGTTCTTTCTAACGTCTCTGTGGCTCATGTGTTCCTTTGTGCGTGTACCCCTTGTGTTAAATATTCCATCCTTGTCTACCCTGTCAATTCCCCTGAGAATTTTGTATGTCGTGATTATGTCTCCCCGAGCTCTTCTGTCTTCCGGCGACGTAAGGTGCAGTTCCCTCAGCCTGTCCTCGTAACTCATGCATCTTGTGTGTGTATGTGTATGTGTGTAGGGGAGTGGGATGGAGACATAATTACCCATACAGATTTGGCACTTGGAAGAAAAATGTGAGTTGAGCGCAGAAGGTCGATCACCTATTGGCTGTATATAGGATAGTGGGAGCCAATCAGAGTCCCCCGGAGAGCAGCAATCGATGGGTGCAGTCAGCGTGTCTGCGCGGGAGGACAACTGCCAAATTCACTACGATTTTTTTCTTTTATTATTTCACGTATTTTTTACGTCTTCCTGGAAGTTGTAAGTTGCTGTGCCCGCTGGTGGATGAGCGTCACTTAATTGTATGTTATTATCTGTTTGAGATATGAGCGTTGGCGGTGAAGAGACAAGGAAGAGATAAGAGGGAGAGTGAGAGACAGTATCGTACACACACATACACACTTACACACCGGAAACTCGTCATCTCCGCTCCCCCCCCTCCCTACACTCTAGCCCTCCTGAATTCCTTACACCAAAAATCAGGCCGAGAGCCATCCTGCCTCCTCCTCGCCCCCCATCCCCCCGCCTCGCCCCCCCCCCCTCAGTTATCATGGTGGCGTCCCTGGCGGCTCCTGGAGTGCTGGCCACCAGTCCCCAGAGCCTCGCCCTGCATGCTAACCCGGAGTCTTGCGTCCTCTTGTGCTCATGGCTCCTTTATTTTACACACCTCCTGCCGTTTTTGTTTGTTGGTGAAGGTCACAAGTTCTGGAGGAAAGATGGAGCGGTTTAAGTTTCTTTCCTGTTTTCCCGCCATTCGCTTGGTGTCTTCAGGCCAGGCTCTCGACGCAGCCTTCCCCGGCATCTGTGTCACTTTACCGTGACTCCTTCACTCCCTCCAGACCTCCATCTTGTGATCTTCAATTTTCTCTTGGTATCGTCTCCCAGACCTCCATCTTGTACCTCTCAGCCTCCCTCCCTCCAGACCTCCATCTTGTACCTCTCAGCCTCCCTCCCTCCAGACCTCCATCTTGTACCTCTCAGCCTCCCTCCCTCCAGACCTCCATCTTGTACCTCTCAGCCTCCCTCCCTCCAGACCTCCATCTTGTACCTCTCAGTCTCCCTCCCTCCAGACCTCCATCTTGTACCTCTCAGCCTCCCTCCCTCCAGACCTCCATCTTGTACCTCTCAGCCTCCCTCCCTCCAGACCTCCATCTTGTACCTCTCAGTCTCCCTCCCTCCAGACCTCCATCTTGTACCTCTCAGCCTCCCTCCCTCCAGACCTCCATCTTGTACCTCTCAGTCTCCCTCCCTCCAGACCTCCATCTTGTACCTCTCAGCCTCCCTCCCTCCAGACCTCCATCTTGTACCTCTCAGTCTCCCTCCCTCCAGACCTCCATCTTGTACCTCTCAGCCTCCCTCCCTCCAGACCTCCATCTTGTACCTCTCAGCCTCCCTCCCTCCAGACCTCCATCTTGTACCTCTCAGCCTCCCTCCCTCCAGACCTCCATCTTGTACCTCTCAGCCTCCCTCCCTCCAGACCTCCATCTTGTACCTCTCAGCCTCCCTCCCTCCAGACCTCCATCTTGTACCTCTCAGCCTCCCTCCCTCCAGACCTCCATCTTGTACCTCTCAGCCTCCCTCCCTCCAGACCTCCATCAACCGGGACCCGTATGGAGGGTCTCGGTAGTACAGTCGGGTTCGTTCTCGACTCACAATCGAAAATTCGGGATTCGTATCCCGGGCGGGACGGAAACGGTTGCTCGCATTTCCTATCACCTAATGCACCTATCTGACAGATAACTGAACCTATCCTTTGACAGGCGCTACAAAAGGTACACCAGAGTGACCACCTTTTACCGCCAGCAAAGGTTCTGCATTACTGAATCCTTATTTTGATAGAGGTTGCAAGGGGAGTGCATAATTGAATCCCACTATTTGACAGATTTGAAGAGATGTGCGTTATTAAACCTCTTATTTGAGAGAGGCTGCAGGGGGATGTACATAATTGAACCCCTCACTTGACAGGCTGCAGGGGGATGTACATAATTGAACCCCTCACTTGACAGGCTGCAGGGGGATGTACATAATTGAACCCCTCACTTGACAGGCTGCAGGGGGATGTACATAATTGAACCCCTCACTTGACAGGCTGCAGGGGGATGTACATAATTGAACCCCTCACTTGACAGGCTGCAGGGGGATGTACATAATTGAACCCCTCACTTGACAGGCTGCAAGGGGATGTACATAATTGAACCCCTCACTTGACAGGCTGCAGGGGGATGTACATAATTGAACCCCTCACTTGACAGGCTGCAGGGGGATGTACATAATTGAACCCCTCACTTGACAGGCTGCAAGGGGATGTACATAATTGAACCCCTCACTTGACAGGCTGCAGGGGGATGTACATAATTGAACCCCTCACTTGACAGGCTGCAGGGGGATGTACATAATTGAACCCCTCACTTGACAGGCTGCAGGGGGATGTACATAATTGAACCCCTCACTTGACAGGCTGCAGGGGGATGTACATAATTGAACCCCTCACTTGACAGGCTGCAGGGGGATGTACATAATTGAACCCCTCACTTGACAGGCTGCAGGGGGATGTACATAATTGAACCCCTCACTTGACAGGCTGCAGGGGGATGTACATAATTGAACCCCTCACTTGACAGGCTGCAGGGGGATGTACATAATTGAACCCCTCACTTGACAGGCTGCAGGGGGATGTACATAATTGAACCCCTCACTTGACAGGCTGCAGGGGGATGTACATAATTGAACCCCTCACTTGACAGGCTGCAGGGGGATGTACATAATTGAACCCCTCACTTGACAGGCTGCAGGGGGATGTACATAATTGAACCCCTCACTTGACAGGCTGCAGGGGGATGTACATAATTGAACCCCTCACTTGACAGGCTGCAGGGGGATGTACATAATTGAACCCCTCACTTGACAGGCTGCAGGGGGATGTACATAATTGAACCCCTCACTTGACAGGCTGCAGGGGGATGTACATAATTGAACCCCTCACTTGACAGGCTGCAAGGGTTTACGTAATTGAACCTTTGTGTTGACAGAGGCAGCAAGAGTTGTATATAATTTTAAACAATTAACTTTACGAGTGACATTTACGAAGGCTCTGAATGACCTTAAGGGGACTCGAACCCCCAGCCAGTCGCGTTCTCCTGCTCGCGAGTGTTGAGCCTCTTCCACCTTTGTTCCCTCCCTTCTTCCCTTCCTTCTTCCACCCCCTCCCTCCTTCCCTTCCACCCGTCTTCCCCCTGCCTCCCTCCCTTCATCCCTCCCTTCCTCCCTTCCTTCCCTTCATCCCTTCCTCCCTCCCTCCCTCCCTCCCTTCCTCCCTCCCTCCCTCCCTCCCTCCCTCCCTCTCCCTCCCTCTCCCTCCCTCCCTTCATCCCTCCCTCCCTCCCTTCCTCTCTCCCTCTCCTCCTCCCACCTCCCTTTACAATTAAATGCCATGGCATTTTCTCCTAAATGTCACTCCCTTGTTCACATGTATCATGAGTAATTGGTGTATCACAGTACTGTGTCCGCCATGATGACTGGACAGTACTGTGTCCGCCATGATGACTGGACAGTACTGTGTCCACCATGATGACTGGACAGTACTGTGTCCACCATGATGACCAGACAGTACTGTGTCCACCATGATGACTGGACAGTACTGTGTCCGCCATGATGACCGGACAGTACTGTGTCCACCATGATGACTGGACAGTACTGTGTCCACCATGATGACCAGACAGTACTGTGTCCACCATGATGACTGGACAGTACTGTGTCCACCATGATGACCGGACAGTACTGTGTCCACCATGATGACTGGACAGTACTGTGTCCACCATGATGACCGGACAGTACTGTGTCCACCATGATGACCAGACAGTACTGTGTCCACCATGATGACCGGACAGTACTGTGTCCACCATGATGACCAGACAGTACTGTGTCCACCATGATGACCGGACAGTACTGTGTCCACCATGATGACCGGACAGTACTGTGTCCACCATGATGACCGGACAGTACTGTGTCCACCATGATGACCGGACAGTACTGTGTCCACCATGATGACCGGACAGTACTGTGTCCGCCATGATGACCGGACAGTACTGTGTCCACCATGATGACCGGACAGTACTGTGTCCACCATGATGACCGGACAGTACTGTGTCCGCCATGATGACCGGACAGTACTGTGTCCACCATGATGACCGGACAGTACTGTGTCCACCATGATGACTGGACAGTACTGTGTCCACCATGATGACCAGACAGTACTGTGTCCACCATGATGACCAGACAGTACTGTGTCCACCATGATGACCGGACAGTACTGTGTCGGGCAGCACACCCACCTTGGAGCAGGCGTCGCCAGTTACAGTGTGAGGCACCTGCGTCCCACACCTCGCAACACTTCAACAAGCTATCAGAATAGCACAAAAGACAGGAGGAGTAATTTTCTGCTATACTAAGTCTGTTCTTCAAATACCTAAACACTAATGCGAAATAACAAAAAACTCATAATAACCATTACATATAACCTGCTCTCTGCACAGAATATAGAGTTTAGAAGCTCTCTGGTATGTGTATCGCCTCACACACATAACCCGTCATGATGGCAGTCACAGGTTCTCCAAGACCTGAAGGCACTAGTATGAAAAGTTACAATTTGTGTAGATCCGAGACCTGTATATACTGCGAATGTATACATATACTGATATACAGTATCAGTATATGTATCAGTAGGCCTGTATACTGATATACAGGTCATATATACTGCGAATGCATGGCTGGGCTAACATCAGAACTGCCTTCAGAAACCTGCGTAAGGAATCCTTCAGAATTTTGTATACCACATATGTAAGACCAATCCTGGAGTATGCGGCCCCAGCATGGAGCTAGTACCTTGTCAAGTACAAGACGAAGCTGGAAAAAGTTCAGAGGTATGCCACTAGACTAGTCCCAGAACTAAGAGGCATGAGTTATGAGGAAAGGCAGCGTGAACTGCTCCTCACGTCGCTGGAAGACACAAGAGCTCGGGGAGACATGATCACCACATACAAAATTTTCAGAGGAATTGACAGGGTAGACAAAAATGGATTATTTAACACAGGTGGTACGCGCACAAGAGGACACAGGTGGAAGCTGAGTACCCAAATGAGCCACAGAAACATTAGAAAGAACTTTTTCAGTGTCAGAGTAGTAAGTAAATGGAATGCAATGGTGGAGGCTGACTCCATACACAGTTTCAAATGTAGATATGATAGTGCCCAATAGGATCAGGAATCTGCACACACACACACACACACAAAAACACACACACACACACACACACACACACACACACACACACACACACACACACACACACACACACACACACACACACACACACACTCCCACCTTCCGGTGGACATTGTTGTCATTGTGGCCCGGGGGTAGGCCCAGCTACTGTGTGAGTGGGGGTGGGCGGGCCAGAAGGATCTGTGATCACCAAGAGTATCCCAGCCACCTGTTGACACCTGACGGGATGACCCCTGAGGACCAGGACATGGTTCCTGGCCTGGTGGTGTTAACAGGTCGGCTCACGCCCACTGTAGCCAGGGTGACTGCCAGTATTGCCACATCTGGGCGTATCAGGCAACCTTGTTTACTTCACCGCGTCGTCTTGTCTGCTGTGAAATATTGGGATAATGAGGCTATTATGAGGGGGAATGTGTAAGTGTACCTGTGTACCCGCTCGCCGCCAGGGACACTAGCCGGGGGAGAGGGTGTACAGGAGCATAAGAACAAAGGTAACTGCAGAAGGCCTATTGGCAGTTCCTATTTATAACCACCGAGTCCCACTCAAATATTACGGGCTCACCATAGACCGTGCTACATTGACATAGTAGTAGTTCGCAGGCAGAGTGTATACCAAGTGGGTACTGCCTCAACTTTGAAGGGTAAACCAACCAGGTGGAGGGTATACCAGCCAGGTACTGGACTACATGTACAGAGGGATCTAGCCAGACTATACCTGGAATATAAGTCTTCAGGGATCTGTTCCACTCAACTGTTCGTACTACTACTCTTAATGAAGCAACTATCCGCAGTTCATAAACTGCGTCATAAAATCAAATTAGGCCTCAATGAATGTGAAAAGATGTACAGGTTTCGGAAGATGTGATGTGAACACGTAAATACCTGACGAATCCTGGGCCAAGTTGAGAGAGAACTTTAATAAACATCGCCAGTAAGGACCTCATTAAATGGACAGGAAAATGCCCTTACAACGGAGGAAAAGGAAGGGAAATATTAGGAGAAAGCGCCAAGCTATTATGACTATATAGCACTGGGAAGGGGTCTGGATAGGGATTTGGGATGGGGGGGGGGGGAAAGAATGGTGCCCTAACCACTTGGACGGTCGGGGATTGAACGCCGAACTGCATAAAGCGAGTCCTTTAATAACTTGGTATTTCTCAATTATCTTTTCCTTCTTCGTCTTAATATCAATAATAATAAAATTATTATTTTTATTATTAATAACTTAAAATTACCGAGAGGAGTGTAGTCAGTGTAAATAAAGACACTTTGTGTAGGCATTATATCTTTAACACTTGCTCAGTATACCTTGCCTCAACACCCTGTGTGGCTCAGTATACCTTGCCTCAACACCCTGTGTGGCTCAGGATACCTTGCCTCAACACCCTGTGTGGCTCAGTATACCTTGCCTCAACACCCTGCGTGGCTCAGTATACCTTGCCTCAACACCCTGTGTGGCTCAGGATATCTTGCCTCAACACCCTGTGTGGCTCAGGATACCTTGTCTCAACACCCTGTGTGGCTCAGGATATCTTGCCTCAACACCCTGTGTGGCTCAGTATACCTTGCCTCAACACCCTGTGTGGCTCAGGATATCTTGCCTCAACACCCTGTGTGGCTCAGGATACCTTGCCTCAACACCCTGTGTGGCTCAGTATACCTTGCCTCAACACCCTGTGTGGCTCAGGATATCTTGCCTCAACACCCTGTGTGGCTCAGGATACCTTGCCTCAACACCCTGTGTGGCTCAGGATACCTTGCCTCAACACCCTGTGTGGCTCAGTATACCTTGCCTCAACACCCTGTGTGGCTCAGGATACCTTGCCTCAACACCCTGTGTGGCTCAGTATACCTTGCCTCAACACCCTGTGTGGCTCAGGATACCTTGCCTCAACACCCTGTGTGGCTCAGGATACCTTGCCTCAACACCCTGTGTGGCTCAGGATACCTTGCCCCACCGCCGTGGGTAATGCCGAGTGTGGAAGGTTCCTCCACCTACAGTACCGGGAGGTTCCTCCACCTACAGTACCGGGAGGTTCCTCCACCTACAGTACCGGGAGGTTCCTCCACCTACAGTACCGGGAGGTTCCTCCACCTACAGTACCGGGAGGTTCCTCCACCTACAGTACCGGGAGGTCCCTCCACCTACAGTACCGGGAGGTTCCTCCACCTACAGTACCCGGAGGTTCCTCCACCTACAGTACCGGGAGGTTCCTCCACCTACAGTACCGGGAGGTTCCTCCACCTACAGTACCGGGAGGTCCCTCCACCTACAGTACCGGGAGGTCCCTCCACCTACAGTACCGGGAGATCCCTCCACCTACAGTACCGGGAGGTCCCTCCACCTACAGTACCGGGAGGTTCCTCCACCTACAGTACCGGGAGGTCCCTCCACCTACAGTACTTCGGTTAATCTGAGTTCCTGTTTTGAGTGGAACACAATGAACAAATTCCCGAGAACTGGAACACAGGTGTTCTTTGCATGTTCGTTTTGAGAAATGTGTTACTCGCTGTGTATTCACCTGTGTTGTGGGGGTTAAGCTTTGCTGTTTCTACCCGCCTCTCAACTGTCAATCAACTGTTACTATTAGTAACACAGTAGTTACTAACTTCTGTGTGTGTGTGAGAGTGTGTGTGTGTGTGAGAGAGAGAGAGAGAGACGAGAGAGAGAGAGAGGGGGGGGGGGGGAGAGAGAGAGAGAGAGAGAGAGAGAGAGAGAGAAGAGAGAGAGAGAGAGAGAATACATGCTAGCGTCACCTGAATGATCATAAATTGTTCTACTTCCGGAGCCCCGCGGCAGTTCCGGTCCCACGAGGTTACCACTGACCGCCGCCCACTGCTGCCACCACTCTGTGTGCTGGCCGCCCACACCACCCTCACTCTACACCCCCCCCCCTCCGTGTTCACCTCACTCTTCACCCCCCTCCGTGTTCACCTGTGGTGGTGACAGTATATAAGATAAGATACACTTGAATAACGTGCTCTTGGGTGGTTTAATCTTTATCAATCAATTGTATAACGTGGTATCTTAACCTCTCTCTCTCTCTCTCTCTCTCTCTCTCTCTCTCTCTCTCTCTCTCCTCTCCTCCTCTCTCTCTCTCTCTCTTCTCTCTCTCTCTCGTAAAGTAACAAAACCAGTAGTCCCATCTAAAAAAGCAAGGACATAAAAACAGTAGCTGGGTAAAGGTGTCAGGGGGTTTTGTGGAGGTGTTGCCATGAAGGTCAGTGATACTGGCCAGTGGCTGACGCTCCAGGAGCGCTGAAGGGTGCTCGGCGGGGTGGCCGGACTACACAGGGCACGGGAGAGGTGATACAAGTTCCCTGCTGGAGTTGGGGAATATGAAGGCATCAGTATTCTTATCGTTTACAACACTATGTTCCACTCGTTATTGCGGGTGGTAACTTGGAAGCGGTGGAGCTGGCGGGTTCAAGGACACCTCCTGCGGGTGCAGGAGGCCTCGCCACTGCCTCTTCCTCCCTACCGTCGTGTGGACGGGTCACGGGTTATCTTGGAGTTATCTTGAGATGATTTCGGGGCTTAGCGTCCCCGCGGCCCGGTCCTCGACCAGGCCTCATTTTGTTACTCGCCCCCAGAAAGCAGCCCGTAGCTGCTTGTCTAATTCCCAGGTACCTACTTACTGCAAGGTGAACGGGGGCATCCGGGTGAAAGAAACTCTGCTCATTTGTTTGCTCCTCCACCGGGGATCGAACCCGGAACCTTAGGACTACGAATCCCGAGCGCTGTCCATTCAGCTGTCAGGCCCCAAATCACTACATCCTTAACATTTCTGGTATCTTGGCTTTACCAGCCACTATATCCAGGTCACATGTTGCCCGCTCAGCTGCTCCGGTGGCACCCATTCTCAGTCCACACACCTAGCTGCAACAACACGTTCCAAGGCCACCTGTGTGGGGCCACACACCTGTAGCAACACACACCAAGGCCACCTGTCCGAAGTCAACTTATCAACTCGTAACACCACACTCAACCTCACCCATTCAATCGTCAGTCAATACTTCCGTCCATTTCTCTGTCTCTCTGCTAAGAGAACAATGCACTACCTCACTCTTCCCACTAACTAGGCTTGAGCCTGAGTTACCGCTGGTCCGTAACCCCGCTCTCAACGTCAGTCAGTGAGTCTCGGTCATGTAGGACCATCCGGGGCCTATTCCCCACATACTGTCAAACCATTCTAAAAAATGACAGCACTTCCAGCAACTATGTGACCGAGCAGACAAGACCAGACTGTTTTCCAACACTGCCGTCACATCCTCGCAGAAATAACAAGTAACGTGATGTATCTGACACAAATCTCTACGATGTGCTGTATGTGACATTTAGACTATAACCATTGGTCACCACTACGGCTCAGGGTGGTGTGATGTGATGGCTCTTCACATGTCCTGGTGAACGCGGTCAGAACAGATCAGAACAGAACATCTTCATGTTCATGTTAGATCATGTTAGAGCAGAACAGCTTCCATCACAGTTATAATCACTAGCGTTAGTACTCTTTCACCTCGAGAAGGTATATCACACTTTATGAAAATATATTTTAAAATTAGTTACATGTTTTGAGTCTGAGAAATCTTGTAATTTCATAAGAACTTCATTTTATAGAGGAATATTAAATTGGGAGTATGAGGCAAGTTAACCTCCTTATACCCACAATATGAGGGTTTGAGGCAAGTTAACTCCTTATACCCACAATATGAGGGTTTTGAGGCAAGTTAACCTCCTTATACCCACAATATGAGGGTTTGAGGCAAGTTAACCTCCTTATACCCACAATATGAGGGTTTGAGGCAAGTTAACCTCCTTATACCAACAATAAGGAGGTTTTGAGGCAAGTTAACCTCCTTATACCCACAATATGAGGGTTTGAGGCAAGTTAACCTCCTTATACCAACAATATGAGGGTTTGAGGCAAGTTAACTCCTTATACCCACAATATGAAGGTTTGAGGCAAGTTAACCTCCTTATACCCACAATATGAGGGTTTGAGGCAAGTTAACCTCCTTATACCAACAATATGAGGGTTTGAGGCAAGTTAACCTCCTTATACCAACAATAGAGGGGTTTGAGGCAAGTTAACCTTCCCTATACCCACAATATGAGGGTTTGAGGCAAGTTAACCTCCTTATACCCACAATATGAGGGGTTTGAGGCAAGTTAACCTCCTTATACCAACAATATGAGGGTTTGAGGCAAGTTAACCTCCTTATACCAACAATAAGAGGGTTTGAGGCAAGTTAACCTCCTTATACCAACAATATGAGGGTTTCAGTTAGGATTTTCAACACTACTGTGGTCAAATTGTTATCAGCTACGTTATATCTTCCCTTCCAGCTGTGGTAGACTCATTATATGTTGATGACCTCACCAAGGGTACTGATTGGTGGAATCAAATACCGGGGGTTACGTTACAGAGGTAGAATCACTTGGTTGTTTCAAGTGTTGGTTAGACATATATATGAATGTGTTTGATTGGGTGTAAATAGGCGCTGCCTTCGTATGGGCCAAGGGGAACTGCCTCGTACAGGAAGCCTCTACTTAGGCTTTTTCAGTGTCCCTTTAAGCCAGCTATTGACCTTCCCCAACCACCCACAACAGTTTCTCTAACTCACGGGTAGATTTTTGCTGGTAGGAGGAAAAAAGGTATCATATGAAGGAAACGTACCCAACCGTTTCTGTGCTATCCAGGAATTGGTCCCTGGGTTATAAACCATACAGGTTGACCAGTGCTACATTAACACCTGACGCTGTGACAGTCATTATGGACATAAAGAACTTTCCAGCGTTATTGGGGGCGATGTCTGGCCAGCACCTCCTCTCCAGGTAATTGTCAGGAGAAAACGCTAAGGTGTGTGAAGAACTCAACAAGAGATGTTGTTTTAGATTCAGCTACTGGGAACAAAAAGTTGCAAGTAGCACGGGCTATGGTGAGCCCGTAGTGGAACTTACCTGGCACAGGAGCGGGGCTGTTATATGAACAAGAGATTCCAGAAGGTCTTCATAATAGAACGAGGTGAAGTCCCTGAGCTAGGAGATGTGGCAGTAAATCCGGCGGCCTTGGAAGAGTTCGAAATTGCCAGAGATGATGGTTAAAAGGCATCTGTTGGATCTGGACATGAGAAAGGCTATTGGTCCGGACGGATTCTTATCATGCATATTGAAAGAGTGTGCAGAAGCAGTTTGCTTGCCCACTCTCCATAGTGTAAAGTAGGTCACTGGAGACAGGAGATCTACCAGAATATGAAAGACGGCTAATGTAGTCCCAGTATACAAAAGGGGTGACAGACAAGAGGCACTGAACTACAGGCCAGTGTCCTTAACTTGTATACCATGCAAGGTGATGGAGAAGATCGTGAAAAAAACCTAGAAACACATCTGGATATAAGGGACTGTTGTGACACACCACCAACATGAGTTCAGGGATAGTAAGTCTTGCCTCACTGGTTTAATTGAATTCTACAATAAGGTGATAAAAATTAAGCAAGAAAGATAATGATGGGCAGACTGCATTTTCTTGGACTGTCTGAAGTCCTTTGACACAGTACCCCATAAGAGGCTGGTGCATACAGTTGAAGAACAGACAAGAGTAACTGTATAGGGTGCTCCAGTGGATAAGGGAGTACCTAAGCAAATACGAAGCAGATTTACAGTGCAATCCGTTCTCTTAAAAATAACGTCAAACCTCAGATCTCAGATTGGCGTGAAGTTACCAGCGGGATCCTACAGGGCTCTGTACTCGGACCTATCCTCTTTCTCATATTCATAAATGATCTTCCTGAGGATATAGACTCATTCCTCGCAATGTTTGCTGACGATGCCAAAATTATGAGAAGGCTTAAGACAAAGGAGGACAGCATAAGGCTTCAAGAAGACATGGACAAACTGAAGGAATGGTTCAACAAATAGTTGTTAGAGTTTAACCCGAGCAAATGTAATGTAATGAAGATGTGTGTAGGAGCAGGAGGCCAAATACACGGTATCATTTGACAGACGAAATTCTTCAAGAATCAGAGAGAGAGAGAGAAAGACCTAGGAGTTGATATCACGCCAGACCTGTCCCCTGAAGCCCATATCAAGAGGATAATATCAGCGGCATATGCCAGGTTGGCCAACATAAGAACGGCCTTTAGAAACTTGTGTATGGAATCATTCAGAACCTTGTATACCACATATGTCAGACCAATCCTGGAGTATGCAGCTCCTGCATGGAGTACATATCTAGTCAAGCATAAGACTAAAATGGAAAAGATTCAAAGGTTTGCCACCAAACTAGTACCCGAATTGAAGGGTATGAGCTACGAGGAGAGACTACGGAAATTAAACCTCACGTCACTGGAAGACAGAAGAGTTAGGGGGGGACATGATCACCACATATAAGATTCTCAAAGAAATTGATACGGTAGATAAAGAGAGTTTATTTAACATGAAGGGGCACACGCACAAGGGAATACAATTGGAAATTGAGTGCCCAAATGAGCCATAGAGACATTAGAAATAATTTTGTTTAGTGTTAGAGTAGTTAACAAATGCAATGTATTAGGCAGTGATGTGGTGGAGGCTGACTCCATTCTCGGTTTTAAGTGTAGATATGATAGAGCCCAATAGGCTTAGGAACCTGTACACCTGTTGATTGACAGTTGAGAGGTGGGACCAAAGAGCTCAACCCCCCGCAACTAGGTGAGTACACACACACACACAACTCTAACTCCCGGCGCCGGCAGAGACAAATGAGCAGAGTTTCTTTCAACCTGATGCCCTGTTACCTAGCAGTAAATAGGTACCTGGGAGTTAGACAGCTGTTACGGGGTGCTTCCTGGGTGTGTGTGTGTGTGTGCGTGTGAGTGAAAAAAATTAGTAACAGTTGATTGATTGACAGTTGAGAGACGGGCCGAAAGAGCAGAGCTCAACCCCCGGAAGCACAACTAGGTGAATACACACACACACACACACACACACCACACACACACACACACACACACACACACACACACACACACACACACACACACACACACACACACACACACACACACACACACGTGATTTCCGTTAGATGAGTCATTGCCTTGCGATGCAGCAGCCGCGTATGGGAGCAGGTGATGCAGAGAATGGGCCCAGCAGCTGGAGACGGCGATAATACTGACCACTTACAGCGGCCGCACTCATCTACACACGGGGCACATCGCGTGTAAGACAGTGATGTGGGTGTCGGGTGGGATAGTATAGGTGGGGCGCCGGCTCATGTGGGTGTAATGTGGATTAGTGTAGATTTAAATTTTGCCCCGAGGGGCGAGTTTATTGGGCAGCGCCACTCATCCTGTGAGTGGACACACCGCCATAGTGACAGTATTGGGCAGCGCCACTCATCCTGTGAGTGGACACACCACCATAGTGACAGTATTGGGCAGCGCCACTCATCCTGTGAGTGGACACACCACCATAGTGACAGTATTGGGCAGCGCCACTCATCCTGTGAGTGGACACACCGCCATAATGACAGTATTGGGCAGCGCCACTCATCCTGTGAGTGGACACACCGCCATAGTGACAGTACTGGGCAGCGCCACTCATCCTGTGAGTGGACACACCGCCATAGTGACAGTATTGGGCAGCGCCACTCATCCTGTGAGTGGACACACCGCCATAGTGACAGTACTGGGCAGCGCCACTCATCCTGTGAGTGGACACACCGCCATAGTGACAGTATTGGGCAGCGCCACTCATCCTGTGAGTGGACACACCGCCATAGTGACAGTACTGGGCAGCGCCACTCATCCTGTGAGTGGACACACCGCCATAGTGACAGTATTGGGCAGCGCCACTCATCCTGTGAGTGGACACACCGCCATAGTGACAGTACTGGGCAGCGCCACTCATCCTGTGAGTGGACACACCGCCATAGCAGCATGTACGACACTTCCCAATAGGAAGAAAACCCGCTGGGTTGTTCATCCTGTCACTTGTACCCAGACACAGCTGGGACTTCCTTAACTGTCTCAAGTGAACAGCTCCTCAAACAGGAAGATTAACATCTATCAACCCTTAAAAGCTTACGTTATCTTGCGGGTGCAAAATGGGGAATCTTTTAAGATGATGTTTTTCCCGGATGTAAGTAAAGGGGTAGCGGGAAGATGGTGTTCTCACCTAGCTGTGCTTGCGGGGGTTGAGCTTTGGCTCTTTGGTCCCGCCTCTCAACCGTCAACCGGTGAGTACATCTTGACGTGTGGGCGGAGTGCCTGGTGACTCACTGTCATACGTTAGTCACAGCTTGGTGACTCACTGTCATACGTTAGTCACAGCTTGGTGACTCACTGTCATACGTTAGTCACAGCTTGGTGACTCACTGTCATACGTTAGTCACAGCTTAGTGACTCACTGTCATACGTTAGTCACAGCTTGGTGACTCACTGTCATACGTCAGTCACAGCTTGGTGACTCACTGTCATACGTTAGTCACAGTACGCGTCACTGTACAGTACGACTCACTGTACGCGTCATCCATAGAGTAATACAGGCACCACTGACTGTCGGAGAACTGGCTCTAAATTAGATAGAGAGTTACAGTGACAAGAGAAGTGTGTAGGTGGGTAAGAAGGCGGGTCACAGTATACAGGAGGTGGACAGCTGGCGACCGTCTTGGTGCCGCAGGGAAGGTTTATTATATCTCGGGTTCCCTAATTGTCTACATGCCTCCCAGCTCCCTTTTGTTATATCACTGTGGTACAGTGGCTTGCTCTTCCATTCACTATCGTTCAAATTCATCATATGTATGAGAAATTCAACACCATTCATCGTGTATGTTGTTGAATATGACCGAAAGGGTTAGATTAATGATTCTAACACGAATCTTCTCAATATTTCTTATGTTTTTCTTCACTGTTGAGGGAAATTGAAAAATTAACTCTCCCAAAGTTTATTTTCACACTTTATTATGATCTGACGCCTAGGGATGCGTTTCGTAAGGTACTCCTTACATTTTCAAAGACAAGTTTACCGTGTTTAGCACCGGATTATATTCTCTTTGGGTGAGGGGATAAAGAACAAATGAATGAATGGCAAAACATAAGGGGGTATTAATTGGGTATTAAATGTATCAACATGGACAGCTTATGTTCCTTAGGTAGGATCATTGCCTCCTGTCTCTGCGTCGGCTCGGGGTCTTGAAGTGGGTAGAATGTAATTATGTGTTAGCTGGTTGTTGATAACTGGTCTGGACTTCTTAACATGTAGCGCCTCGCTGATGTCGAGTCTTCTATTGTCGTTGTACCTGTCGATAATTTCAGTGATGCTTGTTAACATGTCTTTGGTGATGGTCTGGTTGTGTGAGGAGATTATAATATATATATATATATATATATATATATATATATATATATATATATATATATATATATATATATATATATATATATATATATAAATACTACCCGTGGAGCCAAAATTGAAACGGTCCAATGAGCAGCGGCCGTCAAGGCCGGCGGCCAACGGCTCTGCTCGGTGAATGGCGTTGTTACTAATTAATTCATGGCTTTCAGGTATACTCTTAAATGTCGCCATAATTAAGGTTAGGTTCGGGTAGATTGCGTCGCTTCTATACCATCAAACTGGTTAGGTACATGTGACTCTCATGTGTGCTCTAGGCAGGTCTATTGTCCAGGCCTTTGGACACCTGCCTCACCACCTGACAGCTGGTGAGCCAGGTGTCCCAGACACCTGTAGCAACTCCAAGCTGGAGGCTTTGTACTCACCTAGTTGTGCTTGCCGGGGGGTTGAGCTCTGGCTCTTTGGTCCCGCCTCGGGCCGCGGGGACGTTGAGCCCCGAAGTCATGGCAAGGTAAGGTGTCTGAGGGCAGCCGGCGCCCCAACTCGGGGCCCGTGGTCACACTTCCCAACCCTCACTCTCATTCCGTAACAAATCATAGATACACAGATTTACGTATGCCCTACATAAAGTGTTCGATGTGTCTTTTACATGAAGGTGTGTTACAGCTGTGTGTGACCTGGTGTGTTACAGCTGTGTGTGACCTGGTGTGTTACAGCTGTGTGTGACCTGGTGTGTTACAGCTGTGTGTGACCTGGTGTGTTACAGCTGTGTGTGACCTGGTGTGTTACAGCTGTGTGTGACCTGGTGTGTTACAGCTGTGTGTGACCTGGTGTGTTACAGCTGTGTGTGACCTGGCAGAAACTGTTGCAAGCAGACCAGCAATATAGCATGTTACAGTTGACTGGCGCTTGACCAAGATATTGACGTCTACACTCTCTGTACGCCTTCCCTGCCGGGTAGTGTGTCCCCAGTTCCCCCTCCACAGTACATGACTTGGGCCCCCGGTTATAACTTTTCTTCTTTGTTACTGTTGCTTCTGGAGGAGAACTGTAGTGAATAAGCTGACATTGTCTGGTGGTCTAGGGTTCCTTAGGGCTTAAATTTTGATTGTTTCAAGCGTGGGTTGGACATGTATATGAGTGGGATTGAGTGGTTATAAATAGGAGCTGCCTCGTATGGGCCAATAAACCTTCTGCAGTTGCCTTTGTTCTTATGTTCTTATGTTCTTAAATAGCTGTTCTGGAGTCGGTGTTTATCAATATACTCTGATGATTGTTGTCACGTGCATGTCTAAGGGACAGGTTGACAGCGAACATTTGCGGCTGTAATGAGGCATTGTTTGTCACCCTCTGGCTGATGGAAGAGGAGGGGGAGAAGAAAGGTGTTGCTGCCTGGTTGGAGTGTTGGTGTACGGAGCCATCAGTGTAATGTGTACCTGTGTTGAAGGGTGTGTTGTGGGTTATTAAGACTAGCACTTCGGCTTGTAGATACTGCGATTGGCACATTTCTTTCTTTGATTTTGGTAGGTTTAATCTTTGTCCGCGGCTGGAGGAGCCCACAGTTGTGTAGGCTTGTAACCTGGTGTGGGCGTCAGGTCCATCTTGTAGGAAGGTGTTATACACCTGATGTGTTTAAAGTTCTTGATCAGTGCGGTCATCAGTTCATTGTTGGGAAGTAGAGTTGTGTTTCACAACTCTCACGAGCCTCTACTGGAAGCAACATCTGGTATTGGTTTTAAAGTTGATGATTTCTGGAGATGATGTCAGGTCTTGGGCTCTAGTTGCAAGTTATCTTGAGGTTATCTTGAGATGATTTCGGGGCTTTTTTAGTGTCCCCGCGGCCCGGTCCTCGACCAGGCCTCCACCCCCAGGAAGCAGCCCGTGACAGCTGACTAACACCCAGGTACCTATTTTACTGCTAGGTAACAGGGGCATAGGATGAAAGAAACTCTGCCCATTGTTTCTCGCCGGCGCCCGGGATCGAACACAGGATCACAAGTCCAGCGTGCTGTCCGCTCGGCCGACCGGCTCCTGGTCATAGTGGATGTTCCTACACCTTCCTTGAATCTCAGTATATTTAGATGAAATGGGACAATTTTCCAAATGAGTCTGTTAAGAATTATTCTTCCTCGTATCTTGGCTCTGCAGGACAAGAGTGAAATAGGGCGAACTTTGTCTACATCTCCTGGTTTGGAAATTTGTAAATCAGCTTCCCTCCATTTGGGAGCTTACCATTTCAAGGAACTTATTGGTAAGGTCGAGCGCTAATTGCTGTCCTCCGCCTCCAGAATGCTTAATTATTGAGTATGTTACTATATCTCGTCCTGAAGTTGCGTTAGAGCTTTCCCTTCTTGTTGCCTGTAGCTCGTCCATTGTGAGTAGATGATCACTGTAAATTGTCATGGTTTCACCTAGTCTGATTGTAAACGTGTTGATAGCAGCTCTGCTGTTCTGATGGTGGTGGTGGCACTAGTGGTGGTGGCACTAGTGGTGGGAGTGGTGCCTGTGCTGTTGGTAGCGACGCTAGTGATAGTACTAGTAGTGATGGTATTGCTGGTGACGGTGCTAGTGGCGGTACTAGCGGAGGTGGCAGTGGCGACTGCGGTGGTGGCAGTGGAGGCAGTGATGGCAGTGGCGGCGGCGGCGGTGGTGGTGGCAGGGTGGCAGGGTGGCATGCGGACTAACAATCATGCAGGCAGCTAGCCACCACCTCCAACCCCACCTGGCACTATCGACCCCTCGCCCAGTGGTACTCCTTACCCCTCCCTTCCTCCCGTCTCCCCTCACCCCTTACCCTCACAGATTCCATTCCTTCCCCTTTCTTTTCTTTTCTTTTCTTCACCAAGGACACGGGTCGTTGTAGCGGTTCTCTCTGCCGCTTCCCTGATATGTTCTCCAAACTGTTCTTGGCGAGGATTATCAGACTAATAATAATAATAAAGGTAGCAGTATATATATATATATATATATATATATATATATATATATATATATATATATATATATATATATTGATATTAATAAGTATAATGAGGTATACTATGAAGAGTGCTAGTGAGGAGCATGATGGTGAGGTGTGCGAGGATGACGAGGGAAGACAGTGACACTAGCACACTGCGGTAGTGAGGGATCTACCGTGCTGTAGACAGCAGCGGCGCCATGATGACGGGTCTTGAGGGTCCCTCACTATAACAACACAAAGCCGCCCTGGAAATCTGTTGACTTGCCGTGGAGGAGAGATTACTGTCCCGTGTTTCCCGCCCTGACACTCGCTGGTCCTGCCCCTGATTCCTGGCTCCGGGTGCTGCCCTCGACCCGGCCTCCGGGTGCTGCCCTCGACCCGGCCTCCGGGTGCTGCCCTCGACCCGGCCTCCGGGTGCTGCCATCGACCCGGCCTCCGGGTGCTGCCCTCGACCCGGCCTCCGGGTGCTGCCCTCGACACGGCCTCCGGGTGCTGCCCTCGACCCGGCCTCCGGGTGCTACCCTCGACCCGGCCTCCGGGTGCTGCCCTCGACACGGCCTCCGGGTGCTGCCCTCGACCCGGCCTCCGGGTGCTGCCCTCGACCCGGCCTCCGGGTGCTGCCCTCGACCCGGCCTCCGGGTGCTGCCCTCGACCCGGCCTCCGGGTGCTGCCCTCGACCCGGCCTCCGGGTGCTGCCCTCGACCCGGCCTCCGGGTGCTGCCCTCGACCCGGCCTCCGGGTGCTGCCCTCGACCCGGCCTCCGGGTGCTGCCCTCGACCCGGCCTCCGGGTGCTGCCCTCGACCCGGCCTCCGGGTGCTGCCCTCGACCCGGCCTCCGGGTGCTGCCCTCGACCCGGCCTCCGGGTGCTGCCCTCGACCCGGCCTCCGGGTGCTGCCCTCGACCCGGCCTCCGGGTGCTGCCCTCGACCCGGCCTCCGGGTGCTGCCCTCGACCCGGCCTCCGGGTGCTGCCCTCGACCCGGCCTCCGGGTGCTGCCCTCGACCCGGCCTCCGGGTGCTGCCCTCGACCCGGCCTCCGGGTGCTGCCCTCGACCCGGCCTCCGGGTGCTGCCCTCGACCCGGCCTCCGGGTGCTGCCCTCGACCCGGCCTCCGGGTGCTGCCCTCGACCCGGCCTCCGGGTGCTGCCCTCGACCCGGCCTCCGGGTGCTGCCCTCGACCCGGCCTCCGGGTGCTGCCCTCGACCCGGCCTCCGGGTGCTGCCCTCGACCCGGCCTCCGGGTGCTGCCCTCGACCCGGCCTCCGGGTGCTGCCCTCGACCCGGCCTCCGGGTGCTGCCCTCGACCCGGCCTCCGGGTGCTGCCCTCGACCCGGCCTCCGGGTGCTGCCCTCGACCCGGCCTCCGGGTGCTGCCCTCGACCCGGCCTCCGGGTGCTGCCCTCGACCCGGCCTCCGGGTGCTGCCCTCGACCCGGCCTCCGGGTGCTGCCCTCGACCCGGCCTCCGGGTGCTGCCCTCGACCCGGCCTCCGGGTGCTGGGTTTACCATGGGGCTCGTAGAGGAAGAGGCAAGGAGAGCAAGAAAGTTTGAGAGTGAAATACAGGTAGAGATATCAGTCCCATCAACTCGAGTAAGAGACTAAAGGGAGTGATAGATATCAGAGGAAGAGAGAGAGAGAGAGAGTAAGAAGTGACAGAGATGTTCGGAGAACATGCCAGTAGACGTGTTGGTTGGCTCACTGATCAATGACACCTCATCACATTAATAAACATTTCCTAATTCAAATAAAATATTATGCTGTCAGTTATGTCGATATCAGTTAGTGTATGACTTGTCAGGGTAGCATAATGTTATGATGAACTACTACATAACAACAATTTGTATCTGTTAGAGAGAATGTCTGTCTGACTAAGGCTGGAGGTCAGTCGTATCACCCAACTTTGCAGGGAGAATGGTCTGGGAGGTGCGACAGGCATAGGCTGGTCGGGGTCGGCCTTAGTTCAATACTTTAAGAAATATTAGCAGTTATAGAACTCCCCTTCGGAGACTATTTTCACGGCGTCATGTATGAAATATTTCTTGTGTTATAGAGCTTTTTAGTGATTCGTAATAATAAACTTTCTGAAAGACCCATACTGTTGTTTCAGAACTCTTAATAATCAATTTTCTGAGAGAACTGGGAGAGAGGTGAGTTTGTGTGCCTGAATCGAGCCCTTTTTGTTTTTATTTATATATATTTTGAAAATTATAAATGGGAGCTGACTCGAGTGGGCCAATAGGCCGTGTTGAGTTTAATTAATTCTAATAATCTTACGTTTTTACTTTATTATCGATTGTTTAAAGCGTAGGTTAGACATATTATTATAATATGAATGAGTTTGGATGGCTGTAAATAGGTGCTGCCTCGTATGAGCCAATATACCTTCTGCAGTTTCCTGTATTCTTGTGCTCTTGTTCCACGTCAATCATCAACCACTTTCTTTAAGGTGCTGTTGAGTCACAGAGCACATTCCCTTCTGATTCGCCTCTTGCTACTGGGGAGTCGGGCGGAGTCAGTAATCACTCACCTAGAGGCCAGACAAACATTGTATTGTCCGTCGTGAAAGACTCGCTTGATGCGGCGCCACCAGGAATCTATAATCGAGAAATATCTGGCTTGTTGAGTTGACCGTGTCTCACCTCGACAAGCTTGCCCCCCCACCCCCCCCTGAGCTCCACCCCTGATATAATGACCCGCCCGCGCTACCCCTGATATACGGACCCCGCCTGCACCCTCTCCTGATATACGGACCTCGCCTGCACCCTCCCCTGATATACGGACCCCGCCTGCAGCCCTCCCCTGATATACGGACCCCGCCTGCACCCTCCCCTGATATACGGACCCCGCCTGCACCCTCCCCTGATATACGGACCCCGCCTGCAGCCCTCCCCTGATATACGGACCCCGCCTGCACCCTCCCCTGATATACGGACCCCGCCTGCAGCCCTCCCCTGATATACGGACCCCGCCTGCACCCTCCCCTGATATACGGACCCCGCCTGCACCCTCCTCTGATATACAGACCCCGCCTGCACCCTCCCCTGATATACGGACCCCGCCTGCAGCCCTCCCCTGATATACGGACCCCGCCTGCACCCTCCCCTGATATACGGACACCTCCTGCCCTACCCCAAACAAACCGCCCACATATTTATCAGTCAACGCCCGTTCAATATCAGTTTAGTAAATGAAGCCTCGGTGAAAAATAGTGTCCCTCATCACGGCGTCAAGGAAGCAAGGTAGAACTACCTTGTTTGTTAGTAGATTAATGACCAGCCTCACTTGTTTCCCGCCCAACTGTTCCTAGTAAGACACTTTGTGTTGTAGTGTGTCAAGTGTGACGTTGATAACTAAGAGAAGAGCGTGTTAGCGGCCCGGGAATGGTAGGTGTGGGCGTGCGAGGGCTTGGGTGTGTGTGCTCTCCGAGGTTGAGGACTTCAGCTATTGGGTCCCGCCTCTTCTTCAACAGTCGGTTCCTAAGCTTATGGAATTACATATCCATACTTGAAGCTGTTCTTGGAGTCTGTCGTTATAACATTACTCATATCCATACTTGAAGGTGTTCTTGGAGTCTGTCGTTATAACATTACTTCCTATTGTATTGCTATTTAAAATATTGGCGTCAATTCCCGACCGTCCAGGTGGTTGGGTACCATTCCTTTCCTTCTGTCCCATCCCAAATCCTTATCCTGACCCCTTCCAAGTGCTATATGGTCGTAATGACTTGGCACTTTCCCCCTGATAGTTCCCTTCGTCCACCTCGTCTTGTACACGTACTGTTCGGCAACTTATACCTGTTGTTTTCTGTACACTTTTCTAACGTTCACATTTGAGTAAAACTCAAAACCTTGACGTCACTTCTTTGTTCAGGTCATTGTTGTTGACCAACCGTAGAGGTGGTCAGTATTGCCTCGTATTTCTTCCATTCATTTGTGTCTCTAGACTTTACCTGAAAGATGGTGTTGAGACAGGTGGTGTGGTGTTGAGACAGGTGGTGTGGTGTTGCGGCAGGTGGTGTGGTGTTGAGACAGGTGGTGTGGTGTTGAGACAGGTGGTGTGGTGTTGAGACAGGTGGTGTGGTGTTGCGGCAGGTGGTGTGGTGTTGAGACAGGTGGTGTGGTGTGGAGACAGGTGGTGTGGTGTGGAGACAGGTGGTGTGGTGTGGAGACAGGTGGTGTGGTGTGGAGACAGGTGGTGTGGTGTTGCGGCAGGTGGTGTGGTGTTGAGACAGGTGGTGTGGTGTGGAGGCAGGTGGTGTGGTGTGGAGACAGGTGGTGTGGTGTTGCGGCAGGTGGTGTGGTGTTGAGACAGGTGGTGTGGTGTTGAGACAGGTGGTGTGGTGTTGCGGCAGGTGGTGTGGTGTTGAGACAGGTGGTGTGGTGTGGAGACAGGTGGTGTGGTGTTGAGACAGGTGGTGTGGTGTTGCGGCAGGTGGTGTAGTGTGGAGGCAGGTGGTGTAGTGTGGAGACAGGTGGTGTGGTATTGAGACAGGTGGTGTAGTATTGAGACAGGTGGTGTAGTGTGGAGACAGGTGGTGTGGTATTGAGACAGGTGGTGTAGTATTGAGACAGGTGGTGTAGTGTGGAGACAGGTGGTGTGGTATTGAGACAGGTGGTGTAGTGTGGAGACAGGTGGTGTAGTGTGGAGACAGGTGGTGTGGTATTGAGACAGGTGGTGTAGTGTGGAGACAGGTGGTGTGGTATTGAGACAGGTGGTGTGGTATTGAGACAGGTGGTGTAGTGTGGAGACAGGTGGTGTGGTATTGAGACAGGTGGTGTAGTATTGAGACAGGTGGTGTAGTGTGGAGACAGGTGGTGTGGTATTGAGACAGGTGGTGTGGTATTGAGACAGGTGGTGTAGTGTGGAGACAGGTGGTGTGGTATTGAGACAGGTGGTGTAGTGTGGAGACAGGTGGTGTGGTATTGAGACAGGTGGTGTGGTATTGAGACAGGTGGTGTGGTATTGAGACAGGTGGTGTGGTATTGAGACAGGTGGTGTGGTATTGAGACAGGTGGTGTAGTGTGGAGACAGGTGGTGTGGTATTGAGACAGGTGGTGTAGTGTGGAGACAGGTGGTGTGGTATTGAGACAGGTGGTGTAGTGTGGAGACAGGTGGTGTGGTATTGAGACAGGTGGTGTAGTATTGAGACAGGTGGTGTAGTGTGGAGACAGGTGGTGTGGTATTGAGACAGGTGGTGTGGTATTGAGACAGGTGGTGTAGTGTGGAGACAGGTGGTGTGGTATTGAGACAGGTGGTGTAGTGTGGAGACAGGTGGTGTGGTATTGAGACAGGTGGTGTGGTATTGAGACAGGTGGTGTGGTATTGAGACAGGTGGTGTGGTATTGAGACAGGTGGTGTGGTATTGAGACAGGTGGTATGGAGTATATGAAAAATAAGATATAATATTATTTCCATTCCTCGTCATTTTTTCATAAATGAAAATAATTTTTCATATTTGTTAACAAATTATGTAACTCAAATAGCATTAAATAATTCAAAACAAAAGCGTGCTTTTGTTGCCATGCAAAAGCCTGTTTTAAACGTGTTTGTTTTGACAAATTCTTGCCTTTGATGAAGCTAGGAAAAAAAAAGATAAATTATGTTTCTTTGTGATTCATTGTTATTTGTTGAAGTTATAATGCTAATTATGTTTGTTTCTTGTGTTTTTATTTGTCTGGATGAATGCTATTGTTGAAAGCCAATCGTTTCTGTCTCCCCTTCTCAAGACACAGACAGACATATCGACAGACAGATAGATGGAGTGACAGAGAGGGAGGAGTTGAAGGGTTTCCCATGAAGGAATGAGGCATGTTAACTGAGCTTAGCGTCAGGGGTTCTGGGCTCAATATGAGCACAGCGCTCAGTCTGAGCACAGCGCTCAGTCTGAGCACAGCGCTCAGTGTGAGCACAGCGCTTAGTGTGAGCACAGCGCTTAGTGTGAGCACAGCGCTTAGTGTGAGCACAGCGCTCAGTGTGAGCACAGCGCTCAGTCTGAGGATTTGTGCGAAAGCTGAAGACGTGTGCTCAATTGGGGGTGGGGAGTGAGGGAGGGAGGGGAGGGGGGTGAAGGAGGTAGAAGTAGATAGGTGAGTAGATCAGGAGTGGTAGTGATGGTGATGGCAGCGATGGTGACAGTGGTGGTGATGGTGACAGTCACCAGCGGCCACCCATCACAAAACCCAACCAGAAGCCTCAGTATTCCTTGTGTAAAATCAGCCCCATCCTTCCCCCATCGCCCCCCCCCCCCACTCTACTGGTAGCATGCCTCCATGGGGCCCTCCCTCCCCCCCCCCATCACCCTGGGTCATGCGAGCCTTCCCTTGTTCCAACAGCCAACCATCACAACCTCCTTGAAATTACGGAAATTAACTGTGGCAGCCGGGGTGGGGGGGGGGCGCAGTACTAGGAAGAAAGGAAATATTGCCTGGCAGCTGGGAGTTATTGCCCCATGGTACCTCTGTTACTGGCAGCTGGGAGTTATTGCACCATGGTACCTCTGTTACTGACCAGACAACCACACGTTACTGACCCGCTCCTGCCGTCACCACCATGCTGGGAGTGGTTGGTGGTGTGGTTGTTGTGCTGGTGGTGGTGTGGTGGTTGGTGGTGTGGTGGTGGTGTGGTTGTTGTGCTGGTGGTGGTGTGGTGGTGGTGGTGTGGTGGTGTAGTTGTAGGATGTGGTGGTGTGATGTGTAGTTATAGGGTGTGGTGGTGTTGTGGGGTGTGGTGGTGTGGTGGTGTTGTGAGGTGTGGTGGTGTTGTGAGGTGTGGTGGTGTTGTGGGGTGTGGTGGTGTGGTGGTGTTGTGGGGTGTGGTGGTGTGGTGGTGTTGTGAGGTGTGGTGGTGTTGTGAGGTGTGGTGGTGTTGTGAGGTGTGGTGGTGTTGTGGGGTGTGGTGGTGTTGTGGGGTGTGGTGGTGTGGTGGTGTTGTGTGGTGGGAGAGTGACGATATACTAATCTAAGAGTGACCACGGGGAAGTAAGGTGTAATTTGCTCTATATGCTCCAGCCACTTACCTTGTTGTTCCTATCTCACAGTTTAAGTGTCTTTACCTTCCCTTTACTGGTAGAATCTGGTCTTAAAGTTGTGGATGGAGGTGGATTTCAAGACTTTTTCCTTCAGTACATCGCACTGCTCCGTTAGTCTCATCCTAATTATCTTCTTTTCTACGGGCTCACCATAGCCCGTGCTACTTGGAACTTTTTGTTCCAGGTAGCGAATTTTTAACAACAACAACAACATATCTTCTTCAGCATTTACACACAATACACGTCATTGACCGTAATACACCACCTCCTGTCTTTTCCAATTCTTAACTAATATTTTTTGTACTATGTCCTTTTCAAGGTTTTCAAGTGTTATATTGCAAACTTTAGCTGGCGGGTGGCAAAGTGCCCGCTGAAGCATCCTTCAGCAGCCATGGTGATATGCAGTCTGGTCATACTGTGTTTGTCGGGTGATATGCAGTCTGGTCATACTGTGTTTGTCGGGTGATATGCAGTCTGGTCATACTGTGTTTGTCGGGTGATATGCAGTCTGGTCATACTGTGTTTGTCGGGTGATATGCAGTCTGGTCATACTGTGTTTGTCGGGTGATATACAGTCTGGTCATACTGTGTTTGTCGGGTGATATACAGTCTGGTCATACTGTGTTTGTCGTGTCTAGTTTCTCCAAGTTTTTTGTATATACCTCTTCTTCAGGGACAACTATGTCACCTAATGCTGCTGCCTGTCGTCTGCCAACCTCGATTGGAACATCTAATGGAGCTTCTCACACACCTCCTTATCTCTTTCTGTGAGAATATACCTTCGTGCTTGAACCTGATCACATAGTCTGTTGTTGTTGTCTGTTTATATAACTATGGCAGCTTTGTGGTCCCTGGTCTTCTCTACACCGGTTATAGAACCATCAATGTATATCCCTGCTCTCGCTCTTGTCTTCTTCAGTGGGATGAACTGACTGTGTATCCCAGCATTTGTTGACGTCCACCACTAATTCTCTTTCCCAATGTACGTTTTGTTGTGATTAGGGTGGTGTAGTGATGGGACGGTAGTGGTGGTGGTGGTGGTGTAGTGATGGGACGGTAGTGGGGGTGGTGTTGTGGTGGTGGTGGTGTAGTGATGGGACGGTAGTGGTGGTGGTGTTGTGGTGGTGGTGGTGTAGTGATGGGACGGTAGTGGTGGTGGTGTTGTGGTGGTGGTGGTGTTGGTTGTGTGGTGGTGGTGGTAGTAGTTATGGAAGTAGTGGTAGTATTGGTGGTGATAGGAGTCGAGGTGGTAGTAGTAACTGAAGTAAGAGTAAGGCAGTAATGATGGTAGTGGTAGTGGCAGTAGTAGTGGTAGTAGTGGTGGTTGTGGTGGTAGCCTGGCTGTGACCACCTTCCTTCCATGCACCGGTCAGTGACCTTCCAACATAAGGCACGACCCCCCACCATCAAGGCTGCCTTGATACTCACCAAGTGGCGTCTGGAACACAAGTTAGTGTTTAACTCCCTCTTAAAAGCCGTGGCGACTGACACTATTTGAGAAGCGTCATATTATACAACCGCCAGCTGTCTAGAGGAAATAAATTCCTCGATGGTTTAAAAAGGGAAACCAATAACTTGCCTCCGATGTTGTTGTAGGATTACCAAGAGCTGGAGCCCCACCGGGACAGTCTACAGCACCTTCAAGTGGTGGCCAGACCTCTCCACCTCAACTCAAGGGTTCCAAGTGATTTATTACAAATTGTACTACTAACAATTTTATACTAACAATGTTACTACTAACAAATTTTACACTAATGCCCATATTCAAATAATTACAATATATATATATATATATATAATATATATATATTATAATATAATATTATATATATATATTATATATATATATATAGTAATACTTTTGTTAATGTGAATAAATGATTTCATTTTATATATCAAACTCATACCAAAATACTGCGAGATAAAGGCCTGAAAAATTCACAAGTTGAAATACAAATTATTTTCAGTAGAGGAGGAGGCAGAATTACCTGTAGGCCTACACAGTTCCTTGTTGACCGTCACCCACAGCGCCGTAATGACTAGTAGGCCTATTGTGTTGACCCTCACGCCGGGGCGGTGAGGGTCAACACTCGGCGCCGGAAGTAATTGGGTGTCAGTAGGTCGCGTGACACCCTTGGCGTTACGAGCGTGTCAAGGGCAGTTAAGAGCAATATGTCAT
>NC_091177.1:4609920-4689920 GCF_040958095.1 Procambarus clarkii
AAGGCAGAAAGGCAGGCAGGCAGACAGGTAGGGAGACAGCGTGGCAAGCAGGCAGAGAGCAGACAGACACACATAAAGACAGACAAAACGACAGACGGCTCTCTGGAAGATAGCAATCAGCAAAGATGTAGTTAATAACAGTTAACCAACAAATGGAACGTTATCAACAGACCACCAAGACAAGCAACCAGTAGAACAATCTAGACAACGGCCACAAGAGGCTCGTTGACAAGCAACCAACCAACAAACGGCTTGGAAGAAGCAATAAATGGACGATAGATCAACGATAGACACACAACAGACAACGGTATTTACGTCAACAGAAGTGGAACACAGTTGTGATCACCAGCGACACCAGGAATGAAACACTGGTAACACAAACAGACGAGCAACGGAAGGGGGGGAGGGGGGGGGGGAGGCAAGTGTTCCATCAACAGGCAACAGTCAGCAGGGAACCCTCAACCAGACTGACAAAAACAGCTTAATTTCCAACATAATTCCCAACATAATTCCCAACATAATTCCCAACATAATTCCCAACATAATTTCCAACATAATTCCCAACATAATTCCCAACATAATTCCCAACATAATTCCCAACATAATTTCCAACATAATTCCCAACATAATTCCCAACATAATTCCCAACATAATTCCCAACATAATTTCCAACATAATTCCCAACATAATTCCCAACATAATTCCCAACATAATTCCCAACATAATTCCCAACATAATTTCCAACATAATTACCAACATAATTTCCGATTATACACACACACCAGCCCGTCCTCTCCAGTTGTCACAACGTTACTAAAATGGTGTACTAGATTGCCCGAACCTAATTTAATTTGATATAAACAAACAGACGGAGCCACTCATAGACAAGGTGGCTGTTGTGGTCCGCAGTGATGTATGGGACATCGTCAAATATCGTTCGCTGGGGGGATCTTGACGTCAATATGAGGTGTATTAAGCGAGAGGACAGGTCGCATGCGCGCACACGCTCACACACGCTCGCGCATGATTGACAGTTGAGAGGCGGGACCAAAGAGCCAGAGCTCAACCCCCGCAATCACAACTAGGTGAGTAAGCAGGATTCTGTATTCTCTCAGGAATCTATACACCAGTTGATTGACAGTTGAGAGGCGGGACCAAAGAGCCGAATCACAACTAGGTGAGTCCACATACGTATACATACACACACACAGCCTAGTGGAAAGCGGTTGGGGATCGTTGTCCTAAGGGGTTTGATTCCCGGTCTAGGCGGAAACAAATGGGCAGAGTTTCTTTCACCCTGATGCACCTGTTTACCAAGTCGTAAATAGGTACCTGGGAGTTAGACAGGTGGCATGGGCTGCAACAAAAGGATAAAGGCGAGAGACTGTGATCTCCATACCACCACCACAACCAGTAAACATCACCTGCAGGTTACTAGAGATACCACCAGGACTCGTAAAATATTTATAAATATTAAATGAACAAATCCACAAGGGCCGTGACGAGGATTCGAACCTGCGTCCGGGAGCATCCCAGACACTGCCTTAATCGACTGAGCTACGATTCTACAGCTACAGTTACAGGGACCTACAGGTGTATAGATTTGTTCATTTGATGCATCACGTTAGTGTGATCTCTGTGTGTGTTTATAAATATTAATTTCGTCAGTAAATACCATGATGTATTCACCCAAATTATATCCTGCTTGATAAAGTGACTCAAGTTATACAACATGACAATTAATTAGGACACAGTGTGGTAGACCGCATCTTCTCTGATTACCAGAAAGCTTATGGCACAGTTCATCACAAGGATAGTCCTAGTGCAGCTGGTGAACCGTGGATAGTGCCAAGATATCACCTCCTGCGGAGGCAGAGGGAAGGGAGGTGCCACAGCTGAGGAGAGGCTGACTCCTCCATGTCTGTGTAAGCTACGATACACCGCACAATGAACTAGACACCTCCAAGTGTGTAAACAAGTCACACAAGTCAACACAAGTCAAGTCTGGTCTCAGAAGTCAAGTCTGGCCCCGGGCCGGGCTTGGGGAGAAGAAGATCTCCCAGAACCCCATCAACTAGGTACCAAGTGGTGCTCTAAGAGATGGATGCTGAGTATTATCTCTGATGCACAGTTGTCAGGTCAGCAAGTGGAGTGAAAGAGCTGGAAATGTAGCACAATAAAGGGGCGGCGGCTTTTTGCACCAAAAAAATGAGAAAGTGAGAAAGACTTGGACGTAATCATTACTCCTTCCAAGTGTCTGCTGGAAAGCTCCTTCCAGCAAACACCTGGATGTGTTCACCTCTAGAACACATCCAGGGGGGGGGAACACCCCTAGAACACGTCCAGGGGGGGGGGGGACACATACCAGCGCCACCTCGGTGAGTCATAACTCACCAGGTCTGGTGTTTGGTCAATAGTTTAAAAACAGTTGTTAAAGAGTGACGTGTTTGATTGTCGGTGACGTGGAGGGGGGGGGGGGTGAGGGGGAGACTGGCGGGGGGGGGGCAGGGGGACCTGATAGACTGTCATGGAGGGGTTGGGGGGGCGGCAGTGACGTGGGAGGGGGGGTTGAGTAGGTGTAGTAGCACCCACAGTAATTAACTCCCACATTAACACCCACATTAACTCCCACAGTGGCACCCACATTAAAACCCAGAGTGGCACCACACTCACACAGGCACTCACCAATATTGATGCCGCTGGGTTGCCGGTTAATGCGTCTAGAGCAGCCAAATGTCTCCAAATTACACGTCTCGCCCTGTTTATTACTCCAGGGGGGGGGGAGGAGGGGGAGGGGGGAACTAATGGAGTTTCATTTTTAACTGCCTTCAGTATCTTTGGGGGTCGCTGAGGGGGGGGGGGGGCGTTAGTGCCTGTTAGGTGCTCAATAGTTTATATAATTATAGATATAAAAATATATATGTATATATAATGTCATTAAACACAACAGCATTGTGGCTATTGTTAATTTTATAAGCACATCGAGACCCAGTACTAGGGTACAATCTATAGTTTGAAGAACGCTGCTGGCTGACCTGACTCTACTGGCTGACCTGACTCTACTGGGTGACCTGACTCTACTGGGTGACCTGACTCTACTGGCTGACCTGACTACTGGCTGACCTGACGCTCCTGGGTGACCTGACGCTCCTGGGTGACCTGACCGCTGGGCGACTATACACTACCCCGCTGACAAGAACCTTCTAGGTAACCTGGCGCTTCCGCCTGGCCTGGTTCACGAAGCTGACCTGACCTGATGGCGCGGATGGCTGCACGCCGGCCATTACCACCGGACCTAATGGCCGACAGCACGTACCAGCCGGACCTTCCGTGCAACGGACGGACAAGATTGAAAGCGAAAAGGAGAATGAAAGGAGGAGAAAAACATTCTTTTAATCTCGGTTTTCTCCGGGACTTGTTTTCTGAAAGTTAAAGAGTTGTGTTAGAACAATTGTGCCCCCCACACACTAGTGGTGTTGTGTAGCGTGCTCTCACTTGAGCGCGCGCTGGCACGCCTCAAGTAACACCCCAGAGTACTCCCAGCAACACTCTACACTACACAACACAGTACTCAACACGCCACACAGTAACACTGCTCGCATTTGGCCGGGGTCACGTGCTGGCGTAGGTGACTGACTGTTGAGCGTTGACAAGTGACTACGTCACTTGTAACGCAATCACATGCCTTCGACTCCCTGCTCACGTTACTTGACCTGCAGCTCTTTGTTCACGTTACTTGACCTGCAGCTCTTTGTTCACGTTACCTGACCAGCAGCTCTTTGTTCACGTTACTTGACCTGGAGCTCTTTGTTCACGTTACTTGACCTGGAGCTCTTTGTTCACGTTACTTGACCTGGAGCTCTTTGTTCACGTTACTTGACCAGCAGCTCTTTGTTCATGTTACTTGACCTGCAGCTCTTTGTTCACGTTACTTGACCTGGAGCTCTTTGTTCACGTTACTTGACCTGCAGCTCTTTGTTCACGTTACTTGACCTGCAGCTCTTTGTTCACGTTACTTGACCAGCAGCTCTTTGTTCATGTTACTTGACCTGCAGCTCTTTGTTCACGTTACTTGACCTGGAGCTCTTTGTTCACGTTACTTGACCTGCAGCTCTTTGTTCACGTTACTTGACCTGCAGCTCTTTGTTCACGTTACTTGACCAGCAGCTCTTTGTTCATGTTACTTGACCTGCAGCTCTTTGTTCACGTTACTTGACCAGCAGCTCTTTGTTCATGTTACTTGACCTGCAGCTCTTTGTTCACGTTACTTGACCTGCAGCTCTTTGTTCACGTTACTTGACCAGCAGCTCTTTGTTCATGTTACTTGACCTGCAGCTCTTTGTTCACGTTACTTGACCAGCAGCTCTTTGTTCACGTTACTTGAGCAGCAGCTCTTTGTTCATGTTACTTGACCTGCAGCTCTTTGTTCACGTTACTTGACCTGCAGCTTCATGTTCATGTTACTTGACCTGCAGCTCTTTGTTCACACCATTATGATCATTGTTACCTGTGACAACTGTTAGTGGTCATTATTGTTACTTGACTGTTCCGTGGCTGGCGGAGTCGGTGACGACGGAGAGCAAGAATTAGGGTGTTGACAGCTGTGTGGATGAGATATAAAGCCCAAACGGACAAAATACGATGTACTACCCGCCAAACATACACCGAAACTACGACGTTGGTACAACGTTCGAACAAGTTTTAACACCTGGGGGAGCCGGTCGGCCGAGCGGACAGCACGCTGGACTTGTGATCCTGTGGTCCTGGGTTCGATCCCACGCGCCGGCGAGAAACAATGGGCAGAGTTTCTTTCACCCTATGCCCCTGTTACCTAGTAGTAAAATAGGTACCTGGGTGTTAGTCAGCTGTCACGGGCTGCTTCCTGGGGGGTGGAGGCCTGGTCGAGGACCGGGCCGCGGGGACACTAAAAAGCCCCGAAATCATCTCAAGATAACCTCAAGATAACCTAACCAGTTATAACAACCAATATAGCAAGTTGTAACAACGTTCTAATACGTCATAAACACGTTAAGCCAAGATGTAACAACTTTATTACGAGTTGTAACAAGCGGAAAATAGAGACAGTTTCGGTTTGTGTTTCCAGGATATAAATCACAGCGGCTCGCAAAATTGACGGACTGTCCCGCATTCTATTCGTCTATCCTGGGTTAGGTTAGGCTCGGGCAATTTAGTACGTCATTTTTGTGACGTAGATAACCTGAGAGGACGAGCAGGGTAATCAGAGGAGGCGTTGTGATGGGTGCACGCGCGCCCGCGCCCGCGCCCGCACACATAAAGCAACCACAAATTTGCGGTTTGGTTGGCTGCGTTGGCTGCAGGGGCCAGAGCCAGGGGGTTCGACCCCAGTTAGCAAGGTTGTGTGTGCTCGCCTAGTTGTGCTTGCGGAGGTTGAGCTCTGGCTCTTTGGTCCCGCCTCTCAACTGTCAATCAACTGTTACTAACTATTAATATTTTTTTCCACACACACACCCAGGAAGCAGCTCGTAACAGCTGACTAACTGCCAAGTACCTATTTACTGCTAGGTAACAGGGACATAAGGGTGAAAGAAACTGCCCATTTTTGTTTCTCGAAGGCGCCGGGAAACGAACTCCTGTCCATAGGATTAGGTGTCCAGCGTGCTGTTCATTCAGCCGCCAGCGCCCATATATATATATATATATATATATATATATATATATATATATATATATATATATATATATATATATATATATATATATATATATATATATATGTGTGTGTGTGTGTGTGGTCTCACCTGGATATGTTTACATTCACCGGTCACCGCCAGCAATGGTTCGTCTTGTTTTCTATCTTCCCTAATTTGCGATTACCTTAACCTGGTTCCCAGGATCAGCGTCCCCGCGGCCCGGTCTCTGACCAGGCCTCCTACTCATACATTACTTTCACACACAATTCTCAAAACGACATACCATAATCTTTACGCCAGAAGCGACTGAATCCTCGCCAGAAACTACCAACCTCTCAAGATAAAATATTCACTTCGAAACACACTGGGATCCCGTTGTGCTAGAACATACCTTTTCCTCTACTGGGGAGCCGGTCGGCCGAGCGGACAGCACACTGGACTTGTGATCCTGTGGTCCCGGGTTCGATCGCAGGCGCCGGCGAGAAACAATGGGCAGAGTTTCTTTCACCCTATGCCCGTGTTACCTAGCAGTAAAATAGGTACCTGGGTGTTAGTCAGCTGTCACGGGCTGCTTCTTGGGGGTGGAGGTCTGGTAGAGGACCGGGCCGCGGGGACGCTAAAAAAGCCCCGAAATCATCTCAAGATAACCTCAAGATAAGATACTGAAAATGGACTAATCCGTATTAAAAACGACTGTGTACCAGAAACGTCTTACCCGAACGACTGACCGCGCTAGAAACTGCCTTTTCTGTTTCTGAAACTGCCGACGCGTCTACAGAAACGACGGATTCGCCGACGGAAACTAGTGACTTTGTGACTATAATTACCTACAGCAAGGTATATCTTGAGGTTATCTTGAGATGATTTCGGGGCTTTAGTGTCCCCGCGGCCCGGTCCTCGACCAGGCCTCCACCCCCAGGAAACAGCCCGTGACAGCTGACTAACACCCAGGTACCTATTTTACTGCTAGGTAACAGGGACATAGCGTGAAAGAAACTCTGCCCATTGTTTCTCCACCGGCGTCCGGGATCGAACCCGGGACCACAGGATCACAAGTCCAGCGTGCTGTCCGCTCGGCCGACCGGCTCCCAAACAGGTAAAAGAATTATAATTACCCACATCAAGGTAAAAGAGGCCATTCAATATATTATTTAATAATCATAGGTAAATTCTGTGGAGTTGCCAGGTACCGTTAATATTCCAACCTGAGAGATCGAGTAAATCACTTAGTTGGAGAGTTTTGTGCTGTATTGACGAATACAGCACTGTTGTATTGTGGTGCGGCGCACTCTATTGTATTATGGCAATAATTACATTCCACTGTATTATTCTGTTTCATTGTGTCACGTTATGCTTTATTATTGTGTTATTGAGTGAATGGTTGTGTTCAGTTGTAATATTGTTGTGGGGCTTGTAGTGTATTGTATTGTGTTATAGAAGATGCAGTAGCTGTGTGCAAGCACCTGGATAAGCTTGCCGGTGGTGTTATCTAGCCAGGGGTGGCCACACACCAGGGGTAGCTACACACCAGGGGCTGGCCACACACCAGGGGTAGCTACACACCAGGGGTGGCCACACACCAGGGGTGGCCACACACCAGGGGTGGCCACACACCAGGGGTGGCCACACACCAGGGGTGGCCACACACCAGGGGTGGCTACACACCAGGGGTGGCTACACACCAGGGGTGGCTACACACCAGGGGTGGCTACACACCAGGGGTGGCTACACACCAGGGGTGGCTACACACCAGGGGTGGCCACACACACCAGGGGTGGCCGTTATCTTAGTTTAAACTCTCCTCGTCAGTTTTGCATGATTCATCTCCCCATTGTAACTCCTCCTATTGCCGTGTTCCTATTAGTATTGTGGATATCTTGCACACTTCTCTGTAGCCTTCCTCAGGCCTCTTGCTTCTTTTGGGGTCTAGGCATCTCCATTCACACCTTCGGCTAGTTATATGATCTTCAGAGTCACGTAAGAGGTATTTGCTTTAGGAATTATTTGATTTTCTGGTAGAGTTCTTTGCCATAAGGTAGTCTTCATCCCTCACCCTCAACCCCCCCCCCCTCTCGACCTTGTAGTTACTGGCATGATGTAACGAGGTGTGTGTGTGTGTGTGTGTGTGTGTGTGTGTGTGTGTGTGTGTGTGTGTGTGTGAACATCACGCCAGCACCCTGGGTGGTGTGCGTGCGTCTAAGTGGTCTGTGTGTGTACACAACAGTGTAGTCCGGCTCTACCCAACCGGCTCTACCCAACCGGCTCTACCCAACCGGCTCTACCCAACCGGCTCTACCCAACCGGCTCTACCTAACCGGCTCTACCTAACCGGTTCACCACCTTGTGCCGAGACTTGAATTCCACAACCGTCTCCAACAGTAATAATTCTTCCCTTTTCTCTCCGATTCCAGCTGCTCTTTCCAGGAAGCATAAAGTAAGAAAGGAAGGAGGAGAATAGATGGAGGAGGAGGAGGAAGGGGGGGAGGAGGAGGAGGAGGAGGAGGAGGAAGATAGGCATGACATAAAAAGAGGAGCCTCATGAACTCATCAGTATGTCATGGCGTATTTTGTTTTTGTTAAATCAAAATTTGTAACAGAAACCCCCCCCCCCTTTCTCCTCCTATAATAATTTCATGCAAGATTGGTTGGTTTGGCACTGGTTTAAGACCTATCAGCCGCGGGAGGGTTACACAGGCCACCACAACAACTTACTGAACCACCCACCGCAAGTATACTTTTATCCTGAATATCATCATTTAGGACAAAAGTAAACTCAGTGTATATTCACCAAGACGTGTAGTCTTCCTGTCTTTGTATACGTGGCTGTTTTTTGTCAAAAGAATACCGACCTGGAACTTGCCGACGCTTGCATGGCCTGGTCTAAGTTGTTTGTGTATATGTGTCCGTGTCTGGGTGGTTAGGTTAGGGTGTCCGTGTCTGGGTGGTTAGGTTAGGGTGTCCGTGTCTGGGTGGTTAGGTTAGGGTGTCCGTGTCTGGGTGGTTAGGTTAGGGTGTCCGTGTCTGGGTGGTTAGGTTAGGGTGTCCGTGTCTGGGTGGTTAGGTTAGGGTGTCCGTGTCTGGGTGGTTAGGTTAGGGTGTCCGTGTCTGGGTGGTTAGGTTAGGGTGTCAGTGTCTGGGTGGTTAGGTTAGGGTGTCAGTGTCTGGGTGGTTAAGCTAGGGTGTCCGTGTCTGGGTGGTTAGGTTAGGGTGTCCGTGTCTGGGTGGTTAGGTTAGGGTGTCCGTGTCTGGGTGGTTAGGTTAGGGTGTCAGTGTCTGGGTGGTTAGGTTAGGGTGTCAGTGTCTGGGTGGTTAGGTTAGGGTGTCCGTGTCTGGGTGGTTAGGTTAGGGTGTCCGTGTCTGGGTGGTTAGGTTAGGGTGTCCGTGTCTGGGTGGTTAGGTTAGGGTGTCCGTGTCTGGGTGGTTAGGTTAGGGTGTCCGTGTCTGGGTGGTTAGGTTAGGGTGTCCGTGTCTGGGTGGTTAGGTTAGGGTGTCCGTGTCTGGGTGGTTAGGTTAGGGTGTCATTATGAAACATTATGAAACTTGGCTGAGGAGAATGGTAAGACTGAACCACTAGTCTACGTCATACTGTTAGCTGGCCAATCGAAGTGGAGCCCCCCTGGCTTGGCCCACCTGACCCGCGCTCCCCTCTCCCACTCTCCCCTCTCCCACTCTCCCCTCTCCCACTCTCCTCTCTCCCACTCTCCCCTCTCCCACTCTCCCACACATATATGCCCCTTGTGTCTTGATCCTGGACCAGAGAGACAGCAGCGACGGTGGAGGAGGAGCGGCCGGCCGCCCCCACACACCCTCCCACTAACTGCCCGCCGGTGGCTTGTGATGTTATTGTTCTCCCTGTGTAAACATGGTGTTGGTGGCACCTCCTGGGGGGCCGGGGTGGCACTGGGGGGGGGGGGTTCACCTCAGGGGGCTCCAGGCACTAGAGACAGGGGGGTGGTGTCCCCAGGAAGACACCTTCCCCTGTCCCTTCCGACACCAGCGGAAGGGGTCAACACCCCCTTCCGCTGGTGTTGACCCTTATCTCGGGAGGGGTAAGGGTCAACACCAGCGGGTCTTGGCTCAGAGAGCTGAGACGTAGCTGCCCCCAACACGTGCCCCAACACGTGCCCCAACACGTGCCCCAACACGTGCCCCAACACGTGCCCCAACACGTGCCCCAACACGTGCCCCAACACGTGCCCCATCACGTGCCCCAACACGTGCCCCAACACGTGCCCCAACACGTGCCCTAATAACACGTGGCCGTCACCTACCATAACTCTGGCCTCAGTTGTTTTGCCCCGTCATGGTAACCCCGGCCGGTATCCTGTACCGGGTGAATTATTGAAGTGTAGGTCAATACTATCCGGTCCCTGATAAGTGTTCACCACGCTGCTAGATCATAACGTGTGTGTGTGTGTGTGTGTGTGTGTGTGTGTGTGTGTGTGTGTGTGTGTGTGTGTGTGTGTGTGTGTGTGTGTGTGTGTGTGTGTGTGTGTGTGTGCGCGCGTAATGGCGTGAGTTTGTGTGCGGATGCGTGCGTGCGCGCGTGCGTGCGCCGGGGGCAGTATTCTCGTCATCCATTACAACATTCTCTATAATTTATTCGGAATAATTTAGGGTTTGTAGGTTAGTTTGGTGTTGATTTACATGGCTGGTGAGGGCGTGCCCACGGTCAGGCGTGGCTGGGGAGGGCGTGCCCACGGTCAGGCGTGGCTGGGGAGGGCGTGCCCACGGTCAGGCGTGGCTGGGGAGGGCGTGCCCACGGTCAGGCGTGGCTGGGGAGGGCGTGCCCACGGTCAGGCGTGGCTGGGGAGGGCGTGCCCACGGTCAGGCGTGGCTGGGGAGGGCGTGCCCACGGTCAGGCGTGGCTGGGGAGGGCGTGCCCACGGTCAGGCGTGGCTGGGGAGGGCGTGCCCACGGTCAGGCGTGGCTGGGGAGGGCGTGCCCACGGTCAGGCGTGGCTGGGGAGGGCGTGCCCACGGTCAGGCGTGGCTGGGGAGGGCGTGCCCACGGTCAGGCGTGGCTGGGGAGGGCGTGCCCACGGTCAGGCGTGGCTGGGGAGGGCGTGCCCACGGTCAGGCGTGGCTGGGAAGGGCGTGCCCACGGTCAGGCGTGGCTGGGGAGGGCGTGCCCACGGTCAGGCGTGGCTGGGGAGGGCGTGCCCACGGTCAGGCGTGGCTGGGGAGGGCGTGCCCACGGTCAGGCGTGGCTGGGGAGGGCGTGCCCACGGTCAGGCGTGGCAGGGGAGGGAGCAGGGCCAGGGTTGTGGTGCTCGGGGAATGACAGGTCAATTCCAGGTGGGCTGGAGTCAGGTCACCCGGATATGGATCCCTGAGCCTCACACGCTCCACCAATTACCATGGTTGTTGGCTGGCTAAAGTTAGTTCTCTTTGTACCAATATTTTCTTAATTGCCCCGCCTGCATTTATTATTAGTTCACCTATATTCATAAAATATATATATATATATATATATATATATATATATATATATATATATATATATATATATATATATATATATATATATATATATATGACCGAAAGTGTAGATTAGTGATTCTAACAGGAATCTTCAATATTTCTTATGTTTTTCTTTGATGTCGAAGCAAGTTGAGAAATCCACACTTTTTTGGCATGCGTATCGCAAGGTCACTCTTTACATTCTAAAGGACTAATTTAACATGCTTTTGCACAGGCTTAGCTTCTCTTTGGGTGAGGTGGTACAGAACAAGTTGATGAAACAAATGGATGAATTTCATAACATAGGGGGATATCGATAGGGAATTACATGCATGGACATAAGCCGCTTATGTTCTTAAATCTGCTTGTGTTTATAAGGCAGGGTTATTAGATCCTGTCTCTGCATTGGCTCGAGGTCTTGAAGTGGGTAGGATGTAATTATGTGTTAACTGGTTGTTGATAACTGGTCTTGACATTTTGATGTGTAGCGCCTCGCTGATGTCGAGTCTTCTGTTGTCGTTGTACCTGTCGATAATTTCAGTGTTGTTTGTTAAGATGTCTCTGGTGATGGTCTGGTTGTGTGAGGAGATTATATGTTCCTTGATGTAGTCCTGTTGTTTGTGCAGTGTTAATGACCTAGAGAGAGACGTTGTTGTCTTGTCTATATACTGAGATCTTTGGGGCTGACAGTCCCCAAGTGGGCATGTGAAGGCATAGACGACGTTGGTCTGTCTTAAGGCGTTCTGTTTGGTGTCTGGAGAGTTCTTGGTAAGTAGGTTGGAGGTCTTCTTGTTTTTGTAATATTTTATTAATTGTTTCTTGTGGGGATAACGTTCTATCAATAATATCTTTCAGGATAATTCCGAACACCAAGGTTGGTTGGTGTTCGGAAGGTTGGTTGGGCCATTCGGTGCCCAACAGGCAGCGGAAGGGGGGCAGGAAGCCAGCGCTTCCTTCGCTACCCTTTGGCTTGTCCCCCCCACTCCATACCCCCCCCCCCAACTCCCTCCCGCTTACTTCTTAACCCCCTGCCTCCCCCCCCCCCTTGCCCCTAGTGTCTCCTTGGCCCCAGTCAAGTGTAAAATGCTGGTAATTGTTGGGAGCTGGGGCAAGACAGTGTCAAGCCGGAGAACTCACATACGCACTACATATCACTTTCTGTACTCATGAAGCTGGTGAAATGAACCTTAAAGGCACCTTATAAAATTGTAAGCACGCCTACTTTCCTTCCTCGTGAGAGTGACGGGGGCGCCAGAGGCAAGCAACGTTAGGCTGACATTAGTGCATTAACTCCCCACAACATCACCACTATAACTTGTGAGAGGTTGGCATGCTCTTTCCCCCATGCTCCTAAGCTGTCCAGATTTAGGGGGTTCAATAATAATTGCTTTGAAACGGTTAGTAACAACTCTGCTGCTATAGGGGACCTTTCACGTAGCATAGAGACGGAGCGCTAGCTAGGGGCTCCTGGGCGCTAGGCAGGGGCCCTGGACGCTAGGCAGGGGCTCTGGACGCTAGGCAGGGGCCCTGGGCGCTAGGCAGGGGCCCTGGGCGCTAGGCAGGGGCCCTGGATGCTAGGCAGGGGCCCTGGGTGCTAGGCAGGGGCCCTGGACGCTAGGCAGGGGCCCTGGATGCTAGGCAGGGGCCCTGGACGCTAGGCAGGGGCCCTGGATGCTAGGCAGGGGCCCTGGATGCTAGGCAGGGGCCCTGGACGCTAGGCAGGGGCCCTGGATGCTAGGCAGGGGCTCTGGACGCTAGGCAGGGGCCCTGGGCGCTAGGCAGGGGCCCTGGATGCTAGGCAGGGGCCCTGGGTGCTAGGCAGGGGCCCTGGACGCTAGGCAGGGGCCCTGGATGCTAGGCAGGGGCCCTGGACGCTAGGCAGGGGCCCTGGGCGCTAGGCAGGGGCCCTGGGCGCTAGGCAGGGGCCCTGGACGCTAGGCAGGGGCCCTGGGCGCTAGGCAGGGGCCCTGGACGCTAGGCAGGGGCTCTGGACGCTAGGCAGGGGCCCTGGGCGCTAGGCAGGGGCCCTGGACGCTAGGCAGGGGCTCCTGGGTGCTAGGCAGGGGCTCCTGGACGCTAGGCAGGGGCTCCTGGGTGCTAGGCAGGGGCTCCAGGACGCTAGGCAGGGGCTCCTGGACGCTAGGCAGGGGCCCTGGACGCTAGGCAGGGGCCCTGGGCGCTAGGCAGGGGCCCTGGACGCTAGGCAGGGGCTCTGGACGCTAGGCAGGGGCCCTGGGCGCTAGGCAGGGGCCCTGGACGCTAGGCAGGGGCTCCTGGGTGCTAGGCAGGGGCTCCTGGACGCTAGGCAGGGGCTCCTGGGTGCTAGGCAGGGGCTCCAGGACGCTAGGCAGGGGCTCCTGGACGCTAGGCAGGGGCTCCTGGACGCTAGGCAGGGGCCCCTGGGCCCTAGAGTGAGAATAAGTAGAACACAAACTATATATAACTAGAGCAAGGGTCCAGAGAACATAAATTATCCTTTGTTGGTATTTGGGTCAGGAGGCCGCTTGAACAATTCATGCGGCCAGGTACGAAACCTTTACATCTTTCCTCAATCATTGTAGATTTGTTTACATTTGTGAAACGATTTATGAGCTCGGAAGCGCTAAGAGGTTGTTTGTAATAATAATAATAACCATCTTGGGTTGTGAAGTTACTGGGCTCGTAAATTGTTTAACAAATGTAAACAAAGATTATGATTGAGGCAAGATGTAGAGGTTTCGTAAATAGTTGTGTGAAGGTTTGATGACTGCTGATATCCCCATTGTATTTGTCAGGAAGCGTGAAGCTGTCACTTGCTGTGTGACTAGTGACACAGTACGCCTACGTCATATTTCGTAGTCAAATGTGGAGGGGTGTTCCCATAGAGTTTTATTATTCTATATATTATACAATATGGTAACCATCCTGGGCGATGGGGACTTTCATTACCACTGCTGCCTTATTCACTCTCGTGTTGATGATGATATCATCATAATGCTCCCAGAATCTGTCAGTGCAGACTACTGATCGCATGCCCCTGTATGACTAACCATCCTGTGTGATGGGGATTTTGTAGCACCACGTAGCTAGCTTTTTGACACACTCTACTCCCCCTCATATATAGTCTAGGGCAGCTGCTCAAATGCAGATGTACCTAATGTATTAATAATAATAAAAAAAACAATATCCTCGAAGAATTGGATTTTGCCACCATACTAGAGAGGCAGAGAGAATCATGCACGTCAAAATGTCTTTTTGCCTTTACGTCCTGAGAGACGTAACCTCCACCATTGTCCAAACACAAAGTATTTTGTTCCCTAAGTACACCAGCAGCTGGTACTAACGCACCAGCTCACACTGTGTATGGTCAACGGTCTAGTATAAACGTCTAAGATCCGGTCATTAGATCCCTCACACCTGGCGGTAAGAGGGTACCTGGAGGCTCACAATTACCTCCGTCTTGTTGAGGAGCTCCTCGTGGTACAGCCCCTGTGTGACTCTCCATCCTGCCTCATGTATGCCTCAGTACCTCACACCGCCTCTTAACACTCACCAGGTAACCCTCTATATGGTCTAAGGAAACTGTATAAATGGACGTGCATTACAAAGTGTGTTAAAAATATTTAAACAAATTGGAAATGTGTTAAACTCACAAATTGGTAGCGACTTCCCAGGGCCTTCCTGTACCCTGGGGAAGCTGTAGCTACCTCCCAGGGTCTTCCTGTACCCTGGGGAAGCTGTAGCTACCCACCAGGGCCTTCCTGTACCCTGGCGGAGCTGTAGCTACCCCCAGGGCCTTCCTGTACCCTGGGGCAGCCGGTAGCACCCCGTCAGCCCCCCGTTGCCACCAACTTCTCATTGTCACCCCCCCCCCCCCACCCCACCCCACCAGCTCCCCTCCCCATATACCCGGATCATGGGGCAAGTAGAATGGGGTGGGCGGGGGGTCGGGGCCACTCCCCCCCCCCTCTCTTCACCCATGAACTCTGTCCCTGTTCCCTCACTTCTCCCCCTCCCCCCCACCCCCCTCCCCCACTCCCCCACCCCCCTCCCCCCCTCCTTGAACCCACCGGGTCGCGGAGGGGCATTATATTTCTCTACCTCACAATTCAGAGGTCCTTAGCCCCTGAACCTTACGGAATAGTCGCTCTTTAGCGAGAGAGCCAGGGTGGGGGAGCTCTTTAGCGAGAGAGCCAGGGTGGGGGAGCTCTTTAGCGAGAGAGCCAGGGTGGGGGTGCTCTTTAGCGAGAGAGCCAGGGTGGGGGAGCTCTTTATTGAGAGTGCCAAGGTGGGGAGCTCTTTAGCGAGAGTGCCAGGGTGGGGGAGCTCTTTAGTGAGAGAGCCAGGGTGAGGAGCTCTTTAGCGAGAGAGCCAGGGTGGGGGGTGGCTCTTTAGTGAGAGTGCCAGGGTGGGGGAGCTCTTTACTGAGAGTGCCAGGGTGGGGAGCTCTTTGGTGAGAGAGCCAGGGTGGGGAGCTCTTTGGTGAGAGAGCCAGGGTGGGGAGCTCTTTAGTGTGAGAGCCAGGGTGGGGAGCTCTTTAGTGAGAGTGCCAGGGTGAGGAGCTCTTTACTGAGAGTGCCAGGGCGGAGAGCTCTTTACTGAGAGTGCCAGGGTAGGGAGCTCTTTACTGAGAGTGCCAGGGTGGGGAGCTCTTTACTGAGAGTGCCAGGGTGGAGAGCTCTTTACTGAGAGTGCCAGGGTGGAGATATCTTTACTGAGAGTGCCAGGGTGGGGAGCTCTTTACTGAGAGTGCCAGGGTGGAGAGCTCTTTACTGAGAGTGCCAGGGTGGGGAGCTCTTTAGCGAGAGAGCCAGGGTGGGGAGCTCTTTAGTGAGAGAGCCAGGGCGGAGAGCTCTTTAATGAGAGAGCCAGGGCGGAGAGCTCTTTAATGAGAGAGCCAGGGTGGGGGAGCTCTTTAGTGAGAGTGTCAGGGTGGGGAGCTCTTTAGCGAGAAAGCCAGGGTGGGGAGCTCTTTAGTGAGAGTGCCAGGGTGGGGAGCTCTTTACTGAGAGAGCCAGGGTGGAGAGCTCTTTACTGAGAGTGCCAGGGTGGAGAGCTCTTTACTGATAGTGCCAGGGTGGGGAGCTCTTTACTGAGAGAGCCAGGGTGGGGAGCTCTTTACTGATATTACTGATAGTGCCAGGGTGGGGAGCTCTTTAGTGAGAGTGCCAGGGTGGGGAGCTCTTTAGCGAGAAAGCCAGGGTGGGGAGCTCTTTAGTGAGAGTGCCAGGGTGGGGAGCTCTTTACTGAGAGTGCCAGGGTGGAGAGCTCTTTACTGATAGTGCCAGGGTGGGGGAGCTCTTTACTGAGAGTACCAGGGTGGAGAGCTCTTTACTGAGAGTGCCAGGATGGAGAGCTCTTTACTGAGAGTACCAGGGTGGAGAGCTCTTTACTGAGAGTGCCAGGGTGGAGAGCTCTTTACTGAGAGTGCCAGGGTGGAGAGCTCTTTACTGAGAGTGCCAGGGTGGAGAGCTCTTTACTGAGAGTGCCAGGGTGGAGAGCTCTTTACTGAGAGTGCCAGGGTGGAGAGCTCTTTACTGAGAGTGCCAGGGTGGAGAGCTCTTTACTGAGAGTGCCAGGGTGGAGAGCTCTTTACTGAGAGTGCCAGGGTGGGGGAGCTCTTTACTGAGAGTGCCAGGGTGGAGAGCTCTTTACTGAGAGTGCCAGGGTGGGGAGCTCTTTACTGAGAGTGCCAGGGTGGGGAGCTCTTTACTGAGAGTGCCAGGGTGGGAGAGCTCTTTACTGAGAGTGCCAGGGTGGGGGAGCTCTTTACTGAGAGTGCCAGGGTGGAGAGCTCTTTACTGAGAGTGCCAGGGTGGAGAGCTCTTTACTGAGAGTGCCAGGGTGGAGAGCTCTTTACTGAGAGTGCCAGGGTGGAGAGCTCTTTACTGAGAGTGCCAGGGTGGAGAGCTCTTTACTGAGAGTGCCAGGGTGGAGAGCTCTTTACTGAGAGTGCCAGGGTGGAGAGCTCTTTACTGAGAGTGCCAGGGTGGAGAGCTCTTTACTGAGAGTGCCAGGGTGGAGAGCTCTTTACTGAGAGTGCCAGGGTGGAGAGCTCTTTAGTGATAAATAGCAGAGACCAGGACAATAAATTTTCCACATATTAAAGCGTCGGAAAAGAAGGAAGAGAAAGACGAGGAAGGAGAGGAGGAGGAGGAAGGAGAAGAGGAGAGGAGGAGGAGGAGAAGAGGAGGAGGAGGAAGGAGAAGAAGAAGTCAGGCGACAAGGAGGCGCCACAAAGCCCCTACAACAAGCGGAAGCCCAGTACGACCATCGTCTTTGCGAACGTACCACTTACCTCTGCGTACCCTGGCGTACCCCCGAGGATACGCCAGGGTGGGCGCTACACCTTCCTCTCACCCCCCCCACCACCCACCCCCCACACCCTTCCCATCACCACCCATTCCCACCCTCTCACACCCACTCCTGTACCCCCCTAACTATTCCCTCTCACTCCCCCAATTTTTGCGCTACAATATCACACAAACAACGACACTGAATCAATATTGTGACTATACGATGGGATCGCTCCCTCGTCCCTGGTCACCTCAGGTACACGCACTATCAGCTGGACCATGATTGTGATTTTCATTGTGCATTGTGTTCTATCCCTTTCATTTTCCACTCGTTTTAACTTTCCTATCACTCGATGCAGATGTAGAATATAGATTTTGAATCTAGACTAGAGATGGGTAATTACTCTTCGAATATATTAAAATAGAATTATGGAGGAATGTCAAGAGTAAGTGTACAATGTCCCCTGAGGAGTGCTCAGGATAACAGGTGCAACAGTGAGCAACTCTCCGGCGCCAACTACCCATCCCTCAGTCATCACATTACCTCTGGAGTTACACCAGAGTAGAGGAAGTTGTGAAACACCTTGTACATGACCTGATTGTCACCAGCACACACACCAGTCACACTCATCCTCTGACCTGAGTAACACTGACATGAGTAACTGATATGATTAACAGTGATATGAGTAACTCTGACATGAGTAACTCTGATATGATTAACAGTGATATGAGTAACACTGACACGAGTAACACCCACACGAGTAATACTGATGTGAGTAACAGTGACGTGAGTAACAGTGACGTGTTAGCAACACGCAGCTAAGCTATAGTCAGAGGCGTAAGACTCGCTTCTCTACGCCACCAGCAACCCCTACATGAGAGTGGTGGGTAGAAGGGCAGGTGGTGGGGGGAGGGGAGGGCAGGGGGTGAGGGGGAAGGGAGGGCAGGGGGTGAGGGCAGGTGGTGGGGGGAGGGGAGGGCAGGTGATGGGGAGAGGGGAGGCCAGGTGGTGGTGGTGGTGGTGGTTGTGCACTACCCATCCGCTCCAAGGAAATTGAGGGTAATTATTGATACGGTGGTGAACTCACTTCCCTTACATCCCTCCCTTTCCTACCTACCCCAGTCTCTCCCTCACTCTCCCGCCACTCTCTCCTTTCTACCTCTCCAAATTTATCTTTTTTTTTTTACCAATTTCCCGGATTTTTTGGAGGGTAATTACTTCAGCTTATACAAGTCGGTAGAGCGTCGGCCTCGCTTCATGCAGGGGTCGGCGTTCCATCTCTGGTGATGTAAGAGGCTGGTTAACTGTTCCTTGAGTCCTTCCTAATATCCCAGATCCTTGTTCTCGTATCCCAGCTCCTTGTTCTCGTATCCCGGCTCCTTGTTCTCGTATCCCAGCTCCTTGTTCTCGTATCCCAGCTCCTTGTTCTGGTATCCCAGCTACTTGTTCTCGTATCCCAGCTCCTTGTTCTCGTATCCCAGCTCCTTGTTCTCGTATCCCAGCTCCTTGTTCTCGTATCCCAGCTCCTTGTTCTGGTATCCCAGCTACTTGTTCTCGTATCCCAGCTCCTTGTTCTCGTATCCCAGCTCCTTGTTCTCGTATCCCAGCTCCTTGTTCTCGTATCCCAGCTCCTTGTTCTCGTATCCCAGCTCCTTGTTCTCATATCCCAGCTCCTTGTTCTCGTATCCCAGCTCCTTGTTCTCGTATCCCAGCTCCTTGTTCTCGTATCCCAGCTCTTTGTTATCGTATCCCAGCTCCTTGTTCTCGTATCCCAGCTCCTTGTTCTCGTATCCCAGCTCTTTGTTATCGTAGCCCAGCTCTTTGTTATCGTATCCCAGCTCTTCGTTTCGGGTGCCACTTTAGCATGCAGGTGTTAGGTGATGTTCGTCCTGATCATATAACCTGCTATCCACTATATCGTGGATGATAACAGTTCTCTCATCTGGACACCTACATGCCAACGTAGCGCCCCACGGGAAGGCTTAAAGTTTCAGTTGGGCAGCAGTTAGGTGCCTCTGGAAGCCTTCATTTTAAGATGGATTTTGGAGGTATGGGAGCTGAGGAGAGAGGAAAGACTAAGACTAGGTAACAGAACCTCCCGACCCCTGGGATAAGGAAGGAATATGGAATATGGTTGACATGATAACGATATGAAAGATTCTGAGGGAATTAACCAAGTAGACCAATGTTAACAGCAGAACGAGGTAAGATAGGATCAAACAAGAGACAATTGGCTTAGATGTTTTAAATGTAAATATGAAAGAATAACGGAACGAAAATCATTGCATTACACTGGTAAAGGCGGGGGGCTCAAGAGCTAAGACACAACCCTGCTAAGCAGACCTGAGTAAGAACAGACTCGAACAAATACACACAGCTCAGAGCAGTGGAGACTTTCACTTGTTTTTGCAGAGTGCAGAATTTTACCGCCAGGGTCAACAATTACGCCCCCAGTAAGGTCACTTGCCAGGGTCAACAATTACGCCCCCAGTAAGGTCACTTGCCAGCGGTGTCCTCGTCTGTCGTATGGGCCAGTTTGTCTAATGGGAAGGCTTGTGGCATTACTTTTTTAATGGAGGGGGAAAGGCTAAGGGGGGGTTTTGTTTAATGGGAAGCCAGGCTAGTAGGATTTTGTTTAGTAGGGAGTCCGGTGGGATTTTGTTTAATGGGGGAAGAGGCTTGTGGGATTTTGTTTAATGGGGGGTAGAGGGTAGTGGGATAGGGTCTTGCTGGATGAAACCAAGATGGATGAAGCCAGGGTGAAGGAACCCTTCCTGGATTAATCCAATGCTGGTTGAGCATTCCAAGGTAAACTTGGAATGGGTGTGGTATTCATGTTAGAAGGTATTCATGGTATTCATGTAGGATGGGTAAGAGGGAGTGGTGGGGATGGGTAAGAGGGACACGGTGCTGTGTGTCGCCGGCACCCTTCAGAATCCCTCTCGCATTTCTCCTCACAGATCACTGCTTGTGGCAGCATTGACATCCCTTTATTGATGGTGGTGGTTGTACCGGTGGTGGTGGTGGTGGTGGTTGTACCGGTGGTGGTGGTGGTGGTGGTTGTACCGGTGGTGGTGGTGGTGGTGGTTGTACCGGTGGTGGTGGTGGTGGTGGTTGTACCGGTGGTTGTGGCGGTGGTTGTACCGATGGTGGTGGCGGCGGCGGCGGTGGTGGTTGTACCGGTGGTGGTGGTGGTTGTACCGGTGGTGGTGGTGGTTGTACCGGTGGTGGTGGTGGTGGTGGTGGTGGTGGCGGCAGCAACCACTAAACTCCCCTACCAGTTCAGTAGTTTGCCAGTTAACTCAGCTTGCTTCTCCATCACCCTCTCCAGACATTGAACTTTATCCTGTCATAAGAGCTGAGCAAGTTCATCAGGCACGACTTTGCCGTTCTCAATCCATGCTGTGCTCTTCTTACAAGTTTCATCCTCTCCAGGTGCTCCACTCTGCTCCACCAGATTGTTGTCGTCAGTACTTTACACGGAATACTTGTCAAGTGACACTGAACTGTAACTTAATGCCTCTTCTTTGTTCATATTGTTTCGTTGCGTCTAATTCCTTCATTTTTTTTTAACCTCTTCCTCAGTGACTACTTTGTCATCCATTGTTTCCTCTGGCCTTTAATCTCGCAACTCTGGTCTCCCACGTTGGTTCATAAAGACCTGAAGTCTTTTGTCGGATGACACTCATTGTCGTGTTCCTTAAGAATTAGCCATTGTCTCTTCAAGCAGATCACATGGTCTCTAACTGTTGTTTTCCTCCTTATGTGAGGAAGCGCTGTGGGTTGATCCTTAGCTTTGGCAGCAGTGTCGTTCTCAGTTTCCCTCTTGAGTCAGATGTATTAATTTCTGGCTCTCTTTGGTGCATCTCTTTTGTTCTCTCTTGCTAGTACTCTACATTCTTCATGTTCTTTTGGTCCTCTCCAAAAAGGAGGAGGATTGGGAGTGAAATGGTTGGAGGAGGAGGAGGAGGAAAGGAGGGGGAGGAGGGGGAAGGAGGAGGTAGTGGGTGGGGGCGGGCAGGGAGCGGAGCGGTAAGTACTTTCCACGTTCATGGGCGGTCAGTTATTATTGCCCCGAGCAAAAGTTGCCTGCGGATATCCTGACGGCTGCATGTTCCTCTGTAGCTGAGGAGGAGGGGGAGGTGCTGGGGAGGAGGGGGGGGGGGTGCTGGGGAGGTGGGGGGGTGCTGGGGAGGTGGGGGGTGCTGGGGAGGTGCGGGGTGCTGGGGAGGTGCGGGGGGGTGTGCTGGGGAGGAGGGGAGGACGGGGACGTACTTCAGGAGTAGAGGGAGGGGAAAGTGCTGGGGGAGGAATGGGAAGTACTGTGGGAGGAAGTGGAGGAAACGGGAATGGCAGAAGAAAATTACAAGCATTGCTGTAACATTCAAGGATGTGTAGGAACCTCGCGGACGAAAGCGCTTTGCCTTAAACTCGTAGTTTCCTAGCATCGAGGATGCCAGAGAAAACGGTTAGTGGTTGGCGGTTAATTGGTCCTGCAAGCGTTACGAACTACGGAAGCATCGGTGCACTATTTCGCAGAATTATTCCCCCTTCGGGGACAGAGAGAGTGGGACAAGGGTAGTAATTTTCTACCATAATAATTGGCAACATCGTTGTTTCCGGTTTCAATATTACCGCGCTCGGACACTCTCAACCACTTCCTTGGCGGGAACTGTGGCCGCTGTAGTCGGGCCTGGTGGGACCCCGCGCGGCCCGGCTCAACACTCCAACACTAAGGGGAGGCTTGGGGCCCCACACTCCCAGGCCACCACCGGGGGAGTCTTGGGGCCCCACACTCCCAGGCCACCACCGGGGGAGTCTTGGGGCCCCACACTCCCAGGCCACCACCTAGGGGAGTCTTGGGGCCCCACACTCCCAGGCCACCACCTAGGGGAGTCTTGGGGCCCCACACTCCCAGGCCACCACCGGGGGAGTCTTGGGGCCCCACACTCCCAGGCCACCACCGGGGGAGTCTTGGGGCCCCCACACTCCCAGGCCACCACCGGGGGAGTCTTGGGGCCCCACACTCCCAGGCCACCACCGGGGGAGTCTTGGGGCCCCCACACTCCCAGGCCACCACCGGGGGAGTCTTGGGGCCCCACACTCCCAGGCCACCACCGGGGGAGTCTTGGGGCCCCACACTCCCAGGCCACCACCGGGGGAGTCTTGGGGCCCCACACTCCCAGGCCACCACCTAGGGGAGTCTTGGGGCCCCACACTCCCAGGCCACCACCGGGAGAGTCTTGGGGCCCCACACTCCCAGGCCACCACCGGGGGAGTCTTGGGGCCCCACACTCCCAAGCCACCACCGGGGGAGTCTTGGGGCCCCACACTCCCAGGCCACCACCGGGGGAGTCTTGGGGCCCCACACTCCCAGGCCACCACCGGGGGAGTCTTGGGGCCCCACACTCCCAGGCCACCACCGGGGGAGTCTTGGGGCCCCACACTCCCAGGCCACCACCTAGGGGAGTCTTGGGGCCCCACACTCCCAGGCCACCACCTAGGGGAGTCTTGGGGCCCCACACTCCCAGGCCACCACCGGGGGAGTCTTGGGGCCCCACACACCCAGGCCACCACCTAGGGGAGTCTTGGGGCCCCACACTCCCAGGCCACCACCTAGGGGAGTCTTGGGGCCCCACACTCCCAGGCCACCACCTAGGGGAGTCTTGGGGCCCCACACTCCCAGGCCACCACCTAGGGGAGTCTTGGGGCCCCACACTCCCAGGCCACCACCTAGGGGAGTCTTGGGGCCCCACACTCCCAGGCCACCACCTAGGGGAGTCTTGGGGCCCCACACTCCCAGGCCACCACCTAGGGGAGTCTTGGGGCCCCACACTCCCAGGCCACCACCTAGGGGAGTCTTGGGGCCCCACACTCCCAGGCCACCACCTAGGGGAGTCTTGGGGCCCCACACTCCCAGGCCACCACCTAGGGGAGTCTTGGGGCCCCACACTCCCAGGCCACCACCTAGGGGAGTCTTGGGGCCCCACACTCCCAGGCCACCACCTAGGGGAGTCTTGGGGCCCCACACTCCCAGGCCACCACCTAGGGGAGTCTTGGGGCCCCACACTCCCAGGCCACCACCTAGGGGAGTCTTGGGGCCCCACACTCCCAGGCCACCACCGGGGGAGTCTTAGGGCCCCACACTCCCAGGCCACCACCGGGAGAGTCTTGGGGCCTCACACTCCCAGGCCACCACCTAGGGGAGTCTTGGGGCCTCACACCGAAGTGAGTCTTAGGTACGATGTGCCCAAGTGCCCAAGAAGCGCGGTACGATGTGCAGTACTCCGCCCTCTTGATATTATCATGGGCTGTTTCTCAGCGGCAAGTGATGGGTACCATCACCTTCCCCCAAGTAGATATTGCTGAAGGTTTGTGGTTCATGAGCCTCTTAGCAGTTAGTATTTCTTGTTTACCATAGTTAAAGATAGAATTACACTCATCAGTATAGGCCTGAGGTTTAGGGATGAGGTGTAACAGATGATTCAAGAGGACATTCCACAACAAATGGCCAAGCACACATCCCTGTGGTATGCTGGCACCAGTTGAGTGGCTCTCAGATTCTGTCCCACTGAGAACTACTCTTAGTCCGTTCAGGAAGATAAGCTGTTAAGTACTTGTAAAATGGAGGCTGAGATACCTAGTACTTGAAGCTTTGCTAGAAATCCATAATGCCAGACACGATCAAAGGCGCCTGCAATGTCCAGTGCAACAGCACAGCCCAGCTTAGACTCTAGTGAATGATGCCAGTAAGTGAAGAGATTCAGCAAAGGTTCAGCAGCACGTCGACCTTTCTAACACCATGTTGTCGACCAAGCAGCAGCCAGTGAGGGTCCAAGAACAGCGTCTTTTGTTGAGAGATTAATGTCTCAAGAATTTTAGCAATAATTAAAAGCAAAGACACCGGTACAGCAGCCCGTCCTCCTAAGGTAATAATTTCCATCTTGGCTGCAGGTTGGTTAGCCAGTAGGCCAGCCTTTTCCTGATTGCAATTTGCGACTTTACCGTCTTTCATGTTTAGAGGCGGAATTGTGGCTTCAAATTAGTGTCTTTACCGATATTTAAGTAGAGTTCACCAGACGTTAGATCCAGCTTAGGGCGCTGCAAGTTTTCCTTCTAGTTTATGATTCCTAACTTGATATATACCATTTTTTGAACCTTCTTTATGTTACAATAAGAACGTCTATTACGAATATTCCTGTTGTGAGCCGGAGGATGCCTTTCAAATCCCTACCATACTTAGTTTCACCTGTTTTCAGGTGGCATCACCTGCCACCTGACTCATCAGACGGCTCCCCCCTCTCTCTCTCTCTCTCTCTCTCTCTCTCTCTCTCTCTCTCTCTCTCTCTCTCTCTCTCTCTCTCTCTCTCTCTCTCTCTCTCTCTCTCTCTCTCTCTCTCTCTCTCTCTCATATATATATATATATATATATATATATATATATATATATATATATATATATATATATATATATATATATAATATTACTACCCAGAATGCAGTGGGAGGGGGTAGTGTAACTACGCCCCTGGGGTAGTTACACTACACTGGGTGGGAGATAACAATTGGTGCTGAAGGGGAATAGTTGCAGCATAAAGTAATTCCCTTGTTGGGTAATTGCTCTTGGAGTGTGTAATTCCTTTGAAAATTGGCAGTTAGCTGTATAACAGGATGCCTGCTGTATTATGGGGGTAGCTGCTGTATTATTGGGTAGCTGCTGTATTATGGGGATAGCTGCTGTATTATGGGGGTAGCTGCTGTATTATAGGGGTAGCTGCTGTATTATGGGGGTAGCTGCTGTATTATGGGGGTAGCTGCTGTATTATGGCGGGGGGGGGGGGGGTAGCTGCTGTATTATGGGGTAGCTGCTGTATTATGGGGGTAGCTGCTGTATTATGGCGGGGGGGGGGGTAGCTGCTGTATTATGGGGTAGCTGCTGTATTATAGGGGTAGCTGCTGTATTATAGGGGTAGCTGCTGTATGATGGGGGTAGCTGCTGTATTATGGGGGTAGCTGTTGTATTATGGGGGGTAGCTGCTGTATTATGGGGGGTAACTGCTGTATTATGGGGGTAGCTGCTGTATTATGGGGGTAGCTGCTGTATTATGGGGGTAGCTGCTGTATTATAGGGGTAGCTGCTGTATTATGGGGGTAGCTGCTGTATGATGGGGTAGCTGCTGTATTATGGGGGTAGCTGCTGTATTATGGGGGTAGCTGCTGTATTATGGGGGTAGCTGCTGTATGATGGGGGTAGCTGCTGTATGATGGGGGTACCTGCTGTATGATGGGGGTAGCTACTGTATGAAGGATAAGGTAAGAGAGGTAGTGTAAGAGAGGTAGTGTGGAAGAGAACAGTGTGGTCTGGCGGAGGAAGGAAGTTTAACGAGCCGGAACCTACCACAATCCTTGAAGATCACTCACAAGACGCTATCAAGAGGGCGCCACCTCCCCTCCTGCGCCTTCCTAACACCTGGCGCCGCTACCCAGGCTTATGACGCCCCCATACTCCTCCCCCATACCCAGGTTATGCCCCCATACATCTCCCCCATACCCAGGTGACGCCCCCATACACCTCCCCCATACCCAGGTGACGCCCCCATACACCTCCCCCATACTCAGGTGACGCCCCCATACACCTCCCCCATACCCAGGTGACGCCCCATACACCTCCCCCATTACCCAGATAACGCCCCATACACCTCCCCATACCCAGATAACGCCCCATACACCTCCCCCATTACTCAGATAACGCCCCATACACCTCCCCCATACCCAGATAACGCCCCCATACATCTACCCCATACCCAGATAACGCCCCCATACAACCCCCCATACCCAGGTGACGTCTATGAAGCTCCACGCAAATAACACAATCTCCTGTACACTTGCCTGCTTTAGGAAGAAGACCAGATTCAAGCTTAAGTGAATAATTCAGCATCTAAAGCAACGATAAAATATCGTTAATATCTACCATGATGTTCGGGAGGTTAATAGAAGGGTATGGATTAAGGGGTAATGGTAATAGGGGTGTAAGGGGAGTGGGGTGGGAAGGGGGAGAATGGGGGGTAGGATAGGGCAAGGGAGCCGGAATCTCATACCCAAGGAAAATAATTTGTATTCAAGTGCTTTACTTTGTTATTAAACCTGAAAAGATTACTGAAGTGAGAATGTACACGTGCTAGCTGAAGGCATTAGTGTACATGTACACATTACACTCAGGATACTTGCGACACGTGCTAGCTGAAGGCATTAGTGTACATGTACACATTACACTCAGGATACTTGCGACACGTGCTAGCTGAAGGCATTAGTGTACATGTACACATTACACTCAGGATACTTGCGACACGTGCTAGCTGAAGGCATTAGTGTACATGTACACATTACACTCAGGATACTTGCGACACGTGCTAGCTGAAGGCATTAGTGTACATGTACACATTACACTCAGGATACTTGCGACACGTGCTAGCTGAAGGCATTAGTGTACATGTACACATTACACTCAGGATACTTGCGACACGTGCTAGCTGAAGGCATTAGTGTACATGTACACATTACACTCAGGATACTTGCGACACGTGCTAGCTGAAGGCATTAGTGTACATGTACACATTACACTCAGGATACTTGCGACACGTGCTAGTTGAAGGCATTAGTGTACATGTACACATTACACTCAGGATACTTGCGACACGTGCTAGCTGAAGGCATTAGTGTACATGTACACATTACACTCAGGATACTTGCGACACGTGCTAGCTGAAGGCATTAGTGTACATGTACACATTACACTCAGGATACTTGTGAAAGGGAGAGTTAGTAGAGTACTCAAGAGTACTCAGCGTGAGACGAATGTGAAGATTACAGAAGGAGTCCTGTGAGAATTAGTCCAGGTCACCAGGACGAGCCGTGGACATTATCTTACCTGACATTGTATATAGCCAGCAGTAATGACCCCACCAGTTACAACACTGTCAGCAATGACCCCACCAGTGACAACACTGTCAGTAATGACCCCACCAGTGACAACACTGTCAGTAATGACCCCACCAGTGACAACACTGTCAGTAATGACCCCACCAGTGACAACACTGTCAGTAATGACCCCACCAGTGACAACACTGTTAGTAAAGACCCCACCAGTGACAACACTGTCAGTAATGACCCCACCAGTGACAACACTGTCAGTAATGACCCCACCAGTGACAACACTGTCAGTAATGACCCCACCAGTGACAACACTGTTAGTAAAGACCCCACCAGTGACAACACTGTCAGTAATGACCCCACCAGTGACAACACTGTCAGTAATGACCCCACCAGTGACAACACTGTTAGTAAAGACCCCACCAGTGACAACACTGTCAGTAATGACCCCACCAGTGACAACACTGTCAGTAATGACCCCACCACTGACAACACTGTCAGTAATGACCCCACCAGTGACAACACTGTTAGTAAAGACCCCACCACTGACAACACTGTCAGTAATGACCCCACCAGTGACAACACTGACAGTAATGACCCCACCAGTGACAACACTGTCAGTAATGACCCCACCAGTGACAACACTGTCAGTAATGACCCCACCAGTGACAACACTGTTAGTAAAGACCCCACCAGTGACAACACTGTCAGTAATGACCCTACCAGTGACAACACTGTTAGTAAAGACCCCACCAGTGACAACACTGTCAGTAATGACCCCACCAGTGACAACACTGACAGTAATGACCCCACCACTGACAACACTGACAGTAATGACCCCACCACTGACAACACTGACAGTAATGACCCCACCACTGACAACACTGACAGTAATGACCCCACCACTGACAACACTGACAGTAATGACCCCACCACTGACAACACTGACAGTAATGACCCCACCACTGACAACACTTGGCTCTGTGGCTCTCAGTATAGATTTTTTTCCTCCTTTCTGCAATCACTTTTTTTAGTGTCTAAATCTTGAACATCCGGGAAGGTCTTGTGTCTGTGCTTATCCTTGTGAGGGTAATTATGAGTTGTCTGTGTTGGCTGTGTTGTCTGTGTTGGCTGTGTTGGCTGTGTTGGCTGTGTTGGCTGTGTTGGCTGTGTTGGCTGTGTTGTCTGTGTTGGCTGTGTTGGCTGTGTTGGCTGTGTTGGCTGTGTTGGCTGTGTTGGCTGTGTTGGCTGTGTTGTCTGTGTTGGCTGTGTTGGCTGTTGGCTGTGTTGTCTGTGTTGGCTGTGTTGGCTGTGTTGTCTGTGTTGTCTGTGTTGGCTGTATTGACTGTGTTGGCTGTGTTGTCTGTGTTGGCTGTGTTGGCTGTGTTGGCTGTGGTGGCTGTGTTGTCTGTGTTGTCTGTGTTGGCTGTGTTGTCTGTGTTGGCTGTGTTGGCTGTGGATGATGTCTGTGTACATTGTCTGTGGTATTGTCTCATATTGTATGTGTATGATGTTATACGTGAATGATATTGTGTGTGTGTTAATGTCTGTGTATGATATGGTATGGTTATGATATGTGTATGATACAGTATGTTTATTTTATTGCATTTTGTCTGATATTTAGATAATGATATTATATCTGTATATGATATTAGGAGAATTATATAGCCTGTGTATGATATTGGGTGTTTGATATGTGTTTACGATTTTTAACAACTCGTATTGTGTCAATTAAAAGTTAATAGTTGTGTTAACTGTGTTAACTCAATTAACCCAATTGAGTTAACACACCCATAACCCACCCCAACCCAACCTAACCCAACCCAATCTAACCCAACCTAACCCAACCCAATCTAACCCAACCTAACCCAACCTAACCTAACCTAACCCAACCTAACCTAACCTAACCCAACCTAACCCAACCTAACCTAACCTAACCCAACCTAACCCAACCCAATCTAACCCAACCTAACCTAACCCAACCTAACCTAACCTAACCTAACCTAACCCAACCTAACCTAACCTAACCTAACCTAACCCAACCCAATCTAACCCAACCTAACCTAACCCAACCTAACCTAACCTAACCTAACCTAACCCAATCTAACCCAACCTAACCCAACCCAATCTAACCCAACCTAACCTAACCCAACCTAACCTAACCTAACCCAACCCAATCTAACCCAACCTAACCCAACCCAATCTAACCCAACCTAACCTAACCCAACCTAACCTAACCTAACCTAACCTAACCCAACCTAACCTAACCTAACCTAACCTAACCTAACCTAACCCAACCCAATCTAACCCAACCTAACCCAACCCAATCTAACCCAACCTAACCTAACCCAACCTAACCTAACCTAACCTAACCTAACCCAACCTAACCTAACCTAACCTAACCTAACCTAACCTAACCTAACCCAACCTAACCCAACCCAATCTAACCCAACCTAACCCAACCCAATCTAACCCAACCTAACCTAACCCAACCTAACCTAACCCAACCTAACCTAACCTAACCTAACCCAACCTAACCTAACCTAACCCAACCTAACCTAACCTAACCTAACCTAACCCAACCTAACCTAACCCAACCTAACCTAACCCAACCTAACCTAACCTAACCTAACCCAACCTAACCTAACCTAACCCAACCTAACCTAACCTAACCTAACCTAACCCAACCCAACCTAACCTAACCTAACCCAACCTAACCTAACCCAACCTAACCTAACCTAACCTAACCCAACCTAACCTAACCTAACCCAACCTAACCTAACCTAACCTAACCTAACCCAACCCAACCTAACCTAACCTAACCCAACCTAACCTAACCCAACCTAACCTAACCCAACCTAACCCAACCTAACCCAACCTAACCCAACCTAACCCAACCTAACCTAACCCAACCTAACCCAACCTAACCCAACCTAACCCAACCTAACCTAACCTAACCCAACCTAACCCAACCTAACCTAACCCAACCTAACCTAACCCAACCTAACCTAACCTAACCCAACCTAACCTAACCCAACCTAACCTAACCTAACCTAACCAAGCCTAGGATCATGAAGTAAATAAAACAATATCATTTTTTATAGTGTTATATTTACTTATTTTTTTATTATTGTTCATCGGGGATTCGAACTCGGACCACAAAAGACGAAGATTAGTTTGGCTTTAATGTTTACATTAAATATTTTGGGGAATATCAATTCTTCTCTTGAGCATGACTTTTGGGCTTATCATGCTGGGGAATTCGAGTGATACGATTTTGTCAACACAGGATTTCGGCCAAGTGTGATAACGGGAAAGTATGATAACGGCCAAGTATGATAACGGCCAAGTGTGATAACGGCCAAGTATGATAACGGCCAAGTGTGATAACGGGAAAGTATGATAACGGCCAAGTATGATAACGGCCAAGTATGATAACGGCCAAGTATGATAACGGCCAAGTATGAACACGGCCAAGTATGATAACGGCCAAGTGTGATAACGGCCAAGTATGATAACGGCCAAGTGTGATAACGGCCAAGTGTGATAACGGCCAAGTATGATAACGGCCAAGTATGATAACGGCCAAGTATGAACACGGCCAAGTATGATAACGGCCAAGTATGAACACGGCCAAGTATGATAACGGCCAAGTATGATAACGGCCAAGTATGATAACGGCCAAGTGTGATAACGGCCAAGTATGATAACGGCCAAGTGTGATAACGGCCAAGTGTGATAACGGCCAAGTATGATAACGGCCAAGTATGATAACGGCCAAGTATGAACACGGCCAAGTATGATAACGGCCAAGTATGAACACGGCCAAGTATGATAACGGCCAAGTATGATAACGGCCAAGTATGATAACGGCCAAGTATGATAACGGCCAAGTATGATAACGGCCAAGTATGATAACGGCCAAGTATGATAACGGCCAAGTATGATAACGGCCAAGTATGAACACGGCCAAGTATGATAACGGCCAAGTATGATAACGGCCAAGTATGATAACGGCCAAGTATGATAACGGCCAAGTATGATAACGGCCAAGTATGAACACGGCCAAGTATGATAACGGCCAAGTATGAACACGGCCAAGTATGATAACGGCCAAGTATGATAACGGCCAAGTATGATAACGGCCAAGTATGATAACGGCCAAGTATGAACACGGCCAAGTATGATAACGGCCAAGTATGATAACGGCCAAGTATGATAACGGCCAAGTGTGATAACGGCCAAGTATGATAACGGCCAAGTATGATAACGGCCAAGTATGAACACGGCCAAGTATGATAACGGCCAAGTATGATAACGGCCAAGTATGAACACGGCCAAGTATGATAACGGCCAAGTATGATAACGGCCAAGTATGATAACGGCCAAGTATGAACACGGCCAAGTATGATAACGGCCAAGTATGATAACGGCCAAGTATGATAACGGCCAAGTATGATAACGGCCAAGTATGATAACGCGCACTGGAAATTATTCTTTCGCTTTTTATATGTATGAGTTTCTCTATGTATTTTCTCTCAGATTATTATTATAATCTGTATATAATAACTCGGTCGTATAACTTTGTGCTTGTTATATCACTTCCCCCCCCTCCCCCCACACCCACCTCACCCCATGTCCCCCCACACACCCCACCCACACCCCCCACACCTCCCCACACCTCGCCTATCACCCCCACACCTCCCCCCACACCCCCCACATCCCCCCACACACCCCCCATACCCTCCCCTCCCTGCGGTTGAAATTTCTGTAAATGACAGCTGGGAGGAAAGGAGGTTGACGCCATGACTAGGAGGGGGGGAGGGGGAGGGAGAAAGAGAGGGGGGGGGAGAAGGAAAGGGGAGGGGGAGAGACGCCAAGGAGCGTTACACTCGGGAAGGAAGGAGAGTGCGAGAGAGGGGAGGGGGAGGGGGAGGGGCGGGGGGAAGTAAGGATTATGAAGCAGCGAAGCAGAAGTTACAAAGAAGAGAGGGGGGGAGGGGGGGACACTAAGGAACTTGACAAAGAAAGTGGGGGAGGGGAGAGAGGGGGAGGTAAGTTAGGAGCAAGAGGAGGTGGAGCGGGTGAGGTCATCACTGGAGTAGTCCCCCACGCTGCCTCCACACACACTCTGCCAACTTCCTCAGTCAGGTCAAGGGTCATCAGGCCGGTGGAACCAGTAGTAAATGTTGTCTAGGGCAGCCGTCGCCAACCTCACGGACCTCTAATAAAGGACTTGTCTCCAACAGTAAAATAGGTACCTGGGTGTTAGTCAGCTGTCACGGGCTGCTTCCTGGGGGTGGAGGCCTGGTGGAGGACCGGGCCGCGGGGACGCTAAAAAGCCCCGTAATCATCTCAAGATAACCTCAAGATAAGTCATTTTTATTAAAGCAATTAATTGCTTTTGTATATTTTCACCCATTTTTGAACAATATTGAAGTGGTTTCCGAGCTAAATCCGAGTGTTTTGATTGGCAGTGTCTTGAAAAGTAGAATGTTTCATGACATGGATCAACTCCCCAACTTTTCCAAATAAATCCAAATTTCAAGCAGTGAATCATATTGTCTTGATATTATGAGTTTTTTCTTCTTCTCTCTACTTCCAGTTGGAATGTTGTTGTTGTTAATGTTGTGTGAGGAGGACTGTGGAGGCTCTCAACCATTGGTCAGCTCGCCCTTGTCAAGTACACATGTTACTAGTGTGTTACTGTTATCATTAGTTACATCATCTTGTAAAGTACTAAAGAAATGCAAAATATTAATTTCCTTTTTTCCACTCATTATGGGTTTATTGCATTTGAATCTGAAACCAAACAAGAAATGATTGTTATTAAAGTCAAACTATTTGATGTAAATATATGTATATATATATATATATATATATATATATATATATATATATATATATATATATATATATATATATATATATATATATATGTATATATATATATATATATATATATATATATATATATATATATATATATATATATATATATATATATATATATATATATAACAGTTAAAGAAAACACTCAGATACATGAAAGACACAAATAAAATAAAACCTTCAGAATATAAGAATTTCTTAGAGTGTTATTTTTGATTTATTATTAATAAATCATAAAAAATTTAATAATGTCCAGATTTTTCTGCGGACCACCGGACCGCTTCTTTGGTGGGAGTGTTTACGGTCTGTGGTGGGAGTGTTTATGGTCTGTGGTGGAGTGTTTATGGTCTGTGGTGGAGTGTTTATGGTCTGTGGTGGAGTGTTTACGGTCTGTGGTGGGAGTGTTTATGGTCTGTGGTGGAGTGTTTATGGTCTGTGGTGGAGTGTTTATGGTCTGTGGTGGAGTGTTTATGGTCTGTGGTGGAGTGTTTACGGTCTGTGGTGAAGTGTTTATGGTCTGTGGTGAAGTGTTTATGGTCTGTCCCTGCCCCCCCCCACCCGGTGTGCCGCCCCCCTCATCTGCTGTGCCATCCTCCACCTACTGTGCCTCCCCCCCCCAAGCTCCAGCTGTGCCCCCACCCCCAGACCTGCGGTGCCGCCCCCCCCCCCCCAGCATCTGCTGTGCCCCCCACACCTGCGGTGCTCCCCCCCCCCCAAGCTCCAGCTGTGCCGCCCTTGGACTCGTCATATGGCGGCTGTGGCTTCCTCACCTCCTGCTGCTGCTGTTGCTGCTGCTGCTGTTGTTATCGGTGCTGTTTCTCTTGTTGATGTAATTGCTTAATTTTGTCTGACTTATTGCTAGTATTTGATTGTGTTCCTGCTGATGATACGTTGCTTGTCTTTTATATTCCATGTTATTGTTTGCTTGGAATAGATCCACAAGGGCCGTGATGAGGGTTCGAACTTACGTCTAGGATGATCCCAGATCGCGCCTTAGTCGACTGAGCCACGACATGGTCAAAAGAATTGCAACCTTGAACGTTATACTGCTCACACACGGATCCCGCAGTCTCTCAGAGACACAAACAGGAGTTTTACACAATTGTAGATTTATTTGTGGATTTCTGTCTCTCTCTCTCTCTGTCTCTCTCTCTCTCTCTCTCTCTCTCTCTCTCTCTCTCTCTCTCTCTCTCTCTCTGTCTCTGTCTCTCTCTCTCTCTCTCTCTCTCTCTCTCTCTCTCTCTCTCTCTCTCTCTCTCTGTCTCTGTCTCTCTCTCTCTCTCTCTCTCTCTCTCTCTCTCTCTCTCTCTCTCTCTCTCTCTCTCTCTCTCTCTCTCTCTCTCTCTCTCTCTCTCGTGCCTTCATGCATTGCTACTCATAATTGCCTTGGTCCGGTTCATCTTCACATGAGTGAGTTGCTTGCTCAGTTCAACGTGATTCTCCCCGCTGCCAAGCCTGTGTTGGCCTAACTGTTGGGTGTAGCAACAGCTGCCTCGGCCCCTCTTGTTTGGCAAGTGCTTGTACCTGTGAATTACTCATTGATAAGTGCTTGTATCTAAGAATTACTTGGTGGTAAGTGCTGGTATCTAAGAATTACTTGGTGGTAAGTGCTTGTATCTAAGAATTACTTGGTGGTAAGTGCTTGTATCTAAGAATTACTTGGTGGTAAGTGCTTGTATCTAAGAATTACTTGGTGGTAAGTGCTTGTATCTAAGAATTACTTGGTGGTAAGTGCTTGTATCTAAGAATTATTTGGTGGTAAGTGCTGGTATCTAAGAATTACTTGGTGGTAAGTGCTTGTTTCTAAGAATTACTTGGTGGTAAGTGCTTGTATCTAAGAATTACTTGGTGGTAAGTGCTTGTTTCTAAGAATTACTTGGTGGTAAGTGCTGGTATCTAAGAATTACTTGGTGGTAAGTGCTTGTATCTAAGAATTATTTGGTGGTAAGTGCTTGTATCTAAGAATTATTTGGTGGTAAGTGCTTGTATCTAAGAATTATTTGGTGGTAAGTGCTTGTATCTAAGAATTATTTGGTGGTAAGTGCTTGTATCTAAGAATTATTTGGTGGTAAGTGCTTGTACCTAAGAATTACTTGGTGGTAAGTGCTTGTATCTAAGAATTATTTGGTGGTAAGTGCTTGTATCTAAGAATTATTTGGTGGTAAGTGCTTGTATCTAAGAATTATTTGGTGGTAAGTGCTTGTACCTAAGAATTACTTGGTGGTAAGTGCATGATGATAAGTATATTTATATACAAGAAACCATGAATTTTGTGTTTAAAGTGTTTGTAATAAAGGATTGGATACTTGTAAGTGACTGAATTTATGAATTGCTTGTTTGTTTTAATTTATAATACAGACTTACTTACATATGTGCTTGTAATAAAGCAATGTTTACTCTTAATTGCTTCTTGGGCTGTAACAAGACACAAGTGTGTCTGGAGACGAAGTTAGATTCTGCGTCTGAAGTGAACAAAGTTTATTGAATGACAAGTTTCTTCAGCTTGTGGCAACTCTCGGTTTAAATACAATTTCTAGAAAATCTGCTAGAAATAATTATATTTTATTTTCGTAAATTAAATACTTGTGAGAACTTGTGTCTCAGCTTCAGTGCTGGTGTCTGAGAATTACTTCTCTGTGAGTGCTGGTGTCTGGGAATTACTCTGTGAGTGCTAGTGTCTGAGAATTACTCTGTGAGTGCTAGTGTCTGGGAATTACTTCTCTGTGAGTGCTGGTGTCTGGGAATTACTTCTCTGTGAGTGCTGGTGTCTGGGAATTACTTCTCTGTGAGTGCTGGTGTCTGAGAATTACTCTGTGAGTGCAGGTGTCTGAGAATTACTTCTCTGTGAGTGCTGGTGTCTGAGAATTACTTCTCTGTGAGTGCTGGTGTCTGAGAATTACTTCTCTGTGAGTGCTGGTGTCTGAGAATTACTTCTCTGTGAGTGCTGGTGTCTGGGAATTACTTCTCTGTGAGTGCTGGTGTCTGGGAATTACTTCTCTGTGAGTGCTGGTGTCTGAGAATTACTCTGTGAGTGCTGGTGTCTGAGAATTACTCTGTGAGTGCTGGTGTCTGAGAATTACTTCTCTGTGAGTGCTGGTGTCTGAGAATTACTTCTCTGTGAGTGCTGGTGTCTGAGAATTACTTCTCTGTGAGTGCTGGTGTCTGAGAATTACTTCTCTGTGAGTGCTGGTGTCTGAGAATTACTTCTCTGTGAGTGCAGGTGTCTGAGAATTACTTCTCTGTGAGTGCTGGTGTCTGAGAATTACTTCTCTGTGAGTGCTGGTGTCTGAGAATTACTTCTCTGTGAGTGCTGGTGTCTGAGAATTACTTCTCTGTGAGTGCTGGTGTCTGAGAATTACTTCTCTGTGAGTGCTGGTGTCTGAGAATTACTTCTCTGTGAGTGCTGGTGTCTGAGAATTACTTCTCTGTGAGTGCTGGTGTCTGAGAATTACTTCTCTGTGAGTGCTGGTGTCTGGGAATTACTTCTCTGTGAGTGCTGGTGTCTGAGAATTACTCTGTGAGTGCTGGTGTCTGAGAATTACTTCTCTGTGAGTGCTGGTGTCTGAGAATTACTTCTCTGTGAGTGCTGGTGTCTGAGAATTACTTCTCTGTGAGTGCTGGTGTCTGGGAATTACTTCTCTGTGAGTGCTGGTGTCTGGGAATTACTCTGTGAGTGCTGGTGTCTGAGAATTACTTCTCTGTGAGTGCAGGTGTCTGAGAATTACTTCTCTGTGAGTGCAGGTATCTGAGAATTACTTCTCTGTGAGTGCTGGTGTCTGGGAATTACTCTGTGAGTGCTGGTGTCTGAGAATTACTCTGTGAGTGCTGGTGTCTGGGAATTACTTCTCTGTGAGTGCTGGTGTCTGGGAATTACTTCTCTGTGAGTGCTGGTGTCTGAGAATTACTCTGTGAGTGCTGGTGTCTGGGAATTACTTCTCTGTGAGTGCAGGTGTCTGAGAATTACTTCTCTGTGAGTGCTGGTGTCTGGGAATTACTTCTCTGTGAGTGCTGGTGTCTGGGAATTACTTCTCTGTGAGTGCTGGTGTCTGGGAATTACTTCTCTGAGAGTGCTGGTGTCTGGGAATTACTTCTCTGTGAGTGCTGGTGTCTGGGAATTACTTCTCTGTGAGTGCTGGTGTCTGGGAATTACTTCTCTGTGAGTGCTGGTGTCTGAGAATTGTTCTCTATAATTGCTTGTAGCAAAGAATCATTGGGTTGTAGGTGTGTAAGGTGTATATACTTGATACAGTGTGTTGCTTTGTGTAGTAACTTGTACATCTTTGTAACGAGTATTTGGTGACCTGTAACAAAGAATTACAATGTTTTCAACTTTCCTTTCTTAAATTTGCAGGTAAGATTAGCTACAAGTACAGGTAAGAACAGCTACAAGTTCTGGCAAGAACAGCTACAAGTTCTGGCAAGAACAGCTACAAGTACAGGTAAGAACAGCTACAGGTACAGGTAAGAACAGCTATAAGTTCAGGCAAGAACAGCTATAAGTTCTGGCAAGAACAGCTACAAGTACAGGTAAGAACAGCTACAAGTTCTGGCAAGAACAGCTACAGGTACAGGTAAGAACAGCTATAAGTTCTGGCAAGAACAGCTACAAGTACAGGTAAGAACAGCTACAAGTTCTGGCAAGAACAGCTACAAGTACAGGTAAGAACAGCTACAAGTTCTGGCAAGAACAGCTACAAGTTCTGGCAAGAACAGCTACAAGTTCTGGCAAGAACAGCTACAAGTTCAGGCAAGAACAGCTACAAGTTCTGGCAAGAACAGCTACAAGTTCAGGCAAGAACAGCTACAAGTACAGGCAAGAACAGCTACAAGTACAGGCAAGAACAGCTACAAGTACAGGTAAGAACAGCTACAAGTTCAGGCAAGAACAGCTACAAGTACAGGTAAGAACAGCTACAAGTTCAGGCAAGAACAGCTACAAGTACAGGTAAGAACAGCTATAAGTTCAGGCAAGAACAGCTACAAGTTCTGGCAAGAACAGCTACAGGTACAGGTAAGAACAGCTACAAGTTCTGGCAAGAACAGCTACAGGTACAGGTAAGAACAGCTACAGGTAAGAACAGCTACAAGTTCAGGCAAGAACAGCTACAAGTACAGGCAAGAACAGCTACAAGTACAGGCAAGGACAGCTACAAGTACAGGCAAGAACAGCTACAAGTTCTGGCAAGAACAGCTACAAGTTCTGGCAAGAACAGCTACAAGTTCAGGCAAGAACAGCTACAAGTACAGGCAAGGACAGCTACAAGTACAGGCAAGAACAGCTACAAGTTCAGGCAAGAACAGCTACAAGTACAGGCAAGAACAGCTACAAGTTCAGGCAAGAACAGCTACAAGTACAGGCAAGGACAGCTACAAGTTCTGGCAAGAACAGCTACAAGTACAGGCAAGAACAGCTACAAGTTCAGGCAAGAACAGCTACAAGTACAGGCAAGGACAGCTACAAGTTCTGGCAAGAACAGCTACAAGTACAGGCAAGAACAGCTACAAGTACAGGCAAGAACAGCTACAAGTACAGGCAAGAACAGCTACAAGTACAGACAAGAGCAGCTACATGTACAGGAAGACTTCCATATATTACTTCGCCCTTGTGCGTGGCAGTAAGCGCTTCTGGAGTCTGGTGCTGGGAGCTATTTATGGCCGGCAGTGACTGAGAGTTCCTACATTCTTGTAGCTGAATTGTTCGCGCGTGTGTTCTCACTTGTGTTCTCACTTGTGTTCTGTGTTCTCACTTAGAGGTGAGAACATGAGAATACAGGAGACTGCAGCAGGCCTGTTGGTCCATATGAGGCAGATCCTATTTATATCCACCCCAAACTCGTTCATGTGGGTTTCAACTCTAAGATTTAAACCATTCAGAGATGCTGTGGCTCCAGCGTGTCATTAGAAGGTCAGAGGCCGATGGTATTGGAGTAGTTGGCTTTGGATTGGGATTGGTTGTTTCAAGGAAAGTGGGGAGTTTGCATGAGTGTGGTTCAGTCCTGGTGGTATATTATTGTAAGTAAAGTGTTCCAGAGTGTTTCTGGAGTATATATAGGAGTAGTTCCTGTAGTATATATAGTAGGAGTTCCTGGAGTAATATATATATATATATATATGAATGAAAACTCACACCCCAGAAGTGACTCGAAGTGACTCTGGTGTGAGTTTTCATTCGCATATAGTCCTGGGGACCATTCAGGCTTGTTCGCATATATATATATATATATATATATATATATATATATATATATATATATATATATATATATATATATATATATATATATATATGAACAATTTAGGCACAGGATGGAACAGCAACAATTGCAAATTCGCTGAAGATGCCAAAACAGGCCGGGGAATAAATTCGCATCAATATACATCAATTGTTACAAGGCGATTTGGAAAGGACTTCAAAATAGACGAAAATTTGGCAGATGTATTATAATAGTGAGACATGTAGGGGGTGTGTGAGGTGACGTGGTAACAATAGTCTTACCGTCACCTGTTGCACGAGGATCAAACTGCGAAATGTGAATGCGAAAAAAAAATCTAGGTGTCATGATTAGTTGTGAGTTTAAGGGAAAGAATGAGTGCGTAGATGAAGGGAATAAAGAAAGGATTGCATTTAGTGTGTACGTCCTGTCACACCTGATTCTTACTCTTGATACACAACGTAAATTAAGCATTTATTAATTCTTTAATCTTGAGACTTATTGTGTCATCCTTCTTTGTATGAGTTTAAGATAATTATGACCATGTTGGAGTCTGGAGACCAAGAGTGAGCCACACACTCTAAGTGGGGCCGGTAAGTAATGATCACCACATAACTGAAGGTAGTTAGTCATCCACAAGGAACATGTAGTTGGGAATCGGCTTAGTTTTCTCCAAGCACAGCATCGGTCTCTGGAGCCTCCGGTAAGGCTGCAACTGTCTCCAGAACTGTGGCACACCTTCAGATTAAGAACATTTAAATCAATTCAGAGCCTGGGGCCAGATTCACGAAGCAGTTACGCAAGTACTAACGAACGTGTACATCTTTCCTCAATTTTTGACGGCTTTGGTTACATTTATTAAACAGTTTACAAGCATAAAAACTTGCCAATCAACTGTTGTAATTGTTATAAACAGCCTCCTGGTGCTTCGGAGCTCATTAACTGTTTAATAAATTGTAAACACAGCCGCCAAAGATTGAGAAATGATGTACAGGTTCGTAAGTGCTTGCATAACTGCTTCGTGAATCTGGCCCCTTGACGACAATGTAAAGGGGTCATTCGCACCGGTGATTACCCTTGTGCATCCCTACACCACCACACACATCAAGGGTCCTTCCATTAGCAGCCAACTGACTGATGTTTTCCCATACTTCAAACAGTCGCTGGACTATGTTAAGACTTACTAGTAACATTGCTGAGGAGTCCTAGAAAGTTTTCAATTGGCGTGTGTATTTTCTCAAGGTGATGAGTTGCTCCCCCGTCATTCGTCAGTTATGACAGGCACTCACTTCCTTGAGAGCCAAATAGTGCCATACTTTGAGTCTCCTCATCTTTCCGCCCTGCCCGACCTGCAAAGATGTATTATTTTATTGTATCGGGTTATTTGATTGGCGGAGATTTACGCGTAATATGAGTCCCGGTCTGGGCGTATGTAACGCGATTAGTTTCAAGCGTTAAGACTTCCTGGGAGAAGAGTGTTTTCTTGAAGGTTCTCCGAGTGCGTCACGGCGTTCGTAAGGCCCGTAGTGCGGTTGGGGAGGGAGGGAGGGAGGGAGGGGTGGAGGGGGAGGTAGGAGGGTTAAAGAGGGGGTGGTAGGAGGGGGTAACTGGGAGAGGGGCGTATGATAGGAGGGGGAGGTATGAGTCACTGGACGTGAGAGTTGGGGAGGAGGGTTCACCTGGCCACTCACCCCCACCACCTTCCCCATCACCTCCACCACCTTCCCCATCACCTCCAACACCTTCCCCATCACCTCCACCACCTTCCCGATCACCTGTACACATCTGCATTAGTGCAGCTGCCCTAGACTATATGAAGGGGGAGTACAGAGTGTGTCAAAAAGCTAGCTACGTGATGCTAAAAAATCCCCATCACACAGGATGGTTAGTCATGCAGTACTGAAGTAGAGGGTGTAGGAAGGGGCAGTGTAGTGAGGGAAGGGGTGTAGGAAGGGGCAGGGAACTAGGGGAGGGTGTAGGAAGGGGAGGGTCACATGCGGTAGTGGGACCACTGAAGGTCACCTGAGGGATCGATGTTGATGTTGCTTGGACTTGTTACTGCTGCAGCTGTTGTTGGTACTGCTGCAGCTGTTGTTGCTACTGCTGCAGCTGTTGTTGGTACTGCTGCAGCTGTTGTACGTGTACGTGTTGTTGTTCGTACGTGCTCTCAGCCACAGCTCAGGATGGAAGCAAGTCGATGAAGAACTGTGTAGGGTAAGGCAGGTCCTAGTCAACAACGGCTTCTCTAATGGTTTCGTGGAAGACATCATAAGAAGGAAGGTGAAACGCCATGCAACCTCTGAAGAGACAACTAACACAACACCTGTACCCCCTATTAGACTATTTTACAGGAACTTCTTTTCCACAGCTCATAAAACGGAGAAAAAGGTCCTGAAAGATATTGTTAATAAAAACGTTATCCCTACAGACAAAAATCAGAAGATACAATTGACGATTTACTATAAAACCAAGAAAACGGCCAACCTACTCATGAGAAACTCTCCAGACACAAAGCAGAACGCTTTGAAAGAGACCAATGTCGTCTATGCCTTGAAATGCCCACTTGGGGACTGTAAGCCTCAAAGACTCAGTATATAGGCAAGACAACAACATCGCTTTCCAGGCGATTAACGATGCATAAGCAACAGGGCTCCATTAAGGAACATATAATCTCTTCCCACAACCAGACCATCACCAGAGAAGTCTTAACAAAAAAACACGGAAATCATCGATAGATACAGCGATAGCAGGCGGCTTGATATCTGCGAGGCACTACACATTAAGAAGTCAACACCAGCAATCAACAGCCAATTAATACACAACTATATTCTACCCACTTCAAGACTCCGCTCCAATATAGAAGCATCAAGAAATATGGGCCAATAAGCCCTCTGCAGTTACTTCCATTCTTCCCTTTAACTTACCCAATATTATACCCATTGTTTCGTGTTCAGTCTTGTGTTGAAAGTTTGTTTTCACCTCATCCAAAACTGTTGTAACATATCACCTCACCCAAATGCAGGTATAAAATGAAAGCTGTTTAAACTCTGTTTGGTGTTTGCAGGTTATAGTTGTGTGTGTGTAAACTAAAGTCTTTGAAAATGTAATAAGTTATTACGAAACGCGTTCAAGTGTTGCGTCAAACTAGAAATAAAAATGAATTTGGGAGAACTGATTTTTCAATTACCATCGACAGTGAAAAGAAACATAAGAAATATTGAGAAAATCCGTGTTAGAATTATTAATCTTACTTTCTCGGTTATATTTAATAATATATGTCTACAGGAAAGACTGTTACCAAAATATATATATATATATATATATATATATATATATATATATATATATATATATATATAATATATATATATATATATAATGTCGTACCTAATAGCCAGAATGCACTTCTCGGCCTACTATGCAAGGCCCTATTTGCCTAATAGGCCTAGTGATTGTCTTAATTTTTTATAAATTGTTTCCATTTAGTTTATTTGAATTAATATTATATCTTAATTTTCAATAAATTGTTTCCATTTAGTTTATTTGAATTAATATTATTATATTATATTAAGACCATAATTTATTGACTAAGTTGTGATAGTTTAGGTTTGGTTAAGATAGGTTAGGTTAGGTTAGGTTAGGTAGGGTTGGTTAGGTTCGGTCATATATCTACGTTAGTTTTAACTCAAATTTAAACAAATTATCTTATACATAATGAAATGGACAGATTTATCATTTTATAAGAAAAGATTTAAAAAATTATATAAATTAAGGAAAACTTGGATTATTAGGCAAATCGAGCCTTGCATAATAGGCCGAGTACGACGTTCTGGCTACTAGGTACAACACACACACACACAGATATATATATATATATATATATATATATATATATATATATATATATATATATATATATATATATATATATATATATACTGACACATCCTTGTGGTGTGGGGGGGGGGGGGGGACACGGCGACAATGACCAGACGGAAAACATATAAAAGTTCGCGGTCAATGATCCGGAAAATTGGCGAATGATGATCAGGTACTGTTGGTGGACTGGTGGTGGTGGTGTTGGTGGTGGTGGTGGACTGGTGGTGGTGGTGGACTGGTGGTGTGTAGTGCGGGTGAGGTCGTTAGGTGGTCGGGACTGGGTGATGATTGGGGACAATTAGGGGGGGGGGAGGAAGGAAGAAGGAGGTGAACAGAGGAAGCAGGGAGGACTGGCCAGCAGGAGGACCCAGCCGCAGGCTCCGGGCGGGGGAGGGGAAGTGGGTCATTTACTGGGACTGTTACCTGGGGAGAGTGAGGGAGAAGGAGGCAGGAAGGAGGGAAGTGAGGTAGAAGGAAGGAGAGAAGTGCGGTAGAAGGAAGGAGAGAAGTGAGATAGAAGGCGAATCCAGAATTTCTCTTCAGGATCGCCACAGTGAGGCGCTGGAGAGGGCAATTGGCTGCTCGAGGGTCTCTTGTTCCCATGAGTCTCGAACCCAGATCACTGAGAAAGCTCCTACCATTTTTTCCCCGTGGAACAAGAGTCGTATATCCCAAAGGAGCAAACTTGCCTGTGTGATCTGTTTCCTTGTACTGGTTTGACCTGACTGTTTCCCCCATGGGAGGCAGCTGCCTCTCCGTGCCCAACAGAGAGGGTGATGTACGTTACTGCCAAGGTGAATACACAAGTGTAGTCTCACCCCAGGGGCGTAGTGTGATTCCAACTTATCAACCAGCGGGGACAATAGAATATTTGGACATAAGGAAAGTAGGCTCTCTCTCTGCTGGACACTAAGCAGATGCGAGGCTCTTCTTCTTGATGTCATTGACTTCGTCGCCCCCAGTGTGCCATCCTTTAGACTTTCTGCTGTACAAGCCAACCAACACATTCATCTGCCTCTGCCTTGTCACAAACACACTTATATAACATTTCAGACATGCGGACCATCAAGAGGAATTCTGGTGCATGCGGAGCACGCGAGCAATGGTGGGCGGTCGTTATCACTGAATATTATTACTAATGTTACCAAGAGAATTGCAGTCTCTTTATCCAGGATGGGGCTGTCTTAGCTGAACTGTCTGTTGGTCTTTGATAATGTTGGTCTGAAATCAGTTGAGTCATGTGTCAGCCCGTCCTCCAAACAAAGACCCAAAAGTGATTCCATCCACCCGCCAAACCCCCTGTTTATGAATGAAAAACAGTTTACACACGACTCACAACTGATTTCGTTCGAACACTTCCGGAACAAGTGCTTCACTGACGACTTTTGTTCGAACCACAACGCTGTAAATGCTTCACCCACGTACTACAAATACAAATAATCGCCAACAGAATCTAAACACCTAACCTAACCTAACCTATGCCAATATATGCACAATATGCTAATATATTATAATATTAATTTATATTTGAGAAAATTCCCGTTTTGAATGAACAGCATATTAAAATTTATGAATGCGTCTGTGGGGTCGACCGCTGGATGGAATGGACTTGAGTCGAGGACGGGTCGCGTGTGTAAACCGTTTTTCATTCATAACAAGGGGGTTTGGCGGGTGTTTAGAATCACTTTTAGGTCTTTGTTTGGAGGACGGGCTGTACCTGGGGCCATATTTACGAAACAGTTACGCAAACAATTACGAACCTGTGCATCTTTCCTCAATTTTTGCCGGCTTTGTTTACAATTACTAAACAGTTAATGAGCTCCGAAGCACCGGGAAGCTGTTTATAACAACAACAGTTGATTGGGAAGTTTTCATGCTTGTAAACCGTTTAATAAATGCAACCAAAGCCGCCAGAGATTGAGGACAGATGTACACGTTCGTAAGTACTTGCGTAACTGCTTCGTGAATCTGGCCCCCTGGTTTATATCTACCTGAGGATGAAGGTCTGGTGCTATAGCTACCTCTGGGTCTGTTGGTACTCCTGTAGCGCCGACCCTGACTCTACATTGCTTCTGGGTCTGTTTTACTAAACCATTCCTGTTGTCCAAGTCTTCTTTCAAGTGCTGTATAGTCACATGGGGTCGACGCGTTTTTTTGTGATTAATTTTTGTAGTTTGTTGTAGCTCTCATCCTCGTGAGGTCGATGTCAGGCAGATATCGATATGCAGGATCTATTCCTCGTGGCAGGTTGGTTACGTGTACCGTACGCGTGCGTGCTCCCATGTAGGCGTCTACTGCACAGTGTGAGGTGCCATCAGTGGGTGACCTGACCCGTGACTGTGTAGGTGTGCCTCTCACCTTATTACCTCCCGCACTCCACCCCTCACACACACACACACACACACACACACACACACACACACACACACACCAGACTAGTACCCGAGCTGAGAGGTATGAGCTACGAGGAGAGACTACGGGAATTGAACCTCACTTCGTTGGAAGACAGAAGAGTTAGGGGGGACATGATCACCACATTCAAGATTCTCAAGGGAATCGACAGGGTTGATAAAGACAGGCTATTTAACACAAGGGGCACACACACTAGGGGTCACAGGTGGAAACTGAGTGCCCAAATGAGCCACAGAGATATTAGAAAGAACGTTTTTAATGTCAGAGTGGTTGACAAATGGAATGCATTAGGAAGCAATGTGGTGGAGGCTGACTCCATACACAGTTTCAAGTGTAGATATGATAGAGCCCAATAGGCTCAGGAACCTGTACACCACTTGGTTGACGGTTGAGAGGCGGGACCAAAGAGCCAGAGCTCAACCCCCGCAAACACAACTAGGCGAGTACACACTTCCCCATTCCCCATTCCTCTCCTATCTACCTTCACGCCCCATTATTCATCTCCACTTCTACATCTCATCACAAACTCTTTCCCCATAACCTGGGGTCCTTCCCCCCTTCCCTGCCTCCGGGGGCGGCACCCAACTGCCGCCCAGCTAGTGAGACCCGGGTGATGGGTGAGGCCCGGGTGATGGGTGAGGCACGGGTGATGGGTGAGGCCCGGGTGATGGGTGAGGCCCGGGTGATGGGTGAGGCACGGGTGATGGGTGAGGCACGGGTGATGGGTGAGGCACGGGTGATGGGTGAGGCACGGGTGATGGTAGACGCAGTGTGTGGTAGACACAGTGTGTGGTAGACGCAGTGTGTGGTAGACACCGCAGGACTGGTGGCAGTGTCTACCGTACCGGAAGACCGCGCCTGAGCAGAGACACGGCCTCCTCATCAACCCAGAACATAACTCACCTTCGCTACCACCCTTCGCTTCTGTTCACCCACCCCTCCGGGGGAAGCGGGCACTTGGCGGCCGATTCTCCTTAGAGTCCACAGCTTCTCGGGGCTGAACATGCTGGAGAAGGCCCCGGGGGGCGCCTGGGGGTCGGAGTAGCGCTGCCCCCCGCGGGAGGCCCCCTTGGAGGCTGGTGGGAGGGTGTGATGGCGGCCTTAACGTCGCGCTGATGACACGTGTATGTGGTCGGTGGTGAGTCACGCCAGACCCAGGTGACAGGGCGCCCCTCCACCACCACCACCGAGGTGGACACCATAGTGAAGGAGGAAGAGGCAGGTATAGAGAGGGCTGTAAGAAGGAAGTGAGAGACACAGTAAGAGGTGAGATGGGGGGGCAGTAACATTCCTACATACACATATATATATATATATATATATATATATATATATATATATATATATATATATATATATATATATATATATATATCGATTAAAAGCTAAATCTACTATATATAGTTAGTACTATATTAGTACTACTATTACTACTACTACTACAGTAGGGGGACGTGGTGGTAAGGACTGACATCAGTATTGCCAACAACACTAGGCCAGGTGTGCACGGCTGCCCACAACAGTTCCTGTGTTCACCTATGTACAAGTCTCTCACAAGTGCTTCATTAGCATGTGTCTTGACCTTATCAGCTTTATGTATATACTCTATGATACTCTATGCTTTTAATTATATATATATATATATATATATATATATATATATATATATATATATATATATAAAATATGTACTATCTACCATCTAAGGCTTTTAAACTCTAAGTATTATTATTATTATTAGATTTTTTTGTTAATTTTGATATGATCAGTACATAATATTTACAATAAAAAGGAATACAAAAAAATCACATACATGCTACAATGAAAATAGCAAGATTCATTGTGGGCGTTGGTTTGGTGTCAAGTGTCAAGTGTCAACATGGTGTCAGGTGTCAACATGGTGTCAAGTGTCAACATGGTGTCAAGTGTCAACATGGTGTCAAGTGTCAAGTGTCAACATGGTGTCAAGCGTCAACATGGTGTCAAGTGTCAAGTGTCAACATGGTGTCAAGCGGCACCATGTTGGGAACGTATCTGACAGGAATCAGTTTAGAACATTGGGTGAGGCTACCCCATGGTGTCTGGCCTGGAACCCCGGACAGACATTCTATTTTACCGATGTAGATGTACTCATCTAGTTGTGCTTGCCGGGGTTGAGATTAGGCTCTTTGGTCCCGCCTCTCAACCGTCAATCTACTGATGTAGAGGTTCCTGAGCCTATCAGACTCTATCATATCTGTTCTTGAAACTGTGTATGGAGTCAGCCTCCACAACATCACTGTCTAATTCATTCCATTTCTCAACTACTCTGACACTAAAAAAATTCTTTCTAATGTCTTTATGGCTCATTTGAGCACTCAATTTCCACCTGTATCCCCTAGTGCGTGTGCCCCTTGTGTTACACGCACGCACATGTGTGCGTGCGTGCGTGTAGGCGCGCGTGCATGCGTGTAGGCGCATGTGTGCGTGAATGCGTGTATCACTGAGCACAACTGAGGTGACATTATGCCATGCATCTGAATTCCGGTTGTGCCGCCCTCCCGGCGGCCCACACTTGTGTCTGGCGGCCCACACTTGCGTCTGGCGGCCCACACTTGTGTCTGGCGGCCCACACTTGCGTCTGGCGGCCCACACTTGCGTCTGGCGGCCCACACTTGCGTCTGGCGGCCCACACTTGCGTCTGGCGGCCCACACTTGTGTCTGGCGGCCCACACTTGCGTCTGGCGGCCCACACTTGCGTCTGGCGGCCCACACTTGCGTCTGGCGGCCCACACTTGCGTCTGGCGGCCCACACTTGTGTCTGGCGGCACACACTTGCGTCTGGCGGCCCACACTTGTGTCTGGCGGCCCACACTTGCGTCTGGCGGCCCACACTTGCGTCTGGCGGCCCACACTTGTGTCTGGCGGCCCACACTTGCGTCTGGCGGGAGGGTCCCACTAACACTCCGCCTCTTCACCCACAATGATACACCCAACACTGTAATTTGTAGCATATACACGCGCCGGTTACCGCACCTCTTCTCTCCCGGCTCCCGTGAGCACCTACCCTGGGTGGCAGGGAGGGTCTACCGTGGGTGGCAGGGTCTACCCTGGGTGGCAGGGAGGGTCTACCCTGGGTGGCAGGGTCTACCCTGGGTGGCAGGGTCTACCCTGGGTGGCAGGGTCTACCCTGGGTGGCAGGGTCTACCCTGGGTGGCAGGGTCTACCCTGGGTGGCAGGGTCTACCCTGGGTGGCAGGGTCTACCCTGGGTGGCAGGGAGGGTCTACCCTGGGTGGCAGGAGCATAAGTACATAAGGACATATAATGTAATGAACTGCAAAAGGTCCATCGACCTATGCAAGGCAGCTTCTATTTACACCCAGCTAAACATATTCACGTGTGTCTATCCTTCGCTCGAAACAATCCAGCGATCCCACGTCTATTATGGTGTCTCTTCTGGAAGGTGCTAGGGTGCTGTCTCTTCTGGAAGGTGCTAGGGTGCTGTCTCTTCTAGAAGGTGCTAGGGTGGTGTCTCTCCAGGAAGGTGCTAGGGTGGTGTCTCTCCAGGAAGGTGCTAGGGTGTTGTCTCTCCAGGAAGGTGCTAGGGTGTTGCCTCTTCTGGAAGGTGCTAGGGTGTTGCCTCTTCTGGAAGGTGCTAGGGTGGTGTCTCTTCTGGAAGGTGCTAGGGTGTTGTGTCTTCTGGAAGGTGCTAGGGTGGTGTCTCTTCTGGAAGGTGCTAGGGTGTTGTCTCTCCAGGAAGGTGCTAGGGTGTTGCCTCTTCTGGAAGGTGCTAGGGTGTTGCCTCTTCTGGAAGGTGCTAGGGTGTTGTCTCTCCAGGAAGGTGCTAGGGTGTTGTCTCTCCAGGAAGGTGCTAGGGTGGTGTCTCTTCTGGAAGGTGCTAGGGTGGTGTCTCTTCTGGAAGGTGCTAGGGTGTTGTGTCTTCTGGAAGGTGCTAGGGTGGTGTCTCTTCTGGAAGGTGCTAGGGTGTTGCCTCTTCTGGAAGGTGCTAGGGTGTTGTCTCTCCAGGAAGGTGCTAGGGTGGTGTCTCTTCTGGAAGGTGCTAGGGTGGTGTCTCTTCTGGAAGGTGCTAGGGTGTTGTGTCTTCTGGAAGGTGCTAGGGTGGTGTCTCTTCTGGAAGGTGCTAGGGTGTTGCCTCTTCTGGAAGGTGCTAGGGTGTTGTCTCTCCAGGAAGGTGCTAGGGTGTTGCCTCTTCTGGAAGGTGCTAGGGTGTTGCCTCTTCTGGAAGGTGCTAGGGTGTTGTCTCTCCAGGAAGGTGCTAGGGTGTTGCCTCTCCAGGAAGGTGCTAGGGTGTTGTCTCTCCAGGAAGGTGCTAGGGTGGTGTCTCTCCAGGAAGGTGCTAGGGTGTTGTCTCTCCAGGAAGGTGCTAGGGTGTTGCCTCTCCAGGAAGGTGCTAGGGTGTTGTCTCTCCAGGAAGGTGCTAGGGTGGTGTCTCTCCAGGAAGGTGCTAGGGTGGTGTCTCTTCTGGAAGGTGCTAGGGTGGTGTCTCTTCTGGAAGGTGCTAGGGTGGTGTCTCTTCTGGAAGGTGCTAGGGTGTTGTCTCTCCAGGAAGGTGCTAGGGTGTTGTCTCTTCTGGAAGGTGCTAGGGTGGTGTCTCTTCTGGAAGGTGCTAGGGTGGTGTCTCTTCTGGAAGGTGCTAGGGTGTTGTCTCTCCAGGAAGGTGCTAGGGTGCTGTCTCTCCAGGAAGGTGCTAGGGTGTTGTCTCTCCAGGAAGGTGCTAGGGTGGTGTCTCTCCAGGAAGGTGCTAGGGTGTTGTCTCTCCAGGAAGGTGCTAGGGTGCTGTCTCTCCAGGAAGGTGCTAGGGTGCTGTCTCTCCAGGAAGGTGCTAGGGTGTTGTCTCTCCAGGAAGGTGCTAGGGTGGTGTCTCTTCTGGAAGGTGCTAGGGTGTTGTCTCTCCAGGAAGGTGCTAGGGTGTTGTCTCTCCAGGAAGGTGCTAGGGTGCTGTCTCTCCAGGAAGGTGCTAGGGTGTTGTCTCTCCAGGAAGGTGCTAGGGTGTTGTCTCTCCAGGAAGGTGCTAGGGTGGTGTCTCTTCTGGAAGGTGCTAGGGTGTTGTCTCTCCAGGAAGGTGCTAGGGTGCTGTCTCTCCAGGAAGGTGCTAGGGTGTTGTCTCTCCAGGAAGGTGCTAGGGTGTTGCCAAGCAGCAGGAGGCGCCGCCATGCGCCGGTTACTCTTCAAGAGTCGTTGACTTTCTTCTAGAGATCTGTGAAATTGGAGGCTATTTGAGACGGCTGGGCAGGTGTGTGGAAATTTTATGATAGACGTTACTTTGATTGTTTCTAATGGTTCTCTGCTGGAGTGACGTTCACGGAGGGTGTTGTGCCTGCGGCTTGGTGGGTAGTTCAGAGAGGGTGTTGTGCCTGCGGCTTGGTGGGTAGTTCAGAGAAGGTGTTGTGCCTGCGGCTTGGTGGGTAGTTCAGAGATGGTGTTGTGCCTGCGGCTTGGTGGGTAGTTCAGAGGGGGTGTTGTGTCTGCGGCTTGGTGGGTAGTTCAGAGGGGGTGTTGTCCCTGCGGCTTGGTGGGTAGTTCAGAGGGGGTGTTGTGTCTGCGGCTTGGTGGGTAGTTCAGAGAGGGTGTTGTGCCTGCGGCTTGGTGGGTAGTTCAGAGGGGGTGTTGTGCCTGCGGCTTGGTGGGTAGTTCAGAGGGGGTGTTGTCCCTGCGGCTTGGTGGGTAGTTCAGAGAGGGTGTTGTCCCTGCGGCTTGGTGGGTAGTTCAGAGAGGGTGTTGTCCCTGCGGCTTGGTGGGTAGTTCAGGGTGTTGTCCCTGCGGCTTGGTGGGTAGTTCAGGGTGTTGTGCCTGCGGCTTGGTGGGTAGTTCAGAGAGGGTGTTGTGTCTGCGGCTGGGTCGAAGAATTGTTGGTTTTCTCCTCAAGACGCAGATCACAGCCGGAGTTAAAGGAAAGTCGTAAATAAACCCACTTAAGTCCAATGATAACTTTATAAATGACAAATCAAAAATTGTACATTTCTTATACTTTTGTTACCGACTTGAGAACATTGCAACTATTAAAAGCACCTGAGAACACACGAACCTACTCCTTTAACTGCCCAATAACAGGTAAATAGGTTCTGTGTTTTATTTACGTCTTAAGAAGCAGGTCTTCAAGGCGTATAGTCAATGTTTCTTTAAACCTTTTGTTATGACGCATTTAATAACAGCTCATCAGTCAACTTTATGCAGATGTTGAAGGGTGTGGCCTTGCCTCTTCTTAGTCAGTTCTTTATATTTTCCTATCTTCTTGATTGACCTCTTTGCCGCCCTCCCTTCTTTCCCCTCTCGCTTCCTTTTCTCCTGCCATTTTTCCACTTTTGCTGTTAGTCTTCCCCCTCTTATTTCATCCCTCCTTCCCTTCTCCTTCTCCTCCTCCTCCTTCCCCTCAAGTATTCCTGTTATGTATGCCAGTCCGTCGACCGCCATGCTCTCTTAACTGTTGGTGTCACACCCCATCATATGCATGCCTTCTGTATATTAAACACACACACACACACACACACACACACACACACACACACACACACACACACACACACACACACCACACACACACACACACACACACACACACACACACACACACACACACACACGGTGTATGCATCGTGTGTGCAAGAAATCAAGATATGTAACGACAGGAGCTGTCCGTCACTGCCTATCAATGTTTGATACTCGAGGAGCGAGTCGTCTTATGAACCTAGAGCCAGCCATTGTTTAGCCAGGTGTTCCCATTTGGTGGTTGAGGAAGTGTAAGGGACAACTAGGAGACAAGGATATGATGCTTGGACAAACTAAGGCTGGAAAGGCCAGTGACAGGAAGGCTTCTCATCTCTCGTGCCTATTTATTGCCTGTCTCTACTTCCTCATCACAATCGACTTGAGAATGGTCCAGGACGGACCGAAACGTCGTCGTCCCTTCACATTCTAGTGTGTGGTCTGGTCATCAAAGGGTAGACATACCCACTCAGGAAAAGGAGAGTCCTAAAGAAATAAACCAAATTATATGGAAAATGGTAATGCTTTAGAGGACCGTATGAATGAGGAGCAAATGAATACCTTTATCATAGCTGAACTAAAGGGAAGTGTGGATGAACTAGTGGGAGACCTCAAGGTAATAAACCTCAAATGGAAGGTAAATGCTAATGTTTTACAGAACAAATGAAAAGCAGTGGAAGACGTAGGGAAGGAAGGCAACAAAGAAAATGACTAGGGTAACAGAGGAGGGAATTGGACAAGTAGAGAATGTAAGAGAGATTTGGGAGTAAGACCAGATAAAACTGAAGTTGGTGTGTTGTAGTGCCAGCAGGTGTAGCGGGGTGTGTTGTAGTGCCAGCAGGTGTAGCGGGGTGTGTTGTAGTGCCAGCAGGTGTAGCGGGGTGTGTTGTAGTGCCAGCAGGTGTAGCGGGGTGTGTTGTAGTGCCAGCAGGTGTAGCGGGGTGTGTTGTAGTGCCAGCAGGTGTAGCGGGGTGTGTTGTAGTGCCAGCAGGTGTAGCGGGGTGTAGAGTGTCGTACGGAAGTTATGTTCATAAGAGGAAATCCACATCCCCAGATTTCCCCAGTGTTACGGTCCGCTGGCGCTGGGGGGGGGGCACCGGAAGTGGCCAGGTGGAGGAGGAGGTGAAGGAATAGTAGAAGGAGGAGGAGGAGGTGGGAAGGAAGGGGGGGGGGGAAGAAGTGCGTGGGAGAAAATGTCGTGGGAAAGGACCCTTGAGATTTTGGACAGCAACTAAGGAGTACTTAAGGAAAGGGAGGAAGGAGGGGGAAGGTGGAGAGGGAAGGTTGGAGAAGAAGGGAAGATGGGGGTGGAGGGGAGGTGGGGTGGAGAGGGGGAAGGGGAAGGAAGAAGGGAGGGAGGGAGGGAAGGTTCCGGAATGTGGGAGGGGAAGGAGAGGTTGAGGGGAAGGAAAAGTAGGGGTGAGGGAGGTGTTGGCATGAGATCTTTGGTTAGGGAAGGACACATCCATGAAGAGTTGGTCAATGTTTGTGGGGGACTGATGGTTGGACCCCCTTGTTGGTGGTGGGGGTGGTGGTTGTGGGGGAGGGGGTGATGGTGGGGGTAAGGGGGTGATGGTGAGGGGAGGGGGTGTTGGTGGTGGGAGAGTTATTAAGACATAACAAAAGTTTACTTTCTGCATCAGTTTACAGGTAATAAAGATGAGTGAGAGTAGTCCACCCGCGGGCTCCTCCACCAGCCGTGGTGGTGGTGAGTGTCGTCCCATTACTTGTGTCTCATGTGGCCACCTTGGGCGCCGCCCCCCCCCCCCCCTGGCTCTCCCTTTGTCTCGAGGTCACCATACAGTCTCTTGCTCTCCTTGGTCTCCTTCTATGGCTACACGGCAGCTCTGGTAGATCCTTTGCTTATGGTGCTGTGTCGCTTTTAAACTACTTCTCAACTTCCCTCCTGACTCAAGTGTATTTATGTCCTCTGTTACAACTTCTCTATACATTCCCCATTATTTTGGGGGTTCCTTCTCTTCTCTATATCAGTTGTTGATTCAGTGGTTTACACTAATTTTTCTCGAACTGCTTTTTGAGTGGGATGAGCAGTTCAGTATCTTCTGCGCAATCTCAGGATATAAATTCCCCTCATCTAATTGTCTAAACTTCTAATTCTCTATTCCAGTGTGGTTCTTGTAGGTAGACCCATCACCCTGCTGTAGTTGTCACGTCTCTCAGGTAGACCCATCACCCTGCTGTAGTTGTCACGTCTCTCAGGTAGACCCATCACCCTGCTGTAGTTGTCACGTCTCTCAGGTAGACCCATCACCCTGCTGTAGTTGTCACGTCTCTCGTCATCCTCACTGTACTTACCTTATAGTACTTACCTAAGAGTGCCTACGGAGGAGTGAGATCTAGCTCTTTACGCCCCGCCTGCTGGCCTTGTACCTGTTGCCTTGTAATTTAACTATTCTGATTTCCAATTTGTTTGTCGAATTGGGGCTTAAAGTGGATGGAGGTTGGTTCAACAACTTCTTCACTTACAGCCTTCCACGTGTTAACTACACGTACAGGACACGAGGAGTACTTCCTTATGGTCCCTTCGGCTCATTTGCGTCTCCAGCTTCCACCTGTGTCCTCTTCTCCTGCTTTCTCACTCTGGAAAAGGCTCACCATAACTGCCTTATCTATGCCCCTCAGTATGTTGTATGTTGTGATCATATCCCTCTGCTCCTTCTGTCATCTAGAGTTGTGAGATTAACTTCCATTGGCCTGACTTCGTAGCTTAACCCTGGGACCGATCTTGCTGCACACCTTTGTACTTTTTCAGTTTTGGCTTTATGCTTGACAAAGTGCGGGTACCACGCCGGTGATGTATACTCCAGTGTTGGTCTGGCAAATGTTGTGTAGACTGCCTTGACGTGTGCCTGGGCTGTTCTTTTGCCCTTGACGCGATGTCATTTTCCTGTTGTGTCTCTGCTTCTTACACTCGCTTTCACATTTCTCGCCCATTTATAGTAGTCATGAATCTCTTGTGTACAAGTACACAAGAGATTCAAGTGTACTTGTACTCAAGTACACTTGAATTTTGTGGACTCTTGTGTACAAGTACACAGGGAGTACAAGACACTCCCTGTCTTTTGTATACACCCTATAGCCCATCTTTCCTTTGCCTTGAGAAACTTCAATTTTATTCATGAATGGATTTTGTTTCTGTGAGTATGTGTCTGCTCTCAGCTTCACTGTATCGCTTCGTGACAAAATCCATAATTTATTATAATATTTTTCCTCCATCTCTCTTTCCCTGTTAGTTTGAACCAGAATTTATCTATTATAATGCTCTCTGCTGCATGCTGGCTGTGTTCTCCCTGCTTTATCATGGCTTTCGTCATTCAGTAAGTACTCAAAGATCTGGACACAGATCTTGGACCTAGTGGGCCCTCTACGCTATCTTCTCAGTATCACAGTCACTCTATGTAAAGACAAGGTTCAGTCGTGCTAACAGTCTACATCCCTCTCCCTCATGTTCGTATCTTCCCTGATACGTTACGTTAGGAAGTTTGTCTATTACAGACTAACCTCGATCCAACGAACGACATGGGACCAACCCCCAAGTTGTTAAAATCGCGACTGCCTCCAGGATACATTTCCCTAGAGTTCAATTTCACTTAAGAAAATTTTCATTTCAACCTATAATATAATAAACTATCAATCGAACATGTCCGTATATGTTTTTTTTTAAGCCACATCTAGGGGAGCCGGTCGGCCGAGCGGACAGCACGCTGGACTTGTGATCCTGTGGTCCCGGGTTCGATCCCGGGCGCCGGCGAGAAACAATGGGCAGAGTTTCTTTCACCCTATGCCCCTGTTACCTAGCAGTAAAATAGGTACCTGGGTGTTAGTCAGCTGTCACGAGCTGCTTCCTGGGGGTGGAGGCCTGGTCGAGGACCGGGCCGCGGGGACACTAAAGCCCCGAAATCATTTCAAGATAACCTCAAGATATATCTAGCAAGACTACACCTGAGTGTACGGAAATCTTGACAACTTAAAATGAAAACAAACCATAGAATTTGGTTTTAATTAAATATGATCAATTTCTTTCCCAAAGAGCCATACTATTTCTTGTTATGTAGCGCCCATCTTGGAAAATCATTAAAAAACGTGATTCGACCCATTTTAAGTTACCATTCGCACAACAAAAACATAAAAAGATTCCAAAACGCCCAACAACAAACAATTTCTAAACGCCCCCCCCCAAAAAAAAATTAACTAAAAAAAGACCCCTAAAAAAAAAAACCTAAAAAAGCCCCCCTAAAAAAGACCCCCTAAAAAGACCCCCTAAAAAAGACCCCCTAAAAAAGACCCCCTAAAAAGACCCCCTAAAAAGACCCCCTAAAAAAGAAACCCGTAAAAAAGACCCCCTAAAAAAGACCCCCTAAAAAAGACCCCTAAAAAGCCCCTCACCCCCCCAAAAAAAACTCAACCTCCCCCCCCAAAAAAAAAAAAATCCAAAACTCCCAACAACCGTTAGCGATTTTACAAACGCAAGCACTCAGTGACGGCTCGTTCCCATTGGCGCTTGAAAGCAAATTTCCCATATACCTGACTCGTTCATAGTGGATATCTACTTTAGTCAAGCTGGTTAGTCATTACTCCTCCCTCATGGTCCAGAAAGTTTCTCAATGTTGCTTTCATTAGTTTACCTCAGAAGGTGCCTATGGATATATAAGGTTCTCTGTTCTTCCGATCTCTCTTGCCATGATTGCAGTCCCCCAATATATATATATATATATATATATATATATATATATATATATATATATATATATATATATATATATGTCGTACCTAATAGCCAGAACGCACTTCTCAGCCTACTATTCAAGGCCCGATTTGCCTAATAAGCCAAGTTTTCATGAATTAATGTTTTTTCGTCTACCTAACCTACCTAACCTAACCTAACCTAGCTTTTTTTGGCTACCTAACCTAACCTTACCTATAAATATAGGTTAGGTTAGGTTAGGTAGGGTTGGTTAGGTTCGGTCATATATCTACGTTAATTTTAACTCCAATAAAAAAAAATTGACCTCATACATAGAGAAAAGGGTTGCTTTATCATTTCATAAGAAAAAAATTATAGTAAATATATTAATTCAGGAAAACTTGGCTTATTAGGCAAATCGGGCCTTGAATAGTAGGCTGAGAAGTGAGTTCTGGCTACTAGGTACGACATATATATATATATTAGATTGAACTGTTCATATCATGTGAAGCTGTTCTTGCTAAGATGTGTGTGAGTGTATGTGAGATAAAAGGTAATTGCTTCCGATAGCAGGACATCGAGGCATGCAGGCAGGGAAGCAAAGAGCCAGGCAGGCAGGCAGGCAGCATGCAGGGAGGGAGCCAGCATGCAGACAGGCAGGCAGTACGCAGGCAGGCAGGCAGGCAGGCAGGCAGGCAGGCAGGCAGGCAGGCAGCCAGGCAGCAGGCAGGCAGGCAGGCAGCACGCAGGGAGGCAGACGAGCAAGCAGGCAAGGCGACCGGAAGCAGTTATAAGTCGGCGTCAGATTTACCGGAAGTAATGGCGGCCATTAGACCCGCCTGGGATAAACACCGCTGAGGTCCACTTTGCCCGCCGAAGTCATTTCCTCCGAGGGGGTGTTTTTGTCTGGGCTGTGTGGTGGTGGCAGCACTCAAGGCACAGCCCAGGGGAACGGCCACCAGTGGGCGTCTTGGAACAGGAAGATCATCGTTGTCTTTTGCTAGTCTTTTCACTTCCGTTTTGGGGAGTGAGCATTTTATATACCGAATGACAACAGCCAATTGGCAAGGAGTGAATGGGCGGGAAGGTGCCATCAGGCTCGATAGTAGCGGCATTCCATTTCGGAGCGTTGATTGCTCTGCCCACTCAACCAATCACAGCTTCCCAAGATCTACAACCCCCACCACTATTCTCAGCTCGTTGGGAGTGTTTCCTGACGCATCCAATCATGCCAAGACTATGATCCCTAACAGACACTTCAGCCAGTCACACCTCACCCGTACACCCGTGTTTTTGTGTTCGGACGGTGATTGGCTGTGGGAGTGTATAGAGCTGTGGGAGTGTAGGGAACTGTGGGAGTGAGCGGCTGACTGTGATTGGCTGTGAGAGTGAATGGCGGACTATTGGAATGTGTGGCGGGCTGTGATTGGCCTAGGTAGTGTGCGGCGGGCTGTGACTGGCTGTGGGAGTCTCTTACGTACCGCCACTCTCCGCTCTCTCACACACACCTCTTGTTAAGTCGTTTTCCCCAGGGAGGGAAACTTATGTATGCTCCTGGGAACGTTGTGCGAAGAGACGGAGGAGAACGAACAGGAAGAACGAAAAGGGGAGAAAGAGAGAGAGAAAACAAAGGGGAGAGTAAAGGGTGTAAACAAGGAAGAGGAGGAAAATGATGTGGAAACTGAGGACGATGCGATAAGAGATATGCAAAGGAGACAAATAATAGCAGTAATGCTTGCGTGTGTCAAGTCCAGGACGTGCAAGGTCCGGCTCCTGACACACTCAAGTCCTTGTCGTGACACATGTATATGAACACATAGTGTCTATATTCATGTGTCATGTACAGTGTACAGACACCATGGTACTGTGTCATGTACAATTTTTTTTTTAATTCATGTACAATAGTGTATAAATAATAATCCTTGTCAATCTCCTTGGAGCATTTTAAAGGATTTATTGTATAAAATATTTTTATGGAGTGCGTTCCTGGTCTGCGTCAAACAAAATCAGTTTAAAGTTAACCAGACTTGTTTTAATATTATATAATGTGTACAGTTTTCAACTTCTGACCAATCGGGGAAGTTTAATTGACTAATTATGTTTACACACACACACACACACACACACACACACACAAACACACACACACACACACACACACACACACACACACACACACACACACACACACACACATATGTCAAAGGCACATACACTGTGCCTTTGACACAGTACCCCATAAAAGGCTGTTTAAAAAGTTGGAGCAACAGGCAGGAGTAAAAGGGAAGGTGCTCCAGTGGATAAGGGAGTACTTAAGCAACAGGAAACAGCGAGTAACGGTGAGGGGGGAGACATCAGAGTGGCGAGATGTCACCAGCGGAGTCCCACAGGGCTCAGTACTTGGACCCATCCTGTTTCTAATAAATGTAAACGATCTTCCGGAGGGTATAGACTCGTTCCTCTCAATGTTTACTGATGATGCAAAAATTATGAGAAGAATCAAGACGGATGAAGATAGACAGAGACTACAGGATGACCTGGACAAACTGGAGGAATGGTCTAGAAAATGGCTGCTAAAGTTCAACTCAGGAAAGTGTAAGATAATGAAATTAGGCGAAGGGAGCAGGAGTTCTGAACACAAGGTATCATCTGGGAGGTGAAATCCTGCAAGAGTCAAATAGAGAGAAAGACCTGCGGGTTGATATCACACCGAACCTGTCCCCAGAGGCCCACATCAAAAGAATATCATCAGCGCCATATGCTAGACTGGCCAACACAAGAACTGCCTTTAGAAATTTGTGTAAGGAATCGTTCAGGAACCTGTATACCACTTATGTCAGACCAATCCTGGAGTATGCAGCTCCAGCCTGGAGTCTTACCTAGTTAAACACAAGACAAAGTTAGAGAAGATTCAGCGGTATGCCACCAAGTTCGTCCCGGAACTGAGAGGAATGAGCTACGAGGAAAGGCTAAAGGAGCTGAACCTCACATCCCTGGAAAACAGAAGAGTAAGGGGAGACATGATAACCACCTACAAAATTCTCAGGGGAATTGACAGGGTGGACAAAGACAAACTCTTCAGCACGGGTGGGACACGAACAAGGGGACATAGGTGGAAACTTAGTACCCAGATGAGCCACAGAGACGTTAGAAAGAATTTTCTCAGTGTCAGAGTAGTTAATAAATGGAATGCATTAGGCAGTGATGTGGTGGAGGCTGACTCCATACACAGTTTCAAGTGTAGATATGATAGAGCCCAGTAGGCTCAGGAATCTGTACACCAGTTGATTGACAGTTGAGAGACGGGACTAAAGAGCCAAAGCTCAACCCCCGCAAGCACAATTAGGTGAGTACAATTAGGTAAGTATACGCACACACACACACACACACACACACACACACACACACACACACACACACACACACACACACACACACACACACACACACACACACACACGATGGCGAAACCGGCGGTGCCCGGGAAGATCCGGTACACAGGTCAACCCGGCATCATTCAACCAAAAACAAAACCAAAAAGTTATGAGAAATGACGATAATGAATGGAAACATACACGGCATCCCATCGTTTGTCAACGCATCCCTGTCTGTCTCTCTCTTTGTCTTTGGGTCTCTTTTTGTCTCAGCGCCTGTCTTTCTCCCCTGTATTTCTCTGCCTCTGTGTGTGACTGTCACCGTCTCTGATTCTCTCCGACTCTGTACCCCCTGTCTGTGCCTCTGCCTCTGTGTCTCAGTCTTTGTCTCTCTTGTCATTCGAGCAAGAATGCTACAGCAAGATTCGATTTAGGAGTACTCGTCTTACTGATGACAACTCCGTCCCGACCAATTTGGGCACATACCCATCAGCAATTACTGTGAAAAATTGAGTGGTGCTAGCCTCTTGCGTCCGGCCTAAACCTCGGACAGATGGACAGGAAGATAGAATGTCTATTTTATATGTATTTATTATATATACGTATCTATATATAAGATGTGTATTTTTTTGGTCAATATCTAAAGAATGCTCATATACAAAATATAAAAATTCCACGTAGAACTGTTATACTAATGCCGTATAATTTATTCAAATTAAACCTCGTAGCATATAGCGGCAGCTTTAGGAGTTAATTATATATATTTTATTTGGTATATTTTAGTTTTTACTAACGCAAGGATTGGTGTGAGGAGAGAGGCAGGAACTGTGCACACACACACATCCCTCACACTACTGCTGTAACCTGTACAGCACATCCCTCAGACTACTGCTGTAATCTGTGCAGCACATCCCTCAGACTACTGCTGTAATCTGTACAGCACATCCCTCACACTACTGCTGTAACCTGTACAGCACATCCCTCACACTACTGCTGTAACCTGTACAGCACATCCCTCACACTACTGCTGTAACCTGTACAGCACATCCCTCACACTACTGCTGTAACCTGTACAGCACATCCCTCACACTACTGCTGTAACCTGTACAGCACATCCCTCACACTACTGCTGTAACCTGTACAGCACATCCCTCACACTACTGCTGTAACCTGTACAGCACATCCCTCAGACTACTGCTGTAACCTGTACAGCACATCCCTCACACTACTGCTGTAACCTGTACAGCACATCCCTCACACTACTGCTGTAACCTGTACAGCACATCCCTCAGACTACTGCTGTAACCTGTACAGCACATCCCTCAGACTATTGCTGTAACCTGTACAGCACATCCCTCACACTACTGCTGTAACCTGTACAGCACATCCCTCAGACTACTGCTGTAACCCGTACAGCACATCACCACGAAAGCTAGTTTCAAGGGGCAGTTAACCACACGGCTTCTCATGCTTGAAGTACACGGTGAACTGTGTCTTGTGACTCGAGTCTTGAAGGATTCTCCTGCGTCTTGTGGCCCCTGATAAGAACTTCCCACGGAAGAGTTTAATAGGTGGGTTAAGTTCCATCGTTAGTCGTAGCGCGGTGGTTCCCCCCCTTACCATTAACGACCCCCCACCCTTCCCCTTAACCGTTAGAATGAGGTCTTTGTCAGCAACCACAGCACCTGTCTCGTGTACCAACTCATCTCTCGACTAATAAGTCCAATTTACGACATTATCGTAACCAGCGTTACATATGCAGCCTATTAAGAAAGGTAACGGATTGTAAATATCTACGTTTTCAACGCATCGGACTCGATAGGCTGCTTGAGGGTCGCACGTGTCTGGTTAGCTTAGGTTAGGTTAGGTTAGGTTAGGTTAGGTTAGGTTAGGAGGCTGGATTTTAGTCGGAGAGCAACGGGCTGGGTGTACAGTGTGCTCAGGACCGCTGTGCACTAGATTATTAACACACCATTAAGTATGCTTCAGTCATGAACATCATCGATAACTGAAGCAAACTCTACATGCTTTTACACTGACAAGTAGAGTATAACTTTGTGTATTTACACTGAGAAGTAAGGTATAACTGCGTATTTACATAAGTCCTGTATAAATATATATATATATATATATATATATATATATATATATATATATATATATATATATATATATATATATATATATATATATATATAACCCTTTGTGAGTGATTCTACACTCTACACCGTACTGTGTGTGTAAGGCTACACCAGGTACACTAGTGTACTCTCGCTCTTATATGGCAATGTGTATGATGCGGATGGCAGGATTAGTCTATACTGAGACAGACAGAGTATAATGATTCACAAGGAAGTAACATGTGACCTTATTGCACATTCCATCATACTTAGCAGCGCATGCGTAGACACACACACACACACACACACACACACAAACACACACACACACACACACAAACACACACACACACACACACACACACACACACAAACACACACACACACACACACACACACACACACACACACACACACACACACACACACACACACACACACACACACACTAACCCGTGAGACGTGGAGGACCACTTCACTAAGAAACTATTACAATGTCATAAAGTGTTTCGCCAATCGGCATTCTTGACGCCACGAGCACGTACGTCTTCTGGCACGAGCGTCACATATGCGTCATGCACGTCGATGGTCACTAGACGTAATACAGGAATAGTGTTGTTTTATTGTTACAGCATTTTCTGCTTCGTTTATTTGGGTAAATATGTTGATGTTGCTGGTCTTATGAGTTAATAATGTTACAAGTAAGATTCTCTCTCTCTCTCTCTCTCTCTCTCTCTCTCTCTCTCTCTCTCTCTCTCTCTCTCTCTCTCTCTCTCTCTCTCTCTCTCTCTCTCCAGTGAGAGAAACTAAGGCCAGATGACCACCAGCCAAAAGGTGTAGGGGCCTACGGTGTGAACATGAGACTATAGTCCCACAGGCAACAGTGCACCGTCCTAATACCTGGCCGCCCACGCCGCATGTTAAACCCCCCCTGACAACTATGTTACAAACGGACCCAGGAACTGTGGCAGCGAGCGACGTATTGATTAGCACGTGTCCACACCTTGTATTGGTCCACCTCGGTCAAGTCTGCGTCCTCAACAACACCTTGGGAGAGTGAGCCGGGGTCCCACTACCACACCTGGTTACTCTTTAACATACAGTGAGCCTGTATGCAGGCGAGGAGTCACAATAACGTGGTAACACAATAACGTCCCTTCACTAGAAGGTGAAGGGACGACGACGTTTCCGTCCGTCCTGGACCATTCTCAAGTCGATTGTGATGAGGCGAAGTTGTTGTTGTTGTTATAGATTCAGCTACTCGGAACGAGTTCCAAGTAGCACGGGCTATGGTGAGCCCGTAACTTACCTGGCACAGGAGCGGGGCAAGAAGCACGGGCTATGGTGAGCCTGATGAGACGAAGGAGGCAATGGCAATAAATAGGCAAGAGAGAGAGAGAGAGAGAGGTGAGGAGATGGAAATGTTAGAGGAAGATTCTTGTACGGTTGAGTGCTGGTCGCCATGTTGACCTGGACGAGGCATTGACTATTTAATTGGCACTGATTACTTAATGGTCGTAGTTAATGATCGAGAGTAGCCAGTTAACGGTAACTGGTTGCCATAGAAAGGTCTGTTAGCGAACTCAGGGTTCATTTTCGAGAGGTTTATTTTTGTAATCAACAGTTTAATTGTGTAAATGTTTCATTAATGAGCGGAAGGTTTCTAGGAGAATGAAAGGTTGTCACTTTAACAGCATAATGTTGCTGTGAGGCAATGTCTGTTGCACTGGCTCACTCTTACAGTGTTCTACATATGATGTGTAATACTGATGCAACACACAAGAGTACGGAGGTGCGAGTTTGGCCGTATTCCATTGCCTCAGTATTTTCTCATACAACATAATATTATTCTATACTAATATTATCTATATTATACTAATATTATCTATATTATACTAATATTATCTATACTATACTTCTATACTAATATTATCTATACTATACTTCTATACTAATATTATTCTATACTATACATATTCTTACTAATCTCTCTCATCTCATTTTTTTCTTGCAATGTATCTGTTATAATTTTATTAATTCTGCTAGAATTTACCAACTTAAAATTATCTGTTGGATTAAGGACCTGCCCGCAACGCTGCGCGTACTAGTGGCTTTACAAGACTGTAAATACTACGCTATGTATCCTCACAAACCCAATGTACCTTCTTGTATATAAATAAATAATATGGCGTAGAGCAGTAGGCGCCGCCCACAATGTTTACCGGCGCCCTCACCGTATTCTTCAAGAATGTTGGCGTCGTCGTATTCAGCCGGCCGCGGCTTCTCCAAGTTCTGAGAACGTCTCTTGAGAACGTTTTCTGGAGACCTCTGCTTGATGCCAGAACGTCTCACCAACCATCACGTTCCCGTGTTTTTTTTTTTTTTGCTTTCGGTCGGAAGAGGTCAGAGCCCGTCTCTTGCTGGAAGCTGAATGCCTTCAACCTGTAAAGCTTGCTTCGTTGGTCTGTGTATGTGGACTCTCAAGCTGCCCCCAGCTTCCTGGGTCTCTCCAGATGAGCTGCGGACATCTGTGTGTGTGTGCATCAGACACCTGTCTCTGTGGCCTTTGTTGGTGTGCTTGGAAGCAGGTGTCGTCCATACACTTCCTCGCCTGAACCTTGACATCACTCGTGTGGTGTGTAGGGTGCGCCTCGCTGCCCCCCCCCTGTCTCTTTTGCTGCCCCCTGTCTGTTTTGTTGCCCCCTGTCTGTTTTGCTGCCCCCTGTCTGTTTTGTTGCCCCCTGTCTGTTTTGTTGCCCCCTGTCTGTTTTGCTGCCCCCCTGTCTGTTTTGTTGCCCCCTGTCTGTTTTGTTGCCCCCTGTCTGTTTTGTTGCCCCCTGTCTGTTTCGTTGCCCCCTGTCTGTTTTGTTGCCCCCTGTCTGTTTTGCTGCCCCCCTGTCTGTTTTGTTGCCCCCTGTCTGTTTTGTTGCCCCCTGTCTGTTTTGCTGCCCGCCTGTCTGTTTTGTTGCCCCCTGTCTGTTTTGCTGCCCCCTGTCTGTTTTGCTGCCCCCTGTCTCTTTTGCTGCCCCCTGTCTCTTTTGCTGCCCCCTGTCTCTTTTGCTGCCCCCCTGTCTGTTTTGCTGCCCCCCCTGTCTGTTTTGCTGCCCCCCCTGTCTGTTTTGCTGCCCCCTGTCTGTTTTGCTGCCCCCTATCTGTTTTGCTGCCCCCCTGTCTGTTTTGCTGCCCCCTGTCTGTTTTGCTGCCCCCTGTCTGTTTTGCTGCCCCCTGTCTGTTTTGCTGCCCCCCTGTCTGTTTTCCTGCCCCCCTGTCTGTTTTCCTGCCCCCCCTGTCTGTTTTCCTGCCCCCCTGTCTGTTTTGCTGCCCCCTGTCTGTTTTGCTGCCCCCTGTCTGTTTTCCTGCCCCCCTGTCTGTTTTGCTGCCCCCTGTCTGTTTTGCTGCCCCCTGTCTGTTTTCCTGCCCCCTGTCTGTTTTGCTGCCCCCTGTCTGTTTTCCTGCCCCCCTGTCTGTTTTCCTGCCCCCCTGTCTGTTTTCCTGCCCCCCCTGTCTGTTTTCCTGCCCCCCTGTCTGTTTTGCTGCTCCCCTGTCTGTTTTGCTGCCCCCTGTCTGTTTTGCTGCCCCCCTGTCTGTTTTGCTGCCCCCCTGTCTGTTTTGCTGCCCCCCTGTCTGTTTTGCTGCCCCCCTGTCTGTTTTGCTGCCCCCCTGTCTGTTTTGCTGCCCTCCCTGTCTGTTTCGCTGCCCCCCTATCTGTTTTGCTGCCCCCCTGTCTGTTTTGCTGCCCCCCTGTCTGTTTTGCTGCCCCCCTGTCTGTTTTGCTGCCCTCCCTGTCTGTTTCGCTGCCCCCCTATCTGTTTTGCTGCCCCCTGTCCGCCTCGTCCTGCCCCCCTGTCCGCCTCGCCCTGCCTCCTGTCTGCCTCTACCAAAGCGTCAGTGTTGACAGTAGATCTGTAACCGCTCCTCCCCTGCACCATACGTTAAGCGCTGTTTGAACCTTATACCCTACACCTAATACCTAATAAGCGAGTCATTATTATTAGTGAAAGTTTCGTCATGAGTTAAGTCTTTTTCGTGAATTAAAAATTGATTAGTGCACGAAATACCTATTTGTTTGCCAAAGGTATTTATCGGTGAGCGTATTTGTCTGCGAAACGTTTGTTTGTAAGTGAAGGGTTTAAGAGCGAGTGAAAATAATATAGCCGAGTGAAAGTTATATTGGGCAGTGAAGGAATTTGTAGTGAGTGAAGGTTCTACTGCTACTGAGGAGGGGATGGGACTATCAGGAGAAAGCGCCAAGCCGTTACGGTTTTATATATATAACTGGGAAGGGGTCAGGATAAGGACTTGGGATGGGACGGGGGAAAGGAATGGTGCCCGACTACAACTACAGTGACCTTAACAGCAACAGCAGCAGCAGCAGCAACAGCAGCAGCAGCACCAACAGCAACCGCAGCAGCAGCAGCAGCAGCACCAAGAACAGCAGCAGCAGCAGCAGCAGCAGCAACAGCAGCAGCAGCACCAACAGCAGCAACAGCAGCAGCAGCAGCAACAGCAACAGCAGCAGCAGCAGCAACAGCATCACCAGCAGCAACAGCAGCAGCAGCACCAACAGCAGCAGCACCAACAGCAGCACCAAGAACAGCAGCAGCAGCAGTAGGCCATATCTTGCACATGCGACATTGCAGGAGTGTGAATCAGTGTGCACCCGCCTGCAGCCGCCTGCGACCAGTGTTCTGCCGAGAAGAAAGCAATTTTACGCTTGTGACTCTCGCGTCATTCTTAACACTCGGTGTTCCTTTCCCGTTCCTGAGCACCCGTTCTGAACGGGCGGCTGTAACACTGCCGTTCACAACGGGCGACTGTAACACAACCGTTCTGAACGGGCGGCTGTAACACAACCGTTCACAACGGGCGGCTGTAACACAACCGTTCACAACGGGCGGCTGTAACACAACCGTTCACAACGGGCGGCTGTAACACAACCGTTCACAACGGGCGGCTGTAACACAACCGTTCACAACGGGCGGCTGTAACACAACCGTTCACAACGGGCGGCTGTAACACAGCCATTCACAACGGGCGGCTGTAACACAACCGTTCACAACGGGCGGCTGTAACACAGCCGTTCACAACGGGCGACCATAACAAAACCGTTCACAACGGGTGCCTGTAACATAACCGTTCACAACGGGAGACTATAACACAACCGTTCACAACGGGCGGCTGTAACACAACCGTTCACAACGGGCGACTGTAACACAACCGTTCACAACGGGCGGCTGTAACACAACCGTTCACAACGGGCGGCTGTAACACAACCGTTCACAACGGGCGGCTGTAACACAACCGTTCACAACGGGAGACTGTAACACAACCGTTCACAACGGGCGACTGTAACACAGCCGTTCACAACGGGCGACTGTAACACAACCGTTCACAACGGGCGACTGTAACACAGCCGTTCACAACGGGCGGCTGTAACACAACCGTTCACAACGGGCGGCTGTAACACAACCGTTCACAACGGGCGGCTGTAACACAACCGTTCACAACGGGCGACTGTAACACAGCCGTTCACAACCGGCGACTGTAACAACCGTTCACAACGGGCGACTGTAACACAACCGTTCACAACGGGAGACTGTAACACAACCGTTCACAACGGGCGACTGTAACACAACCGTTCACAACGGGAGACTGTAACACAACCGTTCACAACGGGCGACTGTAACACAACCGTTCACAACGGGCGGCTGTAACACAACCGTTCACAACGGGCGACTGTAACAACCGTTCTGATTCAGATGAATCCGTCGATAATCCTTTGAATTCATCGATAATTTGATGACTCCGATGACCTAGCCTAACCCTAGCCTGAACTAGCCTAACTACACATAAGGGGCATAACTGGCCGACCCCTCACAGTGTTCAAGAGAGAACTGGATAAGCACCTCCAAAGGATACCTGATCAACCAGGCTGTGACTCATACGTCAGGCTGCGAGCAGCCGCGTCCAACAGCTTGGTTGATCAGTCCGGCAACCAGGAGGCCTGGTCGACGACCGGGCCGCGGGGACGCTAAGCCCCGGAAGCACCTCAAGGTAACCTCCAGGTTACCCTCTTACGTGCGTTGGGGGGGGGGGGGGGGTCACGTGACCTGACCTTTTACGTGCAGAGAGGTCTGGTGTGGCTCCGTGCTGACCTGGGAGGAGGGGGGGGAAAGGGTCAATATGGCCCTCGTGCGCTTGACCTACTCTCTATATATTGACCTGTGTGGGAGTAGATATCATATTGACCTGTGTGGGAGTAGATATCATATTGACCTGTGTGGGAGTAGATATCATATTGACCTGTGTGGGAGTAGGTATCATATTGACCTGTGTGGGAGTAGGTATCATATTGACCTGTGTGGGAGTAGATATAATATTGACCTGTGTGGGAGTAGATATCATATTGACCTGTGTGGGAGTAGATATCATTATAACCCTTCATGTCTGTGAGTCTTCAACCCATGAGGTGAACCTCATGGCTGGCTTGACTACGGGCTCACATCAGGTTATCTTGGGGTTATTTTGAGGTTATTTTGGGGTTATCTTGAGGTTATTTTGAGGGCATCGTGGGGTTATCTTGAGGTTATTTTGGGGTTATCTTGGTTATCTTGAGGTTATCTTGAGGTTATCTTAAGGTTATCTTGGGATTATCTTGGAGTTATCTTGAGATGATTTCGGGGCTTAGCGTCCTGGCGGCCCGGTTCTCGACTAGGCCTTCTTTTTATTACACATCCCCAGGAAGCAGCCCGTAACAGCTGTTTAACTCCCAGGTACCTATTTACTGCTAGGTGAACAGGAACATCAGGGTGAAAGAAACTCTGCCCAATTGTTTCCGTCTCCACCGGGGATTGAACCCTGGAACCTCAGCATTACGAATCCTGAGCGCTGTCCACTCAGCTATCAGAGGTCAGGATATATTTACCTCGCCATTTACCGTAACCACTGACGAAACCTGTACATCTTTTCCGAATTATGCCGGCTTTGTTTACATTTATTAAACAGTTTACGAGCGTAACATCCCAATTGTGTTATTGTTATAAATAACCTCATAGTTCATGGAGATTCATAACCTACTTTAATAACGTTAACAAAGCCGCCATGATTGCGGAAAGATGTACAGGTTTCGTAAGCGGTTGCTTGGTGACCTCTGGCTCTGGTGTCTACGACGCTGACCTGACATAACCCCGTTGACTGTGAAGGTTGTCTGACTTGACCTTTCCGTGTGTGGAGTTAATTGTTCTTTGACGTATTGGCTCGATCTTCCCACTGATGTTGACCTGACCTCTTATCTCTCTCTCTCTCTCTCTCACAATGAGAGAGACAGAAAGAGAGAGAGAAAGAAAGAGAGAGAGAAAGAAAGATAAAGACAGAGACAAAGAGAGAGAGACAATGACAGAGGCAAAGAGAGAGAGAGAGAGAGACAATGACAGAGACAGAGACTCACTCTCTCTCTCTCTCTCTCTCTCTCTCTCTCTCTCTCTCTCTCTCTCTCTCTCTCTCTCTCTCTCTCTCTCTCTCTCTCTCTCTCCTCCCCCCTTTCTTCCCACACCAACTAGAAAAGGCTCAAAAGTCTGCAATGAGACCCCTATCAGAATTGCGAAGGATGAGGTACGAAGAGAGACCGAAGGAACTAAACCTGACGACGCTTGTAAGGAGGAGAGAGAGGGACACGAGACCTGATAGACACACATAAGTAGTAAGAGTAGGCATCCATCAGTCTCAGGAGACTATGGAGTTGCGCTCTGGTTGTCGGTCTGGAGTGACCTCACCAGGGCGCAAAGCCAGGGTAGGTTGATGCGGGGGAGAAGCTGTTACCCATGCAGCTGGTAGCTTATGAGAATTAACACAGTGGAAAAAGATAAGTAAATGTTTACAGTGAGTAGCAACAGAGCAAGAGAGCAAAGATTTCTTTAAGAGTAAGAGTTGTGGGAAGATGGAATGAGCTAAACCATCAGGTTGTAGAAGCAAATGACATTAATAATTTTTAAAAGTGTGTACGATTTGGAAATGTCAGGAATCGTTGCCTTAGACAACCGGCAGCTAGAAGAGCAGGGTCCAAGAGCTAGTGCTCGATGCTGCAGACATGAATAGGTGAACGCAATTAGGTAAGCGCGCGCACACGCACACACACACGCACACACACACACACACACACACACACACACACACACACACACACACACACACACACACACACACACACACACACACACACACACACACACCTATGCGTAACTATGGCAACGGGGGCAACAAAGAGCCATACCAGGGAGGTGTTATGGATTACCGGTACCCCCCTCCCCCCTCCCGGTGCGACCAGAGGTACCGGGAGTGCCACGGACCGGGGCGGGCCAGACCGGTCCTGGCACTCCCGCCCCGGTCCCTGGCACTCCCGCCCCGGTCCCTGGCACTCCCGCCCCGGTCCCTGGCACTCCCGCCCTGGTCCCTGGCACTTCCGCCCCGGTCCCTGGAACTCCCGCCCCGGTCCCTGGCACTCCCGCCCCGGTCCCTGGCACTCCCGCCCCGGTCCCTGGCACTCCCGCCCCGGTCTCTGGTCTGGCGGGAGTGCCAGGACAGGTCCCTGGCACTCCCTTCCGGAGTGGGAGTGCCGGTACACGGAAGACAGCGTCCTTCCCGGAATTCGTCTAGTATCAATTTCTATCGCATTATACCAGGGTCTATACCGGTGGGTAGGGCAGGGGGGGGGACGGAGAACCCCCCTGTGGGTGTATGGTGGGTGGCGGGGGAGGGAGGGGTAGCTGTGTTGAGGGTGTGGGGAGGGTAGGGGGGTTGTGAGAGGGGGTCTGGAGAAGGTGAAGGGGTAGTGGGCACTCTGTGGGTAGGGCGGGTTAGTGCCAGCTTTGTTAGTGTTTTGTTTCTGGGAACAGCGTGGATGTGTGGGTGGATGACTGTGGGTGTGGACACGGGCGTGTGGGTGTGGATCTTTGACGGCTTTGGTTACATTTATTAAACAGTTTACAAGCCAGAAAATTTCCCAATCAACTGTTGTTATTGTTATAAACAGCCTCCTGGTGCTTCGGAGCTCATCGAGTGTTTAATAATTGTAAACAAAGCCTCCAAAGATTGAGAAAAGATGTACAGGTTCGTAAGTGCTCGCGTAACTGCTTCGTGAATCTGGCCCCTGGAAGTGGGGATAAACGCAGGGAATATGATGACAACCTACAGAGTGTTACGGTCACTATGGACCAGTAACCGGGTTCTTGATGGATGAACCTTGTTGTAGTATCCGACCCCAAGTCAGTAGTACGCTTTCAAGATTTGGCTATATAGTGCGATGGATAAATAAGAGAGGGATGAACAAAACACTATTCCCCTTCACCAATATATTTACACTTATACCTTGAAAATATATTAAATAGATTATTACTATACTTATATACAGTAGTGTCGCTTTCACACAGGACACTAAAAGCGCACACATGCAGTGTTCGTCAACCCCCAGTGTTTCCACTGCCCAGTACCTCGTCCACTCCTACTGGGAAACGCCGGCGAGTTCACCTTATACATGGGCCAGCACCGACACGGTATCAGGCGGTGCCTATACCCCATTATCACTCTCGAGCACTCGCTGGCAGAGGACCTCAGCCACACACTGATCGGGGTCACAAAACAACCAATACAGGGGTAGCGGACCTCTGGCAGAAGCCTCTAGCGACTGGCTAGCAGCACTTCACAACAGCCACCTCACTGTCGTCCGTTTCTCTCCTAAGACAATCCCGGGGTACGCCGATCTCTTCCAACACTACATAATCAGCAGCTAACAAACTGATTCAGATCGGCAGCGGCTTATTTATTCGTCTTCCAGGACCAAGTTGAGAGAACGTGGACTGCCCAAGGTAAACAGCCTTCCTCAGTACGACTGCCACCACACATCACCTCTATGGACATGAAACGTCATTACGTTTCAGGACGGTACACCGGGGAAACCAGGAGGTAACACTCACTGGGGAGTTGACATTATGCACCATAGCATAATCTAGGTGGCGCTGATCTTCTTCTTGTTGATAGTAGGTGCAGTTTGCATGAAGGGTTTGTCCTCCCGATGACTGCACCAGTACTGATGTTGGTAGACGCGTTGATGTTGAGGATGATCGGAGTTACAAAGGTGCTTGTTGCGTTGTGCTGTAGATAGAGGAACGGTGACTACAACAGAGGTGTATGTTAGAGGGAGACTTGCCGCACCGTAGGGCGGTGTGTTGTGTTTATGGCGTCAGCTGATCCTTGGTGCTGCGACGAGACAGTTGTCTTCTGTGTTTAGCTGTTGGTGGCGCCAGGTATAAATGTGGCGCGGGTCAGATGTGACCCAATTTGTTGGTCGACTGGAGATATTTAGCCAGTGCTTTGACTATTTGGTATTTTTCTTGTGACGAGTGGTCACCGCCTCCTAATATATGCTCGATGGTAAAGGGTATTTTAAGTGCGATAAAGACTTGTTTGAAATTTACTCTGGCACTATAATGTCGGAAGCAGTGCAGGAGATAGTGTTCGACTGTTTCAGGCACCTGACAGTGAGTACAGAGTTCATTGATGTCTGTTGTGTACTTAGAGCTGTGTGCTGCTAGTTTGGTGTGTCCCAGCCTTAATCTGGTCATCGTTACATCAATTTCTTTGCTTTTATATCGGACATGTTTCCAAGTTTCCCATTTCTTTTTAATGGGCCCATAGTGCAAAGGTGAGCATAACGTTTTCCAGTTTGTTGCAAAATCCTGGGAGATGGTATCTTTGAAGGCTCCTTTACGTGCAACATGGGGAATTGGGTGACAGGTAAGGTGAGGTGTGTTGTGCACCGCTTTTTAACATGGGCTTGATAGACTAAGATTATTATATTTGGTGAAGTCAAACGGTGACTCCAGGTATGTGTTGGGTTGTCAAGAGTTGTGGTCAGAGGCGGCTCTCTTCTCACGCTCCCTTCAACGCTCCCACACTCCTTTTCGCCTGAGTACTTTGTCTCACCCTCAGTCAAGTCGCTACTCTGATGGCATGTGCGCAGGCAACACTTCAGTGACTGGATGGGCCAAGAGGTCTACGGTAGGACCGGGCCGCGGGGACGCTAAGCCCCGAAATCATCTCAACATAACCTCAAGATAGGTTTCTTACCTGTCGCAATGTTAGGTGCTGGGTCGTATGTGAGCGGCAGGTAGCCACGAGACAATACGCACTCAGCCCCTAGGGGGAACCTTCTTATGGGAAGCCAAGGTAGTCCCCGTGGTGTTGGTAGTCCCCGTGGTGTAGTGGTAAGACACTCGCCTGGCGTTCCGCGAGCGCTATGTCATGGGTTCGTATCCTGGCCGGGGAGGATTTACTGGGCGCAAATCCTTAACTGTAGCCTCTGTTTAACGCAACAGTAAAATGTGTACTTGGATGAAAAAACGATTCTTCGCGGCGGGGATCGTATTCCAGGGACTTGCCCGAAACGCTACGCGTACTAGTGGCTGTACAAGAATGTAACAACTCTTGTATATATCTCAAAAAAAAAAAAAAAAAAAAAAAAAAAAAAAAAAAAAAAGTTCTTGTTTGTTTAAGATTCGCTACGTGGAACAAAAAGTTTCAAGTAGCACGGGCTATGGTGAGCCCGTAGACCTGAAACCTAGGGGCAGGAGTCATCAACTACTTCCGGAAACTCTACATCTTTCAACAATCATGGCGGCTTTACCTGCAGTTATTAACAATTTTATACGAGCTTTAAAACATCACAACCCAAGGTTATTGTTGTTACAAACAACACCTCCAAGCGTTATTAAAGTATTTAATAAATGTAAATAAAGTCGTCATTCTCGTTGAAAGATGTACAGGTTTCGTAAGTGTTTGTGTAAATTATTAATGCTTTATTTTGGACAACCACAATGCATAGCCATGACAGGCAGGATGTCATAGCCATGACAGGCAGGATGTCATAGCCATGACAGGCAGGATGTCATAGCCATTACAGGCAGGATGTCACAACATGACAGGCAGGATGTCATAACATGACAGGCAGGATGTCATAACATGACAGGCAGGATGTCATAACATGACAGGCAGGATGTCATAACATGACAGGCAGGATGTCATAACATGACAGGCAGGATGTCATAACATGACAGGCAGGATGTCATAACATGACAGGCAGGATGTCATAACATGACAGGCAGGATGTCATAACATGACAGGCAGGATGTCATAACATGACAGGCAGGATGTCATAACATGACAGGCAGGATGTCATAACATGACAGGCAGGATGTCATAACATGACAGGCAGGATGTCATAACATGACAGGCAGGATGTCATAACATGACAGGCAGGATGTCATAGCCATGACAGGCAGGATGTCATAACATGACAGGCAGGATGTCATAACATGACAGGCAGGATGTCATAACATGACAGGCAGGATGTCATAACATGACAGGCAGGATGTCATAACATGACAGGCAGGATGTCATAACATGACAGGCAGGATGTCATAACATGACAGGCAGGATGTCATAACATGACAGGCAGGATGTCATAACATGACAGGCAGGATGTCATAACATGACAGGTGCACCACATAAACACAGATGGTATGGACCGCAGCTGTAATTAGCGAGTGCCACAGCAGAGTGCCACAGCAGAATGCCACAGCAGAGTGCCACAGCAGAGTGCCACAGCAGAGTGCCACAGCAGAGTGCCACAGACGTCACTATAAACACGGCCTCCAGGCCTACTTGACGTCTTGATAAAATAAAAACAATGTCTGCCTATCTGACGTGACATCATTCGCGCCACTAAACATCCTCAGACTTCACTTATGTTTATATTATTGGAATGTTTCATATTGTTCATTTTTGACCGTTCAAAGCTAAAAAAAAAATATGTGTTCGATCCTGGAATGTTGATGAATTATCTTCTGAATAATTCTTTATTCATCCGCACTAAACATCGCCGAGTGTTATACATTTTCCTTCCCCGCGTGTCATTATCAATGTTTACGAAGATTATAGTGTGTGGGGGGTGGGGGGGGGGTGCCTGCGTGTCTGGCCAGGTGGTATGTCTGTCTGGTCGATGTTGGCAAGGTTCCCGTCTCCCTGCCTTGACGCTGCTCTGTCTGTCTGTCTGTCTGTCTGTCTGTCTGTCTGTCTGTCTGTCTGTCTGTCTGTCTGTCTGTCTGGTCGATGTTGGCAAGGTTCCCGTCTCCCTGCCTTGACGCTGCTCTGTCTGTCTGTCTGTCTGTCTGTCTGTCTGTCTGTCTGTCTGTCTGTCTGTCTGTCTGTCTGTCTGTCTGTCTGTCTGTCTGTCTGGTCGATGTTGGCAAGGTTCCCGTCTCCCTGCCTTGACGCTGCTCTGTCTGTCTGTCTGTCTGTCTGTCTGTCTGTCTGTCTGTCTGTCTGTCTGTCTGTCTGTCTGTCTGTCTGTCTGTCTGTCTGTCTGTCTGTCTGTCTGGTCGATGTTGGCAAGGTTCCCGTCTCCCTGCCTAGACGCTGCTCTGTCTGTCTGTCTGTCTGTCTGTCTGTCTGTCTGTCTGTCTGTCTGTCTGTCTGTCTGTCTGTCTGTCTGTCTGTCTGTCTGGTCGATGTTGGCAAGGTTCCCGTCTCCCTGCCTTGACGCTGCTCTGTCTGTCTGTCTGTCTGTCTGTCTGTCTGTCTGTCTGTCTGTCTGTCTGTCTGTCTGTCTGTCTGTCTGTCTGTCTGGTCGATGTTGGCAAGGTTCCCGTCTCCCTGCCTAGACGCTGCTCTGTCTGTCTGTCTGTCTGTCTGTCTGTCTGTCTGTCTGTCTGTCTGTCTGTCTGGTCGATGTTGGCAAGGTTCCCGTCTCCCTGCCTAGACGCTGCTCTGTCTGTCTGTCTGTCTGTCTGTCTGTCTGTCTGTCTGTCTGTCTGTCTGTCTGTCTGTCTGTCTGTCTGTCTGGTCGATGTGGGCAAGGTTCCCGTCCCTGCCTAGGCCCCGCTCTGTCTGTCTAGCTACTCACCTATATGTGTACTTCCTGGGTTAAGTTTCAGCTCTTGGACCCAGCCTTTCCAGCTGCCGGTTATTTAATGCAATGACTCTCGACCTATTTTTATATCATGTTTACTTTTGAGGTTGTGAATGGAGTTGTTTTACAACCTGTTTGGTTCTTTGCATCTTCCTACTACTCGTGAGCTAAATAATACTTCCAGTAAACTTTCATGTGTGACCGCTTGTCCTGTTCGTATTAATTCGACACATTTTATGTGTTTCCACTGTCAGTCCCTCTAAGTATTGGTTGGTAAACTAAGTTCAGAGTTTTCAGGCACCATTCCTTCCCCTCGTCCCACCCCAAATCCTTATCCTCACCCCTTCCCAGTGCTATATAGTCGTAATAGCTTGGTGATTTCCCCCTGATAATTCCCTTCCCTACATCAGCTTATCCCAACACACCCTAGAAAGTCGTATATTTAATATGCTCATTATTAATTTTAATTTGAAATGAACTTTATTTAATGTTGTGTCAGTTGACTTGCTATCCTGCGTCACGTGATATCACACGAGTGAACATGTTCCAGATGTGAGTGGGTTCTGGGAGGTAGTTCCCCCTTCATTATGTACCATCCTGCTGTTCTCCTCTCACCTATTCCTATTTATATCACCTTACACTTACTGGTATTGAAATGCTGTAGCCATTTTTGGGGAAAACTCTGGCATCTTGTCTTCGTCCGTCATCTTTCTCGTCTGTTTTCATTAATTTGTCATCGGCCGCAAATATCACGTACGACTCGTCCTCCGAGTTATATAATTAATATAAATATGAAATATTTTGAGTCCTAGCAAGTATCCTTGAGGAACACTGCGTGTCAGGCGGAGTTCTCCCTCGTCACCGTGTCCCTCTGACTCCTGTCTCTTAGGTACTCTCGCAGACATCTCACTGCTCTTCCAGTTATACTCATGTCTGTTTCTCACGGTATACTTTGCAAGTGGAAGATATATATGGATTATTTTTTATACACAAATGGGTAGAGGAAAAGACAACTTGTGACTCCTGTGAGCAGGCGATCCCCTCTGATGGCTCATCACACCCCTTACTGGTGTTCCCTGGAGCACGACCCGCCACCAGGTTTATAACCAGGTCCCCGTTTACTAATGAGTGTACAAGGACGAACAGTTATGGACTGGCGCCCAGTCAATCTTCCCTATCCAGGTCTCGAACCCAGTACAGATGGTTGGGGAGGGTTGGAGAGTGAGCCACTACCCCAGTACACGACCTCATGAGGGAGAAGAGAGAGAGAGAGAGAGAGAGAGAGAGAGAGAGAGAGAGAGAGAGAGAGAGAGAGAGAGAGAGAGAGAGAGAGAGAGAGAGAAGAAGAAGAAAAAGGAAGAGCCTGTGAGATAGATGTTTTAGAGAGAAATGAGGTAATTGAAAGGAGGAGAGAGGTCTTGTGAGGCAGATGTGGGTTATGAGGTAGATATGGGTTGTGAGGTAGACGCAGGTTGACAGGTGGAGAGGAGTTTGTAGGAGGGTTGAGAGGCAGGGAGCGGATGAGAGAAAAGAGTTGTGAGCCAGGAAGGAGATGAGAGGTAGATAAGAGTGGGTTTAGAAGAAGGGCGGTGACGAGGTCTTGACGGGGGTGATGTCTGTTGGTACCTGTAGGCAGCAGTGACATCATTACAGGCTGGACACGTGCTGCCTGTGTAGACCAGTGACGTCATGGTACCTGTATATAGCAGTGACGTCGTGGTACCTGGTAGAGCAGTGACGTCATGGTACCTGTGTAGACCAGTGACGTCATGGTACCTGTGTAGACCAGTGACGTCATGGTACCTGTATAGAGCAGTGACGTCATGGTACCTGTATAGACCAGTGACGTCATGGTACCTGTATAGAGCAGTGACGTCATGGTACCTGTATAGAGCAGTGACGTCATGGGATGCTAACATGTGACCATGAGACCCCCCCAAGGGTCAGTGTTGTAATAAGTTTCAATAATTTTCTGCTGAGTAAGATAACATAAATCTCCCCCTCCCCCCCCCCTCCCCCAAAAAAATCCTGCGGTCAGCTGACATCCATATGAGAATGTCTGTTTATATGTACTCATAGTACTTACTCCAAGTAAGTATATAGTACTTACTCCAAGGAGGAGTAGGTACTAGCCCAGTGTGGGGGAGAGTTCTGTCTGTCTAAGACTGGCAGCAGAACTGAAATAAGTTTATTTGAGGTAAAATACACAGAAAGGGATGAGGTAGCTCTGAGATGTGTCATATATACACAGTATCTGTATTCCTTACTGATGTACATAATAACGTCTTAGTGTATGTTATGTACTTTCTTTAACGTCTTACGATAAAACTAAACTATCCATAACTACATTGTATGTATGTTATGTATTTTGATATACAACTTAATATAACCCTTTTTTGAGGAGGGGGGGGGGGGGTGTTTTATGTCTCTGTCTGTCTGGGTGTGTGTATGGGAGTGTTGTGCACTGGGGTGCGAGGGCACGACTGGCGGCCGTGCAGGTAGAGAAACTTAGCAAGTGCACGACGAGCGGACGCGCACGTGGAGGGACTTAGCAAGTGCACGACGAGCGGCCGTGCAGGTAGAGGAACTTAGCAAGTGCACGATAAGCGGACGTGCACGTGGAGGGACTTAGCGAGTGTATGACTGACGGCCGTGCAGGTAGAGGAACTTAGCGAGTGGACGACGGGCGGACGTGCACGTGGAAGGACTTAGCGAGTGCACGTGGAGGGACTTAGTGAGTGCACGACGGGTAGCCGTGCACGTGGAGGGACTTAGCGAGGAGCACGAGTGCACGCCAGGCAGTGGCCGGCTTCTCCACACACTGCTCAGTAATAACACTGTAAATTCTTGTGTGAAATATGTAAAATCTGGCCACACGCTCCTTGTTCCACGCGACCCCCGGGGGGTGGGGGGGGGGAATAGTGAAGGGTATGGGGGTGGTTGTGAGGGGGGGGGAATAGTGAAGGGTATGGGGGTGGTTGTGAGGGGGGGGGGAATAGTGAAGGGTATGGGGGTGGTTGTGAGGGGGGGGGTGATAGTGATGGGTATGGGATGATTGTGAGGGGGGGGGTGATAGAGAAGGGTATGGGGGTGGTTGTGAGGGGGGGGGGTGATAGTGAAGGGTATGGGGTGGTTGTGAGGGGGGGGGTGATAGTGAAGGGAAGGGGGGTAGTTGTAAAGGGGGCGAGTTGATACGATTGAATAAATTTAGGACGGAAGTAATTGCATTAGTAAAGAGGGGTACCAAGAGCTGAAGCCTGATCCAGGAGGTACAGACAGGTGAGTACAGACGCAGACAGTATAACACACAGAGGGGTTGGTTAGTAACGATTGTCTTGTTAAAACTGGAGTGTTCAGATGACGGCGGCCTGTACAGTGTCCCCAGGTGTGTTCCTGCCAACGTTTGTCCCAGGTGTGTTCCTGCCAACGTTTGTCCCAGGTGTGTTCCTGCCAACGTTTGTCCCAGGTGTGTTCCTGCCAATGTTTGTCCCAAGTGTGTTCCTGCCAACGTTTGTCCCAAGTGTGTTCCTGCCAACGTTTATCACACCAGCAATACATATAAACAAAATCACATCAGCGGCATATGCAGTGTTTGCATATATAAGAAGGACCTATAGTTAGC
>NC_091177.1:4694920-4739920 GCF_040958095.1 Procambarus clarkii
AAGTGATACAGGTGAGTGACACTAAGTGATACAGGTGACACTAAGTGATACAGGTGAGTGACACTAAGTGATACAGGTGAGTGACACTAAGTGACACAGATGAGTGACACTAAAGTGACACAGATGAGTGACACTAAGTGATACAGGTGAGTGACACTAAGTGACTCAGGTGAGTGACACTAAGTGACTCAGGTGAGTGACACTAAGTGACTCAGGTGAGTGACACAGGTGAGTGACACTAAGTGACACAGGTGAGTGACACTAAGTGACACAGATGATTGACACTAAGTGACACAGATGAGTGACACTAAGTGACACAGATAAGTGGCACTAAGTGACACAGGTGAGTGGCACTAAGTGACACAGGTGAGTGACACTAAGTGACACAGGTGAGTGACACTAAGTGACACTAAGTGACGCAGGTAAGTGGCACTAAGTGACACAGATGAGTGACACTAAGTGACACAGATGAGTGACACTAAGTGACACAGGTGAGTGACACTAAGTGACGCAGGTGAGTGGCACTAAGTGACTCAGGTGAGTGACACTAAGTGACACAGATGAGTGACACTAAGTGACACAGATGAGTGACACTAAGTGACACAGATGAGTGACACTAAGTGACACAGGTGAGTGACACTAAGTGATACAGGTGAGTGACACTAAGTGATACAGGTGAGTGACACATATGAGTGACACTAAGTGACACAGATGAGTGGCACTAAGTGACACAGATGAGTGACACTAAGTGACACAGATGAGTGACACTAAGTGACACTAAGTGACACAGATGAGTGACACTAAGTGACACAGGTGAGTGACACTAAGTGATACAGGTGAGTGACACTAGGTGATACAGGTGAGTGACACATATGAGTGACACTAAGTGACACAGATGAGTGGCACTAAGTGACACAGATGAGTGACACTAAGTGACACAGATGAGTGACACTAAGTGACACAGATGAGTGACACTAAGTGACACAGATGAGTGACACTAAGTGACACAGATGAGTGACACTAAGTGACACAGATGAGTGACACTAAGTGACACAGATGAGTGACACTAAGTGATACAGGTGAGTGACACTAGGTGATACAGGTGAGTGACACATATGAGTGACACTAAGTGACACAGATGAGTGGCACTAAAGTGAGACAAAAAGCTGAGTGATGAGGAAGCGCCGCCGACCTTCTCACATTCTTGTCTCATTACTCACGTTAGTGACGTGAGTATACTCATCATATATGTGTACTCACCGTCACGTCCTCACCTATATTAACTCATCTCTAAGAGCCTGCGTGGCGACCTTCGCTTCCTGGGCTCCGCCTTTCAGTCGCCGGACACCCATTGGTTCCCTAACCGTAATGTTTGAGACTGTGTGAACTGTGGCCTCAACTGTCTTCTCTCTCACCTCATTCCACTTACATTCAAGAAGTACTTTCTTGCACCCTCTTGCTTCGTGTGAACATGTATGTCCTCTTGTTCCTGTTCATGCTAAACATATATTTGTCCATTTTGTTAATGTCTCAAGAATATTGAATGTGGTTATGTTCTTAACACTACTCTTGGCCAGCTTGGTGAAGTCTTCATCCCAGTAGTGTAGCCCACCTGACCAACCCACCCCTGGCGCCACGTATATATGTATTGAGCTCTCTTAAGTAATGGGTCTCCTAGTACACTTGGCTTCCTTCTCGAGTCACATTCGGGTATCCCGGGTTCGATTTCCACGTTTTCCAGTTGGGCACGTTTCTTTTTCGCATCATGCCTCTGTTTACCTAGGGGTAAATAGGTACCCGGGAGTTAGGCAAGTTGTGGGGGTTGCCTCTTGGGAAGGGTCAGTAGTTCCACCATAGGCAAGGACCTCGATACATGCTGATGCTTAAGGGTGCCCTCTTACCATGCCCAGTGGCTGTTGCATAAAGTTTTCAGTTGCATATAGTCCTGGGGACCATTCAGGCTTGTTCGCATATATATATATATATATATATAATATATATATATATATATATATATATATATATATATATATATATATATTTATATATATATATAATATATATATATATATATATATATATATATATATATATAATATATATATATATATATATATATATATATATATATAATATGCTTCCTGCTCCCGTCAAAACGAATTATTGTTCAATATCTTGACAATTTCCTTATTCAGATATCTGAAGATTGCACAGATAATTGCTAGCTTTGCATACGCCACTACTATTATCTTGTATTCATGTGTATCTGGAGATTGGCTTGAGATTATGTCCACTCTCAGATCGTTCTTCCTTTTCCAACTCAAGTATTTTCTTTCTCATCTTGTATTGTCCCCGAGGTCTCCCTGCCCAGTCTCGGAGCTCACCAACATGCATTATCTTGGATTAAGGTCATGCAACCGTTTCTGCCACCAGGTGTCTAGGGTGTACAGGTCCACCTGGAGCATCGCTCGTTGTCTGTTTATATTCCTCTCATCAGTCTGGCATCATCAGTAAAAATTTATATGGAAAAATCCAACATTGTCAGTTGTGTCTTTGTTATTTCAGAAACAGGACGAGTCTTATTACTGACACTTGCGGAACTCCACGTGTTACTTCATTATTTTCTCTCCAGTTTTACTACTACTATGTTCATTGGATAGATATTACCTCACCCAGTTCAGTATATCTCTAGTTATTCCAGCTTGTTTCTCAAGTTTGTGTAAGAGTGTCCTGTGTGGAACGGTATCGAAGGCTTTCTGGCAGACCAGGAAGATGCCGTCATCCCATCCTTTTTGCCCTGTGGGACCACTGGAATATTCTCACGGAACTCCGGCAGGTTTATCAGATACGACTTTTTTCTAGTTGAACCCATGTTGAAACGTTTGTCACAAATTTTTTCCAATTCTAACTGTGTTACTATTCACCTGATTAATGTATCTAAGATATAATAGAAAATACAGATCGAAATTAGCCTGTGATTTAGGACCTTTTGTCTGTCCATCTTTTTACATAAAGGTAGGTGAGTGACAGGCTTACTTACTTTTGTAATCTTCCGTATATCTGGTGACTTTTACCTCTCCAGGGGAGCACTTTATCTACTCCAACGGCTATGAGCACATGTGTATCATCAAGCTGTTGGACCGTCTAAGCTGATATAACCTCAGGGAAGGGTTCCCAGGAGATGCAAAGGTTCGTGAGTGATCCGGAAAAATTTTGTCGAATCTCTCATATTTTCTTGTAGCTTCCTCTTCTCCGATCTCGTCTAATTACTTGATTGTTAACGATGTCCCTCTTGATGTGCCTGTGTACAGCCCGTTCTCTTGGTTTGCCACTAAGTAACGAATCTAACCTAACCTAACCAAAAACGTGCCACCCCATCTAACCTATCGATTCCGATGCATAGAAAACGTAGATATTTGCGAACCGTTACTTTTCATAGCAGGTTGCATTTGTAACGATGGTTACTATATCGTAAAATTTACGACGTATTAGTTGAAAGTCCGGGCTGCTGTGTAGCAGTTTCCCCTTGTTTCTTTATCTCTTGACGCTGCACAAGTCTTACTTTGCTTCTCTGTTCCTCTTCTGCTTCTCACGTTCTCCTTCCGTTTTCTGTTGCTGTTGACTCACCTAATTGTGCCTGCTGGGATCGAGCTTCAGTTCTTTGGTCCCGCCTCTCAACATTCAGTCAGTTGTTGACAGGTGTCGGACAATTTTGGGCTTTACCATATCTACATTTACACCGCATCTGAAGATGTGTTTAAATATACGCGAAAACCCATTAGTAATTCTTGTATCATTTTCCTTCATGGTCTATATATATATATATATATATATATATATATATATATATATATATATATATATATATATATATATATATATATATATATATATATTTATATATATATATAATATATGACGAACACTGAATGGTATACTTTTTCAGTGTGTAGGGACAAAGTATCTTAGAGTGAGGATGTGTTTACAATTATATTTTAAATATTTTGTATAAATTTATTAACTGTTAAGGGTGACATCAGTGGCAAGAAGTTTGGTACAGTGTTAAGACTTGTGTCAGGGACCTGTGTCAGAAACGGGGGGGGGGTGATAGCTGTCATTGTTGAAGTGTTTGTGGCAGGATGAGAGGTGACCAATCACCTCACAGCACCAGCTCCCGCCCTCCCGGCACAGTTTGTGGTTGCGGGCCAGACTCTCCGTGTCCAAAAAGTCGAAATTGTAATTACTGAGGATCATATTTACTCTGTAAGAGCAGCGACCGGGAGCTCCGTGGCCTGATTGTCTGAGGAGAAGGCTCAGGAAGATGCCAGGTGTCATCTATTGTACCAGACATGTTTTAAACGACGTGATAGGACTGGCCCGGGGCCAGTGGCACAAGTTACCCTCTACAAGAGACGTGGAGCTCGTGTGACGTACATGGTACCATGGCTCGGCAACTGATCGTCATAATGTTGTTACACACAGCCGTAGCCACCGACTCGAACGTTTATGGGTGAATCATCTGTACACGTGTACAGCGTGGCGCGACACTCACCTCAACAACTACGCACCCAGTTAACAACACGCTGCTCATAATCAACGGTCGGATTGAAGTGGATCAACTGGTCTCCCGAAGACCTTTAAGCGTAACGTCATCATCCCCCCCCCTCCCCCCACACACACACATGGAGGAAGAATCCTCTTGCACAGCCTAACACCGGAATCTGGTACAGTGTTAGGTCTTCCTCTGGTCTGCTTGTTAGGTATATTGTGAGTGTTAAAGTCATTTAAGAGAGACATTTTCAATTGGCAGTTGGTAGAGTGAAGTGTTAGTACCTAACTATATTAGTTGTTGAAGGCGGGTGATTCATGATTTATGGGCATACAAGCGTAGTTGGTTTAGTGTAACTCGCAAGTTTATTGTGATGCCTCGAGTATTTGTCCAGTGGTTAGTTTAAGAGCAAGTAATCCTATTGTTACGTGTGGCCAGAATGTGGCCAGAAGACACTAGTATTTACCTTGTGTATACAATGATTGTTATGCGTTTAGGGACTCTTCAGTTGACACAAATGTTTATTGCTTGCAAATTTCATAGATGTATGTTTATTCTTATAATATACACATGTCATTATAGTGATGCTTTATACATGTTTGTATATTTCGGATACTGGTCTTTAGATAATTAGTTAAGACTAGAAGTTCACTTTTTTAGTGATAACTCATTTTCGTGCACGAGGCTACCCGTCAATGTTGTTCTTTGTTGATTTTATTTAAAGTTCCAGAACTAGTTAGCACACACTTGCACCGCAGGGGAATGATTCATCAAGCATTTACGCATCCACTTGCGAAACCTGTACATCTCGCAGCAATCACGGTGGCTTTGTTCACATTTATTAAACAATTTACATGCTTGGAAATTTCACAACCCAAGGTTATTATTATTACAAACATCCTCCTAGTGCTTTGGAGCTCATAAGCTGTTTAATAAATGTAAACAAACCCGGTTTGACTAAGGAAAGATGTACAGATTTCGTAAATGGTTGTGTAAATAATTGATGAACACTGGCCGTGGTAAATGACTGCTGAAATCAACCACATTAAGCGCAGGATAAACATATGGTGATGTGACATTGATACATGTATATATTCATAAGATATATAAATATACTAATAAGAGAACGACATTCAATAGATGATTATCGCTATATAAGAGGAATGAATGTTACTCATGTCAACAGCTGGCGACACATAAGTAGCCAGCAACGGTCATCTTAAGTGAGCAATTTCTTATAATTGTTTGAATTCCTTTTGCAGCCTAGTAATGACAGCAAGAATTAACACTCCAGCACAGAACTCAACGTTCTCTACATTTGGCACTTGTAAACAAATGCAACTAATTTATCTATCCAGAATTGAACCCAAACAACCTACGTAATCTATTGAAGCCGATGAATAGAAAGCGTCATTATCACGGTGCTTTGACGTTTTATCAGTTCGTCACAATTTTAACGGATTGCTCAATTCCGTTAAAAATTCGACGTGTTAAGGGATACGAAAACTCTGGATCTCTAGAGCTGGATGCGCTGTATGTACTTACAGTGCGGGTTTACCATTTAGTTTACCAATGTTCAGTCTGTGTGGCTGGTAAACTGTGAGGCTATAGTTGTTCACCAACATGGGGAGTGTAGAGCAAACCGGTGTTAGGTGCCACGATAATACATTCCCCGGAGGGTTCTTGGACATTATGTATTCAGTTTAGTTTACACTAGGTTTACAGATACTTACATATAGTGCCCACAAAGTTAACAGATAGCCACACTGTAGTGTCCACAATGTTTACAAATAGCCACAGTTTAGTGTCCTCAAGGTTTACAGATAGCCACAGTTTAGTGTCCTCAAGGTTTACAGATAGCCACAGTTTAGTGTCCTCAAGGTTTACAGATAACCACAGTTTAGTGTCCACAATGTTTACAGATAACCACAGTTTAGTGTCCTCAAGGTTTACAGACAGCCACAGTTTAGTGTCCTCAAGGTTTACAGACAGCCACAGTTTAGTGTCCTCAAGGTTTACAGATAGCCACAGTTTAGTGTCCTCAAGGTTTACAGATAACCACAGTTTAGTGTCCACAATGTTTACAGATAACCACAGTTTAGTGTCCTCAAGGTTTACAGATAGCCACAGTTTAGTGTCCTCAAGGTTTACAGACAGCCACAGTTTAGTGTCCTCAAGGTTTACAGATAGCCACAGTTTAGTGTCCTCAAGGTTTACAGATAACCACAGTTTAGTGTCCACAATGTTTACAGATAACCACAGTTTAGTGTCCTCAAGGTTTACAGATAGCCACAGTTTAGTGTCCTCAAGGTTTACAGATAACCACAGTTTAGTGTCCACAATGTTTACAGATAACCACAGTTTAGTGTCCACAATGTTTACAGACAGTCACAGTTATTCACTAAACATCTCACACCACACAGACACTTAACTCTTAGATACCTCTGGACATTGTGTAATAGTCACCTGTGCGGAACGGTATGGTAAGGTAATTATCAAAAGAAGGGTTAGGCTAGTATGGCTATACATCACGTATAAGGGATATGAGGATGGAGAAAAGGAGCGAAGCCTAGCCAGTTGGCCCATCGGGGGATCGAACGCCGTCCTGCAATAACTGAGGCTCTCACTGTATTAAAGGATCAAGTGACGGTGTCAAATGCTTTCTCAATCAACTCGATCCTTCTTTTCAGACCTTATAACCGCTGTCCACTCATGAAACAGGTTACGAACTTGTCAGACATGACTTTTCTTGGCTGTACACATTTTGATGTTGAGAGACGAAGATAATATTGTCTAGAAACTCTAAATGCTCCATGAGTTTCCTTTTGATCTAGTACTTTATATGGAATGTGTGTGTGTGTGTGTGTGTGTGTGTGTGTGTGTGTGTGTGTGTGTGTGTGTGTGTGTGTGTGTGTGTGTGTGAGAGAGAGAGTGTTCCACCGAGATGTACTCACCTAATAGTAATTATGGTGTTGTTTGATATAGTGACTGTGATGATAGATATAATAACAGGCAGTGATAGATATAATACCTGGTAGTGATAGTGACTTAGTAGTAGGTATAGTAACCGTTGACGGTAGATATAATGACTTGGTGGTAGGTAAGGTGAGTGTTGGTGGTAGGTAAAGTGACCGTTGGTATTACATATAGTAGTATGTGTAGATATATTGACTGATGGTGGTTGATAGTGACTGGTGGTGGGAGATACAGTTGGTGTTGTTTGGATGGTGACGAGTGGTGGTTGTGGTTTTAGTGTTGGACGGTAGCTGGTGGACGGGCCTGACTCTCCCCCACCAAAGTGTAGACGGTGTGCCGGTGATATATATATAAATAAACCGGCTGATCGATCAACCGGCCGCTAGCTAACAGCATGCCTCTCTGGCCGGGCCTGGCGGCCATCCTTCTCCCATGCTAATATGAGGCGTGAGCTCCGCGGGCAAGTGCGGTGACTTGCTGCCGGACCAGGTATTATATTTTCGGGTGTTTGCCAGCTGTACGCACAAGAATGAACGGATATTTGAACATGGGCGCTGTGGTTATGTTGGCGCTGGGGGCCGACTACCGCTTGCGACACAGTTGCCACTACACCATCGCCTTAACTTTCTTATTATAACCTTAGTTCTTGCATTCAAATTCCATTACCAGACCCTCGCGTCTTCTCGATCACCAAGTAACGAACGCTAGGGCGATAAAATGCAGCTCACAGGTGCATATGGTGTATGTTTTCCGGGTAAAGGTGGAGGGTGGAGGTGAGCGCACTAGTGTGGCATCAGTGAGCAGGTGTTGGTTGTCGGGAGCGCCGGCAGGTGGCTCCGGCGGGGCGAAGCAGCGGGGCGCGGGGGTCCGGACACGACAGTCGGCAGCGCGGCCCCGGCACGGACGCACATCCGTGTTCCCGCCGCCGCTCCACGCCGGGGGTCTGCATGCCCGCTACCGGAGCCAACTCCCAGGTGTGTTTACTACCCTTCCCGCGGTCCCCGCCATCTCCCTCCCCACGGCCCCGCCAGACCCCTTATTGCCCTCCTGACGCGGCGGGAGGCATGGTGTGCCAGCAGGATATGTCACTTGTGTCCCATACGCTTGCGGCGAGGGGCCCCGTCACCGTCGCCGCCTGCGTCGCCGTCTCCTGCAGCCAAGGTAAGTCCTCCGCCAGCGGGTTCCTCGGCTTTGGATCAGTATTTGTGTTGGTGTCGTTTGTGTCACCGAGATGATGGCGGCGGTGACGCAACCCGCTCCCCCCCCGCCCTCTCGCTCGCTCTCTGGGGCCCTGTACACAAAGGTGTACACGCTGTACATCACGGGGTGCTGTACATCACGGGGTGTTGTACATCACGGGGTGTTGTACATCACGGGGTGCTGTACACCACGGGGTGCTGTACATCACGGGGTGCTGTACATCACGGGGTGTTGAACATCACGGGGTGCTGTACATCACGGGGTGTTGTACATCACGGGGTGCTGTACATCACGGGGTGCTGTACATCACGGGGTGCTGAACATCACGGGGTGTTGTACATCACGGGGTGCTGTACATCACGGGGTGCTGTACATCACGGGGTGTTGAACATCACGGGGTGCTGTACATCACGGGGTGTTGTACATCACGGGGTGCTGTACATCACGGGGTGTTGAACATCACGGGGTGCTGTACATCACGGGGTGTTGAACATCACGGGGTGTTGTACATCACGGGGTGCTGTACATCACGGGGTGCTGTACATCACGGGGTGTTGAACATCACGGGGTGCTGTACATCACGGGGTGTTGTACATCACGGGGTGCTGTACATCACGGGGTGTTGAACATCACGGGGTGCTGTACATCACGGGGTGTTGAACATCACGGGGTGTTGTACATCACGGGGTGCTGTACATCACGGGGTGTTGAACATCACGGGGTGTTGAACATCACGGGGTGCTGTACATCACGGGGTGCTGTACATCACGGGGTGCTGTACATCACGGGGTGTTGAACATCACGGGGTGCTGTACATCACGGGGTGCTGTACATCACGGGGTGTTGAACATCACGGGGTGCTGTACATCACGGGGTGCTGTACATCACGGGGTGCTGTACATCACGGGGTGTTGAACATCACGGGGTGCTGTACATCACGGGGTGCTGTACATCACGGGGTGCTGTACATCACGGGGTGTTGTACATCACGGGGTGTTGAACATCACGGGGTGCTGAACATCACGGGGTGCTGTACATCACGGGGTGTTGTACATCACGGGGTGCTGTACATCACGGGGTGCTGAACATCACGGGGTGTTGTACATCACGGGGTGTTGAACATCACGGGGTGCTGTACATCACGGGGTGTTGAACATCACGGGGTGCTGAACACGGGGTGCTGTACATCACGGGGTGCTGTACAACTCGCGTTGATGTACACCTCATGATAGAGTACATTTCGTATTGTTGTACAGGTTAGGATGGTGCACAGGCCAGGATTTTCAGGGCAGGACGATGTACAGATCAGCGCATTGTACAGGTTAGTACAATGTACAGGTCAACACGATGTACATGTCCGAACACTGAACAGATTAGCATGATGTACAGCTTAGAACAATGTACCAATCGAGATAATGTACAGGTCAATACGCTATGCCTGTCAAAAGTACACAGAGGTCAGTACAATATAGAGGTCGGGACAGTGTACAAGCCAATGCGATGTACATGTCAAAACAGTGTACATATCAAGAGGGTGTGCAGGCTATAAAGGTGCACAAATCTGAGCTGTGTACATTTCATAACTAGATAGTCCAGCAGGCTGTACAGGCCAGTTTAATTGGTGATGTTGGCGCACCAGCAACCTTTACTCAGAGTGTACGGTGCAGGCGTTGGCTGTTGTCGTACACACATGTGCTTCACTGTGTACAGTCTGGGATATGTCATACGGTGAGCGTCGTGCAGGTGTGGCCAGGGGTGAGCGTGGTGGTGTGGCCAGGGGTGGGCGTTGTGCAAGGGTGAGCGTGGTGGTGTGGCCAGGAATGGGCGTGTAGGTGTGGCCAGGGGTGAGGGTGTAGATGTGGCCAGGGATGAGCGTGTAGGTGTGGCAAGGGGTGAGCGTGGTGGTGTGGCCAGGGGTGAGCGTGTAGGTGTGGCCTAGGGTGAGCGTGTAGGTGTGGCAAGGGGTGAGCGGGGTGGTGTGGCCAGGGATGAGCGTGTAGGTGTGGCCAGGGGTGAGCGTGTAGGTGTGGCCTGGGGTGAGCGTGGTGGTGTGGCCAGGGGTGAGCGTGTAGGTGTGGCCTGGGGTGAGCGTGGTGGTGTGGCCAGGGATGAGCGTGTAGGTGTGGCCAGGGGTGAGCGTGTAGGTGTGGCCAGGGGTGAGCGTGTAGGTGTGGCCAGGGATGAGCGTGTAGGTGTGGCCAGGGGTGAGCGTGTAGGTGTGGCCAGGGGTGGGCGTGAAAGTGTGGCCAGGGGTGAGCGTGGTGGTGTCTCCAGGGGAGAGCGTGTAGGTGTGGCCAGGGGTGAGCGTGTAGGTGTGGCCAGGGGTGGGCGTGAAAGTGTGGCCAGGGGTGAGCGTGGTGGTGTGGCCAGGGGTGAGCGTGGTGGTGTGGCCATGGGTGAGCGTGATGGTGTGGCCAAGGGTGGGTGTCAATACGAGGTCCAGCTACACGCATCGTCTGGCCATTATGTCCTCTACAGTCAATTCCCGCAATTTTCTTACCTCCAATTCTTTATTATATTCGGGTGTGGGGGTATAGACGTATTGACCGGCCCACCTTTGGGATACCGTCACTCCATTGTGATTCCGTCCCACCTTTGTGATGCCGTCCCACCTTTGTGTTGCCGTCCCACCTTGGAATTCCGGCCCACATTAAGGATAGCGTCCCACCTTCAAATACCCTCCCATCAGATACTGTTTAACAGATCATGATTATGTCCCACAATAATGGAACTGCTCCATCTGCAATATCGTCCCACATGTCAGATCCCAACCCTTTGCTAATACCGTTCCACCTACCTGATACCATCCTGCCTATTTTACCATCTCCCTGTATCTGCTACACTATGGGGTGTCACAACTACACTTAGGTGTGTTCCTTCTTCACTCAAGTCTGTCACCATTACATTCGGGTGTGTCCCTGCTGCACTCAGGGAGCAGGGAATCCCACTCCCTCCTCCATTCAGGCGTGTCCTTATTACACTCGGGTTTCTTAGATGAAACACTACCTCAGACAGCTGAACAAACACGGAGAGAGAGAAGGGAGGGAACTATCAAGAGGAAGAACAAAGCCATTACGACTATATAGTACTTGGAAGGGATTAGAATTAGGATTTGGAATGGGAAGACATGGTACCCAACCATTAGGACGGTCTGGAATTGAACGTCGACCTGCGGTCGGGAATTGAACCCTCCCCCCCTTTCCCTTTAATCACCGCCACGAGCTCTCCCTTCCACTTAATCATCGCCACAAGCTCTCCCTTCCAATTAATCACCGTCATGAGCTCTCCCTCTCACTTAATCACCGCCACGAGCTCTCCCTTCCACTTAATCACCGCCACGAGCTCTCCCTTCCACTTAATCACCGCCTCAAGCTCTCCCTTCCACTTAATCACCGCCATGAGCTCTCCCTTCCACTTAATCATCGCCATGAGCTCTCCCTTCCACTTAATCACCGCCTCAAGCTCTCCCACTTAATCACCGCCTTAAGCTCTCCCTTCCACTTAATCACCGCCTTAAGCTCTCCCTTCCACTTAATCACCGCCTTAAGCTCTCCCTTCCAATTAATCACCGCCACGAGCTCTCCCTTCCACTTAATCATCGCCTCAAGCTCTCCCTTCCACTTAATCACCGCCATGAGCTCTCCCTTCCACTTAATCACCGCCATGAGCTCTCCCTTCCATTTAATCATCGCCTCAAGCTCTCCCACTTAATCACCGCCACGAGCTCTCCCTTCCAATTAATCACCGCCAGTAGCTCCCCTGTTCCCCCTAGTCACCGCCATGAGCTTCCCCTTGGTCGTGTCTACGAGCCCCCCTTAGTGCTGACCAGTAGCCCCCCCCGTAGTCCTGTCTACGCCCCCCACCTTAGTCCTGGCTACGATCTCTCTTTGTCTTGACCATGAGTCGTTTTAGTCCTGGCTCTGAGCCCCTTCGTCTTGGCCACGAGCTACCTTAGCTATGAACCCCTTAGTCTTGGCTACAAGCCCACTTAGTCTTTAATGCCCATTCTTACAACGTCTACCTATTACTGCCTCTTAATTTTAACTCAGCCATTGCCTTCTCATCCCTTTCCACTTTCTCCTCGTTCCCACACGAGAGAACCTGTGTTCGAACCTTGGGCAAAGTGGAATGATTGGGCCCAGTTCCTTCACTGCGGTTGCAACTGTACTCGAAATAGTATCTAGAGGCCTCGATGTAAATTAGTGGATGAACGTGTTCTGAATAAAATGTACTGATGAATAAACTTGCCTGTACCTTTCTCGAGAAATAAATCTCAATTTTTTATATTTTCCCCGTCCATCCATTTTTGACTGGCCGGTACAGCGACGGCTGTAAATTTTGCAGGGTTGACGTTCGACCCCCGATGGTCCTAGTTGGTGGACCCGATCTGTCCTCATATCCCAGCTCCTTGTCCTCGGATATCTTTCTAGTGCTATTTAGTCATATTAGATTAGCGCTTATTCCTGATAATTACCGTGTCTATCTCCGCGCCCTATTATTGTTATTATTACTGTATTATTAATTATTATTATTACAATTATTATGTGAGAGCAAGGGATGTTGCTGGCATAAATTTTATGTGCATAAAATACATGTAAATCACTTTACACACACATGTAAAATAAAGATAAATACATCAGATAAAAGAGAGACAGTAGAGTAGCGGATAGTTTTCTTGTTTGTAGTGGGTGGGTTATGGCTGTAAATGTAACTAAACAGAGATCTTGAATGGAAAATATGATAAAGAATAAAATTAGTGTTTTTTTTTAGAAGTATTCAAAGGATGATAGTGGCAACAAAGGCTTACACAAGCATAAACATAACACCCTAAAGAATTTTAAACAAAGTAGATAAGTTTGGTGCACATGTGTACATCGAAATACCTGTACTAGATACTATTTCTATCATGGAAACATGGATTAATGTTGAAAACGGTGATTATCAGCAGAATACCAAATTGTTTCACACTGATATGCATATTAAACAAAGCGGGGGGGGGGGGGGGGGGGGGGGGGTAGCAATTTAAGAAAATATAGAAACACTTTGAATTAAAGGAAAAAATGGCAACCTTATACTATGAGTTTAGTATATCTATAAACCACCAAACTTGGACAGAACGGTATTAGGACAGAAATACCATGGGGCATGTAGGTGTAATAAAGTCTGCATAATAGGTGATTTTAATTTTATTAGTTTAACCTGGGGCCAGTTAATTATGGAATACATGTAGCAGAGGAAATTTTTTAATATGTTAATGAATTAAACAATATATCATAGAGCCAACAAAAGAAAACAATACGATAGACTTAGCACTGTTCAACGTGAAAACGCTAGAAAATAATATTGAAAGAGCAATTGTGTTAGGAACAGTGATAAAGAAAACTGGTTCAACATGACAAGGATCAGTGGTGTGAGAGAAAATGTTGTAAGAGGAACAAGTTTTCGTAAAGCAGATTTATGATGAATTGATAAGTTAATGGGGAGGGTTAGCTGGAAAATCTTGAGCACTAGAGTTTGAATGTTGCCATATTTACTTAATGTTGACTTATTATATCATTTAAAAAGTTCTAATTTATGTCCGTGGATGTAATATTACAAATAAATAAATTAGGTTAATTATTATTACCAAAAAATCTTTAGCAATGGCACTAAAATTTTATTGAAAAAAGATAGCTATGTATAAACCAATTAAGAATAGGAAATTTGATCTGAAACAGAAAATTATAAAACTATAAAAAAACTGTTCAGTAATATGTATGGAAGGCAAAAATAAATAAGAAGTGTGTGTAGATAAAAGTGGAGCTGAACGTTTAATCTTGAAGAGTTCTTGTAGATTCATCAGACAAGTAATAGGGAGAAGACTTGAGCCATTAGATGTTCAGTAGGCTAACTGATGATGACAAAGGACTGGGCGGTATTATTCAATTTTGCTTTTATATTTACTAGAGAAGAACTTGATATTTTCACTGCAGATGAACAAATCTATAAAAGATGTGAAGTAGAGAAGTTGACTAGATTACTAATTACATGGGAAGAAATTGTTAAACAAATACCAAGATTAAAACCCAGCCAGTCCCCAAGACCAGACATATGATTTACCTGGGTTTTGAAGAATGTAAAAAAGGGTTTTGTTAACTCTTGTCTTCCATATTTAACAAAATATTTGTCGAGCAGAGCACCACAGTCTTGGAGGGCTGCGTATGTGGTGCTGATTTTTAAGATTGTTAGACTTTTCACTATCATTTAACTTTGCTATATATCCTTTTTAACGTTTTCTGTTTATAATTACTTATCAGCAATTAGTTAAACGTTTATTGTGGGAGATTTTCTGGAATCGATAAACTTAAATGCCATTCATACACATCTTTAAAATAAAGTACCCACTGCTTTGTTTTACAACACCATTCATAATTTAACAAATTTACTCATTCTTTTCCAACATGTTTGAAGCATCTGACAATAGAAAATATTGTTGTACCTACCGAATGACTAATTAGGAAGCTAAAGGTATATGGTATTGGAAGGGAATCTTTAGGTGGATAACAATATGGTTATTTCAAGGAAGACAGTCATCATCAAGGGACTGCTGCAAGTGGGGTGCTACAAGGCGCTCTGTTAGGGGACCTCTGTTTTTAACTAATATATATATATATATATATATATATATATATATATATATATATATATATATATATATATATATATATATATATATATATATATATATTATTATACTCCCCCTTCTTCTAGCCAGAGCCAGAGATGGTTCTCCCTTCCCTATATATATATATATATATATATATATATATATATATATATATATATATATATATATATATATATATATATATATAATAGTATATTTTGGTAGCAGTCTTTCTTGTAAACATATGTTGTTAAATATGACCGGAAAGGTAAGATTAATCATTCTAACACGAATTTTCTCAATATTTCTTATGTTTCTTTTCCCTGTCAAACCGACAGTGAAAAGAAACATGAGAAATATTGAGAATATATAAGATATATAAGCAACTTAAATATATATAAGATGCAACGAATAAAGTTTTTGTTTCTGATTATAATATCATTAGCTATATATGACACTTGTTAGGCTCCAATTACATTATTAAGTTCAGTTTTGGGAACCATAGGATTACTATAGAACGGATATAAATTTTCTAGAAAGTGTACAGAATAGGATGACAAATTTTAATCTTGGGCATTGCAAACCTCCACAGCCTATTCGCCAATAATGATAATACTTTTAACAAATATTTGGTCAACCGTACAAAAATAGTTTGTTTGACCCCCAAAAAGTTCGTTTTGTGTTATTTGAATTAAACAAAATGGCATACTGGAAAATGGAAAGTAAATCAAGAACCTGACCTAAGCTGCGCAAGCAAGCCTAGGTTTAATATATGATATCTTAGGTCTGATATAATACGTATATGTGCTATATTGGACCTAGGAATGTTTAATTTTTGTTATTCCCTCTACAAAATTAATAGTACAAAAAGTTAACATTGTTGACAAACTGTAAATTTGTTTATGTTCGACCAAATAGTTGCTGTAAGTACTATCATAAGGAGGATGGATTGAGTAAGGAGGATGGGTTGAGGTTAAAATATCTGACTTTACATTCTTAAGAAAGATGAAGAGTAAGTGGGGTTGGGAACATGATTAGAATATACCAATAGATTAATGGTTATAATAGGTGGAACAGGGTGATAAATATACTGATACAAAAATAAAGCATGAACAAATGTTTAAATTAGGTAAGACTATATTCAGAAAAGACGTAGGTGTACTGGTTTGTATTTATGGGACACGTTTTCCCGAGGTCAGTGGGTTATATACAATGTAGGGAAATGTGTGTGGTTGTGGTCTGGGGTAAGTATGAGCTGCCTCGCATGCCCCATTAGGCTTTTACATCTATTCTTATGCTTTCTCCTTGGTTTTCATTTGGTTCTTATTTGCATCCTCTTGGTTCTATTTCCCTTGTTTTGGTTCATTTTCACTAAGTCAATTTTTCCATCAAAGTTTTCCATTTTTCCATCTCGCGGGGAGCAGCTCTGTGACTAAATTCCATGGCTGTGCGTTGGGGCCAACGACACGCTTTCACAGTGTTATGATAAGTTGCGTCGCAAAACCCTTCACATTCTCGTGAAGTCTGTCATTCTCACATACGTCAGCCTGTCTCGGTTGACGAAAAACAATGTTCCAAATACTTGTCCTAGACTCTTGAATTATAGCAATGGCAAATACTATTGTAAGCTTTTCTTGAGGTTTGAAAGCGGCCTTTTCCGGACTAACCCTAAATTGGTTTTGCGACCCCCTTGTTCCACCATAACTTTGCCAAACAAATATACAGCTGAAATATTAGCAAGTATGTGAGAGTGTAGCATGTAACATACTACCATGCTTTTAAAACAAGGCTACGTCGACTGAAATTCGAGAAAAAAAAGCCTACTTACCAAGTTAACACCTGAGACTGTAGTAATTATTTGTTGGGGAAGGTCCTACATTTCATCAAATCAAAATCTAAGGTTTATATGATGCGGTCGTTGAACATTTCAGACGTATTATTATCAAGTGATATGGTGTTTTCCCCGTAGAATGTGGGAACAATAAATAGCCCAACTTGTACAAATGAAAGTGACAACGTTTTGGTCCGTACAGGACTTTTATCGTGACCTCTTTTTTTTTCACAGTTTCGATTTAATAAGGGTCGCCCGGCGGACCGAAACAGTCATCACTTTCGCTTCATATGTGTGGGTTGGGTTATTGAGTTTTAGCTACGTTATTGTTACTTATTCTCTGAGTATGAGAATATATTAAGATACTGCTCAATTTAATCTGCCCCAACCTACGTGACGTGGACGTGAAGAGCTGTATTTCAGCACAGTATCCAGGAGCGGCTGGATGTTCGATGTTGTTTGTTCGATGTTGAATCAACGTTTTCGACATTAATTCAACGTTGATGACGTTGAATTGGTGTTGCTCTTGGATACTGTGCCCTCTACGATGGAGAATGATAGGAGTTGTACGTGAGCTTACGCTAAAGTGAGGACAGAACACCACGCGACGAACCATCAGTGCTGTTATGTTTGGGAATGAGTGATAAGTGGTGCGAAAGCAACTTGGAATGAGTTCAGCTAATCCTGTATCTTCAAGTTGTGAAGGGAGGCAAGCTGAGACACAGAGAAAAGGATGGGTGTCTAAGCAATTGTTGCCACCGTGGGTATCGCTGACGCCAAAGATGTCAGACAATGCTGTTTGTATTATCAGTTATGTCAAATAAGTCATGTGACATCAGAGTGAGGTGTCCGTAATGATCACGAGAGAAGCTGTACAGGTGACGCCAAGCAGTGAAGATGTGAAGACGAGAGGGCAAGTTGACCAGACCACACACTAAAAAGTGAAGGGACGACGACGTTTCGGTCCGTCCTGGACCATTCCCAAGTCGATTGTGTGTGGTCTGGTCAACATACTTTAGCCACGTTATTGTGACTCATCGCCTGTACGAGAGGGCAAGTGCAGCAGGTAAAGCCTGGTATGAATCTGGTATCGTCAGTTGTGTGAATGTCCTAACATCTGAGTGCAAACCCTTGGGAGGTCCTTATTAAGGAGTGCAATTAGATCTCCGGAGAACTAGAATTAATTAGAACAACCCGCTAGCAACCCTGGGTGGAGGCTGTGTGTGTGTATATATATATATAAATGAACAAAGCTTGAATGGTCCCAAAGCGCAAATATCACTAACACTCTGCTCTTCCCTGCGGGCTTCTCTGATACGATAACATACAAATACGTAACTTGTTGGTCTCTGGTGGACAATTACATTCGTTTCTGAGCGAGTTTATGAGCTTTTGTGATTATTTATGGAATTTTGTTTTACTACCATTTATCATTCCTCTTTGACGCGAAGAAATCTGAAGTATCTGTGGGAATTATCCCACGTCTTTAGTTATTGTTTTTTATGCGTGCTGTGATAATCGTCTTGTTTATATATTTTTGTCTCTGGTCTACCTACAAGAACCTTGGATGTATGTTCTAGTGGTGTATATTCCTATTTCTAGTGGTGTATATTCCTATTTCTAGTGGTGTATATTCCTGTTTCCAATTATGTATATTCCTGTTTCCAATTATATATATTCCTATTTCCAATGATGTATATTCCTATTTCCAGTGGTTTATATTCCTGTTTCCAGTGGTGTATATTCCTGTTTCCAATTATGTATATTCCTATTTCCTGTGGTTTATATTCCTGTTTCCAGTGGTGTATATTCCTGTTTCCAATTATGTATATTCCTATTTCCTGTGGTTTATATTCCTGTTTCCAGTGGTATATATTCCTGTTTCCAATTATGTATATTCTTATTTCCATTGATATATATATTCCTGTTTCCAATGGTCTATATTCCTGTTTCCAGTGATGTTTATTTCCTGCTTCCAGCGGTGTATATTCCTTATTTATGAAGCGTATTGACGTATCAGGAAGGCCGATCCTTAAATACTTTCTCGATAGCTTCCCCGAGACTTTGGGTGGGGGGAGGATTTTGGGGAAGAGTTAGGAGAGACTTCCCCTAACGCTTCCCTGATTGTGGGGGAGAGTTCTAACGCTCGGCCGGTTCTCAGAGTGTCTTAAAACTTTCCTAATTCTGGGAGAATTCCTACTCGCCCCCGACTATGGTAAAAAAGAAAAAAAGAGTCCTGTATAATTCACGAGTCATGAGACTGGTAACTCTCCCTAATCCACCAATCCTATGAGTAATAATGCTACATAGTTCGTCGACCACAATACGGATCATTTGTCATAATTCGCGGGCCATGAGTGAGATAATCCCCTCATAATTCGCTGGCAGTCAAGATCGAAGAATCTTGCATAATTCCCAAGCCTTATGAGACTGATACTATCTAATAATTCGTCGACTAGAAGAGACACGTCTGCCCTAATAATTCGCCAACTAGAAGAGACAGGTCTGCAGTAATAATTCGTCGACTATAAGATACAGGTCTTGCCCTAACAATTATCTGACCATAATAACCATAATTTGCTGAGCGTGAGAGCGATAATCCATATAATTCGCTGATCATAAATGAGAGATAATCCTCCATAATTCGCTTGTCATGAGTGATGGATAATCGTATTTCACCGGTCATGAGATAAGTAATCCACCTTTATCGATAATAATGAGACAGGTAATGCTTCATAATTCGCCACCCACATATGACAGACGATTCCCCGCCAGTGTGCGATAGACAGTCCTCGACAATTTGGCCTTTACGATTGCTAGATAATCCTTCAAAATTTCACTTCCAAGATGGACTGGTGATCGTTAACAAAAATATCGCGTGATCAATTAGGTCCAGACGATCCCCATAATACAATTTTTTTTTTGTTCCCCAGAAGTAGTTTGAAACCGTGTGAATGCAAGTTATAAATAGCGTATTGTATGGTTTTGAAACCATGAAATGGCGCAATGTTAGTTCTCAGAGAGACAAATGAGACCGTGAGGTGGTGGCGGAGCTATATAACGCTCTCTAAATGTGTCACACTGCACCATTTGGTCACCATTTGGTACGGGAGACATCTCCCGTCACGCAGGGTGCAGTTGCACCTCCACAGATCTCCAGTATCAGCTCTTGATACTGGTAATGGCTCAAAAGGGCTACCACTTACGGGCTATTCATGCCCATGCCACCTTTTCGGTGGCTTAATCTTCATCAATCAATCATGTCACACTGTTACGGGCTCACCATAGCCCGTGCTACATGGACACTTCGTTTTGAGTAGCTAAATCTAAAACAACAACGTGTCACTCTGAGAGCTATAGTGATGTTTTTCTAAAAGTGGTTAATATTAATGCGGGTTTCTAGGCAGGTTTCAGAGTGGTATTTCCATGACTTTTTTTTTTACCCTCCTGGTGATAAAAGAACGCGACCGTTTTTGTACATTGCGATTTCGTCGTCACTAGTAAAAACTAACCTAGAACGGCGACGTGGCTCGACTCTGCTAGGCTTGGCACGGCAAGGCTTGGCAGTGATAGGCTAGGTTTGTTCAGTATTGTTTTGTTATTATTATTATTTTCTACCACAGACGTGGCCACACATTTACAATGCTAACTAGCATATATACATTTCTTCTGTCCTCCATGGACAGGGTGAGAGATTTGTCAAACATACAGTTCAGGGATTTATTGAACAACCACAGAAGGTGATCGTAGTGCTTTTAAAATGTTAGGCTAAGCTACATACGTAAATATTGCTCAGTATTGTAAGGATAGGAATAAAAGTGGAGGAATGACCCCATATATGTATAAATGCATTAAAATAAATGGATGTGACCTACATCTTTCCTCAAGGTAATAATAAACCTTGATAAAGGATGGAGGTTACATCCGGAAATATGGTTTTTAATACTTTTATGCACATATTCGGTCTTTCCTTCACCTACATTCAAGCACTCCGGCATTGTATAAGTTTCTCCGAGGATAGGACTGTTATAATGTTTTGGATTGTAATGCTAGGATTTATAGTGTTAGTATTGAAATGCTAGGACTTGCTAGCATTAGCGTTGCAGCACTAGGATTGTTATAATATTAGTGTAATTCCAGCGCTAGGATTGTTATAGTGCTATTGTTATTATAACGCTAAGATTGTTATATTGCTTGTGTTATTCCAGCGCTAGGATTGTTATAGTGATTTGGTTAAATAGATCATTTGATATCTTCATAGATTCGCAGCAGTTTACATTAATAATTGTTTTCAACACGAATTAACAGCAATTTAATTACACTATTAATTACATTTAACATACCGCATAAAATCTGAATTGTGATACGCACAGAATATTATAAACAAATAGGCATCTTTAAATATTTGGTTATTTATTTTCCCTAGATAACATGTATATAACGTGAGTACAAATGCAAAAAAAGGCCTAATTAGAAGAAAATGCAGTATATGAAGAATGCATATGCATAAGGAACGTAGATTAATATATTAAGTACATACAAAGATTAAAAACGCACAAACATTAAGAACGCTCAAATATAAGGAACTCCCAAGCAGCAATCCACAGATATAAGGAACGCCGAAACAAGAACTCACATATATAAGGAACGCCAAACAAGAACTTGCAAATATAAGGAACCCCCCAAGGAAGAGCCCACTAACATATAAGCAATGCCCAGACAAGCACTCACAAATGTAAGCAACCTACAAATATGAGGAACGTCCAAACTTTAAAACCCACTGATATAAGGAACACCCAAATATTAAGAACTCCCAAAAAAATAGTCTAAGACACGGTACATCAAGTCCTCAGTTCTCATCAACAGATTCAGGCTCCAGCCTCATGTAACAGGATTTCATCAGGATTTAGAATGCGTTTCAAACAAGCCTAGTAATTCTTTATTAATTATGTCATACTCCCAGCTGGGGGTATTTCCTCGCTCTCTCTGCTGACTGGTAGCTTTATTCTATCCTGTAGTGCTACACTATTATGTACGTGACTTATTCTTAAGTCGCATTTAATTAAAATAAAGTTGATTGTTCCTGCAAAATTTGAGTTGCCACTGATAAGCCTGGAAAAAAAAGGCTTATGCTATTTTGCTGGATGGGTGATTACCTCCAGGCAAAAAGGATATCATTCGTTAGCATCGATTACTGTAGTGTTAGCATGGTTATAGCACAAGGAATGCTGTTGTGTTAGCATAGTTGTAGCACAAGGAATGCTGTTGTGTTAGCATAGTTGTAGCACAAGGAATGCTGTTGTGTTAGCATAGTTGTAGCACAAGGAATGTTGTAGTGTTAGCATAGTTGTAGCACAAGGAATGTTGTAGTGTTAGCATAGTTGTAGCACAAAGAATGCTGCTGCTATTGCCTCTAATAATATCAAGTGGAGTTATTACTTTTGTTTCTCTTGCTAATACAACTACTGATAATAATGCTACTGTTGTTACAGTACTAATGCTACTCCTTTATGCAGGTTTTATACTACCTCTCTACCACTATTCTGTGCTCAAATACTTGTCTATTCACTCAATTATATGTATTCAATAGAAATTGAAAAGGCCGGACATGTGAATCGCCCCCCACTTGTTACAGCCGGCTTCTTTGTAATGTGTGTGGGTTTTGGCGGCATTTGTCGCTTTCACTTTGTTGGCCTGTGTGTGTGTGTGTGTACTCACCTAGTTGAGTTTGCGGGGGTTGAGGTCTGGCTCTTTGGTCCCGCCTCTCAACCGTCAATCAACAGGTATACAGGTTCCTGAGCCTATTGGGCTCTATCATACCTACACTTGAAATAATGTGTGAATGTGTGTGTGTGTGTTGTGTACTCACCTAATTGTGCTTGCGGGGGTTGAGCTTTGGCTCTTTGGTCCCGCCTCTCAACTATCAATCAACTGGTGTACAGATTCCTGAGCCTACTGGGCTCTATCATATCTACATTTGAAACTGTGTATGGAGTCAGCCTCCACCACATCACTTCCTAGTGCATTCCATTTACTAACTACTCTGACACTGAAAAAGTTCTTTCTAATGTCTCTGTGGCTCATTTGGGTACTCAGTTTCCACCTGTGTCCCCTTGTTCGCGTCCCTCCAGTGTTGAATAATTCATCCCTGTTTACCCGGTCGATTCCCCTGAGGATTTTGTAGGTTGTGATCATGTCCCCCCTTACTCTTCTGTCTTCCAGTGTGCGTGTGCGTGCACAGGTCTGATTGTGCGTCTGGGATTGTGTTTGCGAGTGCATAGCATACATATATAAATGTGTTTATGTATGCTATGTGTATGTACACTTATTAAGTTGCATTGTTTCTGAAAACATTTTTTTATGTTATTACAAAGAGTCCATGTTTTCTATCAGATATGTCTGTCTAGTTTGATATTAAAATACATTTGGTGTTGACGCATAACCATAATTTAGACCTAGCCAAACGACCTCACCTAAGTCAAATTATGTGCAAAAACTTAATCAGAGTTCCAAGATATGTACAAAATTTAAGCATAGCACCTAACTAGGCGTATCTATGATCTTTATACTGCATTTGACGTGCAAAATCTAACGCATTGATGACGTAAAGAACGAACGCTCTGTTTTAACATGTGTAAATGGACAAAGTTGTTTTGTATACATTTCCATTACGTACAAATGCGTATTATGCGTTGTGTATGAAGATGTATTGAACGTGTGAGAGTAAGATAATGCTGAAAGTGCCATACGTCCTTACTGCTATATATGATATTACCTGACACATAATAGGCTACGTATATGCCTGTTTAAAACATCGTAACACACGACGTCACAATATATAGCACCCTCATTCTCCCAGAAAACATCATCATGCTACCCGTCTCCACGAAATAACACCAGGATAATTAACTCTATGATGTACCACCTGCTCTATCACCTGACTCCATTACAACATCTGGATCTGCTTCTTCAAGAGTTGCCTTCATTATAAACCATTATAATTATACGCTTCATTGCCACAGGAATTTGTTCGCTACTAATTGGCAGGGACAAGGTTGAGCCGGAGGGAGGGAGGGAGGGAAGGGGAAGGAGTGAGAGGGGGTAGAAGGAGGAGGAGGAGAGATGGGGAAGAAATAAGAGGTGAGAAACATAGCGGAGAATGGGAGATGTGGGTTAAAGGGGAAATTTGCAGATTATTAAGCTATCCAAAATGTTATCAGTGGGAAGATCGGTCCACAAATAGAGAGCAAGAGCAGTTAAGTCAGTCAAGACACTCGGTCATCCAGTTAATCCCGTGGTCTGCTTTTTTGTACAAAGGAACAATAGCAGAGTGACAGTGAGGCAGCCAGTCAGTCAAACACTTCACCACTCAGTCTTGTCAGTTAACCAGTTATTTCTTAATATAAAATCACCGGTACTGTACTCTTAGTATTAAACAAAAATAACCGTTTTAAGACCTAAGAAAATGAATTACTATTTAGATACAAATTAATTTACATGTGATAAAATACTAACGATCGGCAATTCATTTTCAAGATGATGTTTAAAAGGTATCTTCTAACATTCATTTGTAGATAACAAAATGATTACTAACTATTCTTTGAAGATAACAAAATAATTACTAACCATTCTTTGAAGATAAAATGATAACTACTAACAATTGATTTAAAGATAATAATAAAATGACAAACATGAATGTGCTTCCCAACTTTTACATAAATATTAAATGATTATCATAGAACATTTTTAATACGAAGAACCATAATGAAATAATAACAATAACATTCGAACTAACGTTTCGAGTGAAGCTAGGCAAAGATTCAGTCTGGTGTTGACGATCTTTGCTGCGTAAATTTAGCTCCCCCTCAGTGCTCGCCCTAGTTTGGTGAAGCTTATACTAGCTCCTACTTTAGTGAAACTCGTACTAGCTCGCCTTTGTCTGGCCAAACTGGCACTTTTACCTAGCAGTAAAATAGGTACCTGGGTGTTAGTCAGCTGTCACGGGCTGCTTCCTGGGGGTGGAGGCCTGGTCGAGGACCGGGCCGCGGGGACACTAAAAAGCCCCGAAATCATCTCAAGATAACCTCAAGATAACTCAAGATCAGATAGCTCGCCTTAGTTTACCCAGTCTGTGCTACACACCTTGGGTGTCTGGGATACTATTAGACATATTCATCCTAAGTTACCCCGGAGTTCCTCAGTTTACCTGTCTATCTGGGGAACTAGAATTACCTGTGTCGTTTAGCCTACGTGGATTATATAAGCTACACGGGTAACCTATGTTATCTGGGGTCGTGTCTTTTTTTTCCCCAGGGTGGCTCGCCTTGATAGGTAGCAGAGGTAGTAACGCTTCTCTTGAACTGGTCAGCGTTAGTGGCTGTAGGGGTTGTGACACTATTGATGATGATGATAGTGATGGATGTAATGATTATGACAGTGGTCGTGATGAGGTCAGTGTTCTCATGTTGAAACTGGTGATGACACTTGTGGTAAGGGGGGGGGGTAATATTAACAATTACTGATGATGAAGTTATAACAATTGTGTCTCTAATGATTGTTGGGATGATGACGGTGGTGATGATCAGGGTAGACGCTCAAGCCAAGGTAAACCATTAAAAATAGCAGTATTCCTTTATATTCTATGCACATTAAGAGCTTTGCTGTACGAAATTATATTCCCACGAGATTGCGAGACGCCCAAAATCTCATCACAGGTGGATTTAGCGAGGCGCACGCCATAACTTGATCTGCTCACTCCATAGCTCTATAGTGAAAGAGAGCTTAGTAAATGTGGAAAAAGTATGTGTTTTGATGAAACCTGTCCTCCCACATAAAACACAGTGTGTCGACCCTATAGACAAAAGCGTCCAAATTGTGATGCTTTATTATAAATTAAAAGATTCGTTTTGTGCTACGATGGGGGCACTTAGTCTTCAGTTAGATAAATGCACTTCATATTAGACGCGCTCTAGCAGAACGGGGCCGGTTCATGCGGGTGAGATGTAGCTCAAATACAAATACAAATTTTTATTCAGGTAAAGTACATAATACAAGGTAAGATACAAAAGTTGATGGATTTATAGATAGAGCTAGTACATACAATGCCTAAAGCCACTATTACGCCAAGCGTTTCGGGCAGAAACGCAGAAACTACAGCTCGTTGTAAATAATGAACAGGCGTGGGTGTGTAGTGGTAGTTGTGGCAGGACAGGTAGTTGGTGAAGGAAGGGGGACGGTGTTCTGTGGTGAGGAAACAAGGTTGAGGAAACAGGCAACTCGGCAACCCAAGCATGGTGAGCGGTGTTGTGACAGGTAAAAAGTCCAGGATCCACTCCACGCCACTTCCGGGCCCCCAGGCTAATGTCCCCCCTCCCCTTCCCCTCCATTCCTTCCTTCCCCCCCCTCCCCCATGGAGCCATCCCTCCTGAACCACCACTACCACCAACCATCACCACTACTATCTTCACCACCACCACCACTGCTACCGCAATCACCACCTACCTCAATCACTACAACCACTATCATTACCATCACCCACAACTATCATAACCGTATTTATGTACGGATTTGTATAAAATGTATATGTATTGTCATACTGTTACTCAACACTTATAACCATATGTATGGATGTATGTAGAATACGTCTGTATATCCTATTTGTATGTACAAGTTACTCTGCCATTCCTTGATGCCCCAGCCTTGCCCTAATTCTTTTGTTTTCCTTTTCCTGAATTACTCCCTCTTCCGTTAGGGAGCCGGTCGGCCGAGCGGACAGCACACTGGACTTGTGATCCTGGGTTCGATCCCGGGCGCCGGCGAGAAACAATGGGCAAAAGTTTCTTTCACCCTATGCCCCTGTTACCTAGCAGTAAAAATATGTACCTGGGTGTTAGTCATCTGTCACGGGCTGCTTCCTGGGGGTGGAAGCCTGGTCGAGGACCGGGCCGCGGGGACACTAAAAAGCCCCGAAATCATCTCAAGATAACTTCAAGATAACCACCCTTCACCCTCCCCCCCCCCTAGTTGTCCGCCGTAGTCACATCCCTCTCCCTTCTCTTCCTCTTGCTATGTTACCTTTTTGTGTGTCGTCTCTCCTCCCCCGCCGCTTCTGACTCTCACCCTCCTGCTGCTAGCCTCCCACGGCTCTCTTGATGGTAATTGGCACGTAAATAAGCAGAAAGGCGGACAAAGTGATCAATAAAAGAGACAGTGAGAGGGTGACGTGTCTGCTGGATTACCTGTTAATTGTCATTCATCTGGCACTTGCCCTGGCGTTCCCCCCCCCCCACTCTTCTTGTAGTAGGGATGGTCACCTGTCCGCTTAGTGTACTTCTTTCAGGTCCGTTCGTAGCTTTTTGTTTTGTTATTCGTATTGACGAATTCAATCCTTCATGACTTAACAAAACACGTCATTGGTAACAATGCTGCTTTTACGTTTTAACTGTCAGTGTCCGGTAATACAGAGTGCTTCTCTCACAAGGAACGTGTTTAAAGGGGATTTTAGGGCCACTAAAGGACTCCAGCACAGCACGAGTTAGCTTGGTTATAGTTACATAAGACAGATTGAAGCTAGAAGGCCATGGTGCAAGAGCCCTACACGTGTAGGACGGAATTAGTCAAGACGTAAATTGTCCATCTATTTTTTTTATATAAAACGTCTTTTGGGCGGAAACTTTCAGACGTTCACTTGTAGGCAAAAGAGAGAAGGCGCATGAAGATATTGATTGATACAGATTAAGCCACCCAAGAGGTTGCACGGGCATGAATAGCCCGTAAGTGGTGGCCTTTTTGAGTCATTACCAGTATTAAGAGCTGATACTGGAGATCTGTGGAGGCGCGACTGCACCCTGCGTGACGGGAGATGTCTCCCACACCAAATGGTGACCAAATGGTGTGGAGATATTCCCTAAAGGGACCTTATATCCCAGTAAGCCTGCTGCGGTACTCCCCATTCTCATGTGCCAAACACCACGACGCCATTGTGTTCCTATGCCAATATTTTGTTTGTTTATTTACGTATAAATGGTCTCCAACCTTTTTGGGTCTCTGCTTTTAGTATGTATGTGCGTTGTCCAGCGGGGTGTATCAGAGGTGTTGCTGGGGGTGTAGTGGAGGGTAAGGGCGTCTGGATGGCCTGAGGAGCGAGAATGCCACACAGAAGTAACACCTAGAACTCGGTGCCTGTAAAATTTAAAATGGCAACAGAAATTAATGGAACATATTATCCAAGATTTTTGTATTCTGCATCCACAGACTATGTAAAACATTGATATTGCAGGTTATATAGGATTAATTCAGGTACATATGACCTGAATTAGGTGATATGTACCCGACATGCTCGGCTAACAATGTTAAGCTATACCTACGAAATAAACTTTTTCATTTGTCTAAAAAAAAATTATGTGCACCAGACCAAAAAAGATAATGTTTGCATAATTGTGTATATAACTAATGAATGTCGTGTACACACAGTTAATAACGTATGAGGTATTTTTCATTGGCCGAAAATTATTGGAGTGGCGTCAGGCCTTTTGTGTGTGTGTGTGTGGGGAGGGGGGGCGTTTGCGTGCATGTGTGCGCGTTTATAACCCAGCAGCAATGAATGTCCTGTCTGGTGTCCAGCCGAGTGCATAGCAAATTACGTACCAAAAATTGTGTATGAATCATGGGAGTTGGTCGACAATTACCGGGTGGAGAGAGTGGCCGTGTGTTGCCGGGACGAGGTACAAGACTGGCTGGGGTCCCCTGGCCACACTTCCATCGCTCTCTACTCCCAGCTTTACCTGTGATGCAAGTCTACTGCCGTTACGAAGGAATTAGTGAAAAGTGCAAGCTGTAAACAACGGTGGTGTTCGTTGTAACCAAGTTGTGTTCTCCCGTGTCCAGTGAATCATCAGCTGATTTCGATAAAATCAGCGACTGAAAACCGCAAGTGTATTTAGTCTGGTTTACCGCCAACTGCCCTCACCATCACCGCCGCCACCACCATCACCGCCGCCACCACCATCACCACCATCACCACCGTCAGTGTTGGTGGCCACGCCATCACTATACAGAACCTACAGTGTCATTACCAGCGCTCTCCCTTCATATTATCTCCGTTGCTGCGTTTTGGCATTATTGGTCCTTGCATTTCACCAACTTTTGTATTGGGCTCCTTGCTTAGTCGAAGTGTCGAATAGTAAGCCTTTGTTATGTGGAGTATCCGGTGGTATACCGCGCCTGGTGCTGTGTAGTTCTTCAGACCATTTTCCTAAACATTGGCTCAATGCTCGATAGTCCAGATACTGTCACCTTTGTTTATGATTGACAAATGCTTTACACATCTCGCCACCGATTACATTTATTATTTTTCTCGCCAGGTTTGGTGTTGGGCTTTAGGCCTGTCAATAGCGGAAGTGTTAATAAAAGTTTACTGACCAACGTGCAAGTATACTTTAATCGTGAACATAGCTCGGGAATAGAGTAAACTCTTGAGCGTATACACAAGCGGAATACACCTCTGTGTATTCATCCCACTGTATGTGGTGATGTCCCAAGCTTGGACGAGTATAGCTTGAGGGTGGGTTGTTACTAGTCTCTGTTATTCACTTCGTGAATAACTCATCGAACTGTTGTTTGATGAGTCGAACTGCACCGTTCGTTACATCACTGTGTGGATTAGCACGACTGTTGTGTAGTGGAGCGGGTTTGTTGTGCAGAGTGCTGCCCTCTGTTGGCTGCTGGGAAAGAATAACAATAATACAGACGAAAACAGTAAGAATCTATACATCTAAATAATATAAATTATAGAATGACGTTTGTTACCACATATATTCACACTTAGATATGTATCCGGATTTTTGATAATTCACATGTGTACGGATACTAGAAGAATTTACATCATCTAGATTAATTTGCTGTTATGAAGAAAATAAATATTTTTTTGTTTGCAGGGATATATTCGTGGGCCCTAAGCCTCTGTCTGGCATACTCGATAAGATATTAAATCAAAGTGATGATTTTCTGCATATGTTTAGCTCATATATAACGGTGCGTTGTTCATTCCTACCTGCGACTCTTAATTTGTCTCACGAGGAAGATTGACATAGAAGATGCAAGAAACTATAAATTCACAATTTTATGGCCGTAAATCAGCGTCTCGATCACTTGTCAAAACACTAGGTTTGTCACTAAAGACTAAGATGTGATTCAGCAAATGCTGCCCGAGGGAACATTTACTGCACCTGCATACACCTGGCTTCACACCCTCACTCGCCTAGGAAATTGAAATTTAAATAAGTTTATTGAGGTAAAATACACACAAAGGGATGAGGTAGCTCAAGCTATTCTCACCCCGTTCAGTGCATCGTGTTAATACATACAGAGACACACATCACAAACAATAAACATATTACCAAATATTCTGAGAACTCGCCTAGGAATCATCAGGGACCCACACACCTGGCTGTTCACTCTCCTAGGAACCGTCCGGGACCTCCACACACACCTAGTCGAAAGTGGTGTTGAGCCGCTGCAGGTCTTTGATCGCTGTATATTGAGTAATCCTTGTATTCGTCCGACTGGAAACCAACTTTTTCTTTCTGTAATTGGCCAAATCCGCAACGATGTAAGGCTAGATTCGCGGACATGAAAGGCTAAATCCGGATAGGTGAAAGGTTAAATCCGTATTGGTGAAAGGCTAAATCCGCAAAGATGAAAATTTAAATCGTGAAAATGAAAGGCTAAATCCGTGAAACTTTCCTTCGACTCAGTTTATCTCCTCGAGAAAGGCAGAATGTTGTTGAACTGATAACAAAATAGTGTAATAAAATTAACCAGGAGATATAAATATAAACATTCAGTGCGAAAGCGCGTATAACACAAATGAAAATTAAAAGCCTCACATTACAATTTGAGTTATTTTTTTATCGGAGAAAACCTAGGCAAATTTTAAGTGGAAACTCATAATGGTCGTTCCCTCTCGCCTGAGGAGACTTGAGAGGTAATCACGATGAACTTTGCTCCCTGATTACAAGTTCTGGGTTTGCTGAGTGCTGTTTGTTCAGCTGTGTTGACTCTCACTGCTCTCTCTCTCTCTCTCTCTCTCTTTCTCTCTCTCTCTCTCTCTCTCTCTCTCTCTCTCTCTCTCTCTCTCTCTCTCTCTCTCTCTCTCTCTCTCTCTCTCTCTCTCTCTCTCTCTCTCTCTCATGTACACATGCGCTGTGTATCTTAAGAGTTTGACTATGTTTTACTATGTGGTTAATATTGTAAGAAACAGAGGGGTAACGATGAAAGAGAAGCCGGAGTGGCAAGTGTCCCAAGCAGTCAGTGTGCTGCAGCAATTGACACTGGGAACCATTCTGATGTTATTATATATCAATGCTTACAAGCGAAAAAAAGGATTATTCTTATTCGAGATGCCTTCCAGATGATCCGAAAGATGGTTGGTAGATTTGAATCCTGGCACATACAAATTAATGAGGAGAGGGGCATGAGAGACGCACTAGTGGTGATTAGCCTATAACTTAAATCGAAAGCATATATACTGGACTCGGAAGAAAGATAAACATCTGGGATTACATATACCGGCCAGTTATGACACCAGTGGTACCCATGAACAAAGTAACGTCTGCAGGTTACGCAAAACTGACAAATGTTCAGTTACACTTTAGGAGGAGGAGTTCAGTTATACTAGAAGAGACTTTCTGAAAGCTTCATACAACATCTAAAAATATAATCTAAAATAGCACACACAAATGTCTCGAGATAGGCGAGAAGGATGGTAACAGGACTGTGGAGAATAGACGTAAGAAACAGCTGAGGCAACTCAACCTCATCATGTTCGTGATGAGAAGAAACATGGGAGATACGACATCTTACAAGATATTGAGAAGAAAAAGTTCCTATTCACATTGAGATACGGTAGGAGTCGAGGCTACACAAATGAGCCGGAGAGATGGTAGCTAGAAACAACTTATTTGAATTGTAGCGTGAAAGATGGGGTTTGGGAGCTAATGCTCGGCCTTACAATCATTTCTAGGTGAATACATTGCACCTTTTATTTCATCCTCCTAATTTGGACCGCAAGGAAAATGACGTCTAAGACCCAGAGAGTAAAAGTATAAAATATAACTTTGTAAAGAAAGAGAAGATATGACTGGGTTCCACTAACCCCAACACCAAGTTGCCTTCTGTGTTCACGAACTCTTCTCTAACTCAATTTTAACGCCATAATTTCAATCATCAAACTGCCTAGGGAATTTATCTTGGGGCGAAATCTTACCTATAAAAAAACGTCATTTGGCTATCCAGATCACCAAAAAAAAAAAAAAATAGCCACAAGAGTGATTTGTGAAAATGGTTGTGCCGTGCCCAGGCCGCCGCCGTGAGTGGCACGAAGGGCGTGTGGTGAGGAACTCCAGACCGTAGAGTCGGTGGGCGTAAGGGTGGAGATGCCGGGCAGGGAAGGTGTTTGCGTGAAGCAGGGCAGGTGTTCAGCTACCACGTGGGGCATTGCCAGGTGTCGGCGGCTGTGGGGCAGCAGCAGCAGCAGCTAGAACACCTGCAAGCGGAGGCGACGAAGAAGAGAGAGGCTGTGTCCAGAGCATTAACACATTAACAACATCGAAATGATTTGGTGGGTTAAGACTTTTAAATCAAACTCACCATCACCAGTTTAAGAGGACGTTGTCAGACCGAGGCAGCCCGGTGTTGTTTCTGAGAGGGACACGGAGAGGGTGAATTGTCCCAAGGACAACACTGGAGCTATCTGGCAGTCTGTACCGCCTCGCAAACGTTGTTTCGAGTGAAGAACAACAGTTATACAATATTACGGGTAAATAGAGAGGAGGGCTGGCGGGAGCAGTATTGCAAGCGTGGCAACTCAGCTCCACGTGGTTTGAAGACAGCGAGACTCGATGACGTCACAGCCCTGCTTCATGCCAACACCTCTGCTCGACGGGCCTCGCTGAACTCTGTGCCTACCTGAACTCTCCTCTTGTGCTCTGTGCCTGCTCACCTCTCCTCTTGTGCTCTGTGCCTGCTCACCTCTCCTCTTGTGCTCTGTACCTGCTCACCTCTCCTCTTGTGCTCTGTGCCTGCTCACCTCTCCTCTTGTGCCTGCTCACATCTCCTCTTGTGCTCTGTGCCTGCTCACCTCTCCTCTTGTGCCTGCTCACCTCTCCTCTTGTGCTCTGTGCCTGCCACCTCTCTCCTATAGCACTGTGACAGCGCTATAAAGGAACACCTAGTTGAGAGCAGGCTTACGGGCTCACCATAGCCCGTGCTACATGGACATTTCGTTCTGAGTAGCTCAATCTAAAACAACAACGAGAGCAGGCTTTATGAATATGATGTTTTGCCCGTAGCGGCATTTCATGACTCACATGCGGGACGTCATGTTCAGTAATATCTGCTGCCCACCTTGTGTTTCACGCCGTTGTTTGTGTTGCTGCTCATGCTCACTTGCCTCCTCCTCCTGCTGCTGTTGCTCTCACGGCTTATGCTGGTTGCTCGTGATTAGAGGCGACTCTAGCTGTGATACTGCTCTATATACTGTCTGCTTATGCTGCTCTATATATTGTCTGTTCATAGTGCTCTGGGTACTGTCTGCTCATACTGCTCTATATATTGTCTGCTCATACTGTTCTATATATTGTCTGCACATACTGCTCTAGGTACTGTCTGCTCATATTGCTCCTGTGTAGTGTCTGCTCATACTGCTCTATATATTGTCTGCTCATACTGCTTTATATACTGTCTGCTCATACTGTTCTGTGTACTGTCTGGTCATACTGTTCTGTATACTGTCTGTTTATGTTGCTTTGTGTACTGTCTGCTCATATTTCTTTGTAATCTGCTCTGTATATTGTCTACTCATATTGATATAGGGTCTGCTCATTCCAATATTCTGTCTACCTAGTGCTGTGTATACTGCTTCTCTTCATACTTGTATACTGCCTATGTTCACTATGTTGTGTAAATCTCCTATGCTCATACTGGCGGTGGTGCTGGTGATGGTGGAGGTGGGGGGTGGTGATGGTGGTGGTGGTGGTGGCGGGGGTGGTGATGGTTGTGGTGGGGGGGTGGTGCAGCTGGTGATGGTGGTGGCGGGGGTGGTGATGGGGGGTGGTGCAGCTGGTGATGGTGGTGGTGGGGGTGGTACAGCTGGTGGTAGTGGAGGTGCAGCTGATGGTGGTAGTGGAGGTGCAGCTGCCGGTGGTGGTGGTGCTGCAGCTGCCGGTGGTGGTGGTGGTGGTGGTGGTGGTGGTGGTGTTAGTGGTGCCGGTCCACATGACCCCCTCTGCTCTCGGCCATCTGTGAGTCATGACAGCTTCACAACATTCCCCGAGGACGCCTGATCAGTTTTTCTCAGCGATCGAGATTTTCCTCCAGACTTTAAAATTCCTTGTCATCTCTGAGGACGCTCTCACCAGCAACTTTTCATATCCGGTAGTTTGCTAAACAAATAGATGCAGTGTATATGCTGCTGCTACTACTACTATTACTACTAATACTACTACTACTATTACTACTACTAATAATAATAATAATAGAGAAGCTTTCTACAATGCCGTAGTGCTTGAATGAAGGTGAAGGAAAGCCCCAGTATATGTGTAAGCAACCTGTTCTCAGGGAGGAATACGCTGAGGGAATGGATTGAGAACCACTATATAATTAGTGCTGTTATCTTCTGTATCCATGGTTAGGTTAAGGTTTGGTTAAGTTAGGTTTCATTACGTTTGGTTACCTTAATTTGGTGTAATATTGAATATAATGTGCAATATGGAATTCTAAACCAATTTATGTGTACCCGAGAATTCCGTTTACAGAAAACCAAATTCTTCAAATAAAACGTTTTCAGCATATACTTTGTATATTTTAAACCAACGATTTATAATAAAATAAAATTATGACTTGAGAATAAGCTGTATTTCAGACAAAGATTCACTTTTCAATTTACATGCAGACTGTTACTGAAACCGTAGTATGCTTCCAGTCAATTACAGATAACTAGATATCTGTAATATCTAGATATTAATATAATATCTAGATATGGGTCTCAAACCACCCATCCAGGTGGTTTGAGGTTGGGTGTGGTTTCTCATGGTAATGGATTGGCTCTGTGGACGGTCTCGTGTAAGTGTATTAAAAACCAAATTTTCGGATGTAATGTTTTGTATATTTCTTCTGTTTATTACACGAAAATTTGCTTTTTAATACACTTAAACATATATTAGGTCTTTCCTTCACCTTCAGTAATAATAATAATAATACAGTATTATTATTATATTAGAATAATCAATAATGATAATACATATTATAATTATTCTTAAAATTAGTAGTAGACTTAGCAGTACAAGGTTCTATAGTTCCGCTTGAAATTGAAGATGTATTATCATCAATTATCATCAGTCGCTATGGCACGAAAGGGCGGGCAGCCACCACTAAGGAGCAGCACCACATACACTCCTATAAATGTATGGGTTACAGGTACAGAATTAAATAACAAGGAATGAAAAATTACTTGTGAAAAATACTTGTGGAGCTTATAAAAAAACTGAAAAACAGGTGATGAATCGAAATATGACGGAGGGGGAGACGGGAGACAGATGCTGGGATGACTGTCATGTGAAGCACCAAGGAACAGAAGAGCGAAAGACAGTTGAGTGTGGTTGTACTGTGACTGGGGTGGGACGGAAGACAGGTGCTCTGTGGTAGGGTTGTGACAGCGGTCAGTTCCGCCACGCGGTCACCAGCTGTTTGTGGGCGAGGCAGCTGCTTAGTTATAATGTACTGTACTCCACACCAGCCAGGTGTGGCGTCAGGTCCTCTTCCCCCCCCCCCATCACCCCCTCTCTCTCTCTCTCTCTCTCTCTCTCTCTCTCTCTCTCTCTCTCTCTCTCTCTCTCTCTCTCTCTCTCTCTCTCTCTCTCTCTCTTTGTCTCTCTCTCTCTCTCTCTCTCTCTGTGTCTCTCTCTCTCTCTCTCTCTCTCTCTCTCTCTCTCTCTCTCTCTCTCTCTCTCTCTCTCTCTCTCTCTCTCTCTCTCTCTCTCTCTCTTTGTCTCTCTCTCTCTCTCTCTCTCTGTCTCTCTCTCTCTCTCTCTCTGTCTCTCTCTCTCTCTCTCTCTCTCTCTCTCTCTCTCTCTCTCTCTCTCTCTCTCTCTCTCTCTCTCTCTCTCTCTCTCTCTCTCTCTCTTTGTCTCTCTCTCTCTCTCTCTCTCTCTCTCTCTCTCTCTCTCTCTCTCTCTCTCTCTCTCTCTCTCTCTCTCTCTCTCTCTCTCTCTCTCTCTCTCTCTCTCAGTGAATTTAATTTCAAGTGCAAATTAGACATTGTTACAATAAAGTTAAAGATCTCTCACAGCAACACTATATAAACAATATTGTCTAGTATAAACATTTTCTTGATAAGTTGCTCGTCACCCCTCGTGAGGCGATCTGTTGTTGAACGGTTGGCGAGTTGATGGATGGGGTGAATGGGGGGATGAGGAGGGAGAGCAGGTGGTGGGGCAGGTGCTGTGCACGTGGCAGCCGCCCAGGTGATCCTTTCTCAGTACACGCGGCACGCGCCTTCACCCCCCCCCCCCCCATGCCTTTCGGCTCCCCCCCATCCATACCCTTCCGCTCGCGCTCTCTTAGCCAAGCACGTGCCTTTGATGATAATTACCTGCACGGACACACTTTGGAACGTAAATAATAGTCAACACATTCCCAACAACAGCTGACGATGGAGTCTGGGTAAGCTTCCACTGGTCTGTCTTGTAGATCCTAACTTGAGGGTTCATAACGACACCTCTAATCCCAGACCTCCATTGGTTTCTTTTCCTTCATTATTTCCTTAGGTCATTGCCTTTCATTAATTCTTTCTTTCCTGCCTCCCCTATTTCCTCTGCTGTCCTACATGTTTTTTTTGTTTGTTTTTCTCCTTCCATGGTTCCTATGTCCCTTCTTCCTTCTTTAGGCACCCGTGATCTCCTTCCTCTTTACAGACACTCCCTGGCACCCCGGCAAATACCGCATTTGGTTCGCACCGAGCGTGACCCAACGTCTTTCCCACGACTTCAGATGTGACAACTCTCCTCTGCCACTTTCTAGAAACCTGTCTTAAATTCCGGAAAGGTCAACCGCACTGGGGGAACCCCCCCCCCCAATCTCAATAGGCACAAAACACAGCGAGAATATACTCAGGAATGATGCCAGAGGTGTCCCAGACATGCGCAGTACAAAGTGAAGAATACAATCTGGATAAGATTAGATTAAAAAAAAAAGATCTGGGTAAATACTGGTTTGGGAATAAAGTTGAAAATATTTGGAAAAAATTACAGGGTAATATAACCGGTTTGGGATCCCTAGATTGTTTCAGGTTAAGGCTGGACATAGGAATCAGTTTGGGTGGTCACACGTCAGACAATGAAGAAACGGTGACGTTCGGTCCGTCCTGTAGGGTTGATATAATTAGTAGGTGCTAGCACGGGCCAATAGCCATTCTGTAGTTCCCGTTAGTCGTATGTTCTTAGCTTTAAGCTTAACATTAATGTAACAGGGGAACATACATGGAAAGTAGACACGCAGATGAGCTATAGGGATTCGAGGAAATGCATCGTGAGTGTAAGTAAGGGAAATAAGCAAATTAAACTAATTAAAGGGGAAAATAGTGGAGGCGCGCGCGCGCGCACACACACACACACACACACACACACACACACACACACACACACACACACACACACACACACACACACACACACACACACACACACACACACACACAACGAGGAATGTGTGGCATTGTGAACGAGATGACTGTGGGAGGGGATCTGCTGTACTGTTGACAGAGCGGCCGTGAGCAGACCTGTCCCCTAACGAACAAAGGCGAACTCCTGCTGTCGCTGCTGCTTCTTCTGGTACTGCTGCTGCTTCTTCTGGTACTGCTGCTGCTTCTTCTGGTACTGCTGTGCTGCTGCTTCTTCTGGTACTGCTGCTGCTGCTGCTGCTGCTAGAGTTCGCCAGTGTTACTATTGTTGTCAATGTTCTGCTGTTCTTATGTTGTCGCCGGTGATTACTTAAGTGTGGTTATAGGACGAGGATTAGACTCGTGCTTCAGTTGCTGCTGCTGGTGTGTTGCCCAAGTCCCGCTGTGGCTCGTATTGTAATTCTGTTTGGTGGGAAAAATCCGCCCACGGAAATCTTATTTGTTTTAGGCAGATAATAGTTTTTTTTTGTCGTTTTTCCTCGCGGAAAGTGTGTTTGAGCCACCTGGGAGTCCCCAACACTCCTGGAAGACTCGCGTCCAGATGGGGCGATAAAAGACGTCATTTCGAATGCAGGTTCTTAGAGCCCTCTGAGCACCATTTTGTTGAGTCAATACTTGTACACGATAAAACAAATGTTTCTTTCCCCCAGTGATCTTTGTAACACAGTCATGTCGACATTTATTAGTCGTGAGTACAGGGGACTTCGTCTCAGCTGAAGGGGCTTTGTCTCAGGTGAAGGACCTTTATTACAACTGAAGGGGCTTTGTCTCAGGTGAATGACCTTTATTACAACTGAAGGGGCTTTGTCTCAGGTGAAGGACCTTTATTGCAACTGAACGGGCTTTGTCTCAGGTGAATGACCTTTATTACAACTGAAGGGGCTTTGTCTCAGGTGAAGGACCTTTATTACAACTGAAGGGGCTTTGTCTCAGGTGAAGGACCTTTATTACAACTGAAGGGGCTTTGTCTCAGGTCAAGGACCTTTATTGCAGCTGAAGGGGCTTTGTGTCAGGTGAAGGACTTTTTACCTCTGGTAAAGGACCTTTGTCCCGGATGAAGGACCTTTGTCCCGGATGAAGGACCTTTGTCCCGGATGAAGGACCTTTGTCCCGGGTGAAGGACCTTTGTCCCGGGTGAAGGACCTTTGTCCCGGGTGAAGGACCTTTGTCCCGGATGAAGGACCTTTGTCCCGGGTGAAGGACCTTTGTCCCGGGTGAAGGACCTTTGTCCCGGGTGAAGGACCTTTGTCCCGGATGAAGGACCTTTGTCCCGGGTGAAGGACCTTTGTCCCGGATGAAGGACCTTTGTCCCGGATGAAGGACCTTTGTCCCGGGTGAAGGACCTTTGTCCCGGATGAAGGACCTTTGTCCCGGGTGAAGGACCTTTGTCCCGGGTGAAGGACCTTTGTCCCGGATGAAGGACCTTTGTCCCGGGTGAAGGACCTTTGTCCCGGATGAAGGACCTTTGTCCCGGGTGAAGGACCTTTGTCCCGGATGAAGGACCTTTGTCCCGGGTGAAGGACCTTTGTCCCGGGTGAAGGACCTTTGTCCCGGGTGAAGGACCTTTGTCCCGGATGAAGGACCTTTGTCCCGGGTGAAGGACCTTTGTCCCGGGTGAAGGACCTTTGTCCCGGATGAAGGACCTTTGTCCCGGGTGAAGGACCTTTGTCCCGGGTGAAGGACCTTGTCTCTGGCGAAAATAAGAGTTTCCGGCCAAAAGATCTTTACTTCTGATATAACACTTAATTCTGAGTTGCATAAGCTTGCCTTTGTCGGGGCGTTAGTGCCCATATATCACAGTCTTGACATGTTGTGGCCACATAATGTCGTACTGACCGCCAAACTGCATATTTAGATCGGTAATATGTAAACGAGATGTACATATTGAATGGTGAATTTTGGCTAGCAATTATGAATATATTAGGTTTTTAAGCAAATGGGATTCCTTTCCTGTTTTTTATTATATAAAACCAAGTTCAGTGACTAGTCACAAGAGTGACGAGTTATGAAGACTGGCTTCATACTCTTATGAAGAGTGAAGGACGGCACTAAATGAACCAGAGGAGATGTTATAACAACATATAAGATCAGAGGAGGCGCGGGTAGGGTTTCGTAGGTGTTCATATACCATTCACAATATCAGGAGCGGATATAACAAAACATTGGAGGGGGAGGGGTTGGTTGTATCAGTGTAAACATTAAACCCTTTCCCCTCACGACCCGCCTCTGCACCTTCGTGCGCGCCCATACCCAACAACGACATACGGAAACAATAATAATAATAATAATAATAATAATAATAATAATAATAATGTACAAAGTAATCACATTTACGTGATGTATCAATGTGAGAGAATGCATACATACGATACGTGATTGTGAAGGATTCATAGATAAGTAGACTGCATTAAGCCGCTAGAGATCACTTAATCAGAGTGATCACAGAAATAATTTACATAGAGAATGAGTTGTAAATAGGTGCGTATGGGTATTAATGAAAAGGTAGTCGACGCTAACGATACTTAACTTTAAATGCTAATATGATTAGAAAGAAACCCGATTAGTTATAGCATTAGCTACTACTATTGGACTGGCGGAATGAACCTTTTAGAAATATTATGGGTAAATACACACATACACCTTTCCACCTTCAACACATGCGCGGACCCCTACATACACACACACACACACACACACACACACACACACACACACACACACACACACACACACACACATACACATACACACTACCGAGTCAGAAATAATTAGGCAGCATTCTTTTCACCTGATGCCTCTGTTCACCTAGATAGGTAAACTGGGACAGCTCAAGTGGGCTATATCCTGATCTGTGTGTGTGTGTGTGTGTGTAACGGTTACTGTAACCCATATCAGCAGTCAAATTACCAGTTTACTATATGTTTGTTAGGTGAACAGAGATATCAGGTGAGTGAAAAAACGCTGCCTGATTATTTATGTCTAGCTAATGTGTATGTATGTGTGAATATATATATATATATATATATATATATATATATATATATATATATATGCATATAGGGGGTTGTCGGGTGAGCCTGGGTCTATCTGCTCTCTCTCTCTCTCTCTCTCTCTCTCTCTCTCTCTCTCTCTCTCTCTCTCTCTCTCTCTCTCTCTCTCTCTCTCTCTCTCTCTCTCTCTCTCTCTCTCCCTTAAAGCTAGGACTCTACCAAGCACCTAACACATTATATGGCAAGGGGTCACTACTGGACCCTAACCCTCTCTTAATAAGACCAGTACAAGCCATCCTCCTGAAATGATGGTACTTGCAGTAACTATTTGCTTGAGAGTACCCATATGTAGTGATAGATCTGTACTATTAATTTTATATTCCTGAAAAAAATTAAATATTCCTAGGCCTAGTATAACACATATTGTATGTATATTAGGTCTAAGCGTGTATTAGGGCTAGGATTGCTAGGAGAGGTTAGGGTTGGTCTTATATTTATGTTGCGGTTAAAAAAGTTTCCGGTTTGTCCATACTTATATATATATATATATATATATATATATATATATATATATATATATATATATATATATATATATATATAATGGTTAGGAGTCAGTACATAAAATCGAGTTATAAAAGCGGGGTCCAAGAGCTAAGAGCTGGATCCTGCAGGCACAAATAGGTGAAGAGAGAGAGCCTCGCTCTGCCCTGCCCTTGTGCCCCACACACCGCTCTATGACTCAACCGTTCACCAGCCGTACTACAGGGCCTGCGAGGAACAGGTTCAGAACAGGTTTCTCCGGGTCGAACAAGGCCGTAGGGAGCAATACAACGCACTTTTTTGTGTTCTCGGTGAGAGTAAACAATGGGGAGGTGTGATGGCACGATGACTGTATTAAGGACCAGTCTGGTACTCCCAGGTCTGGAGGAGGACCTGTCTGGTACTCCCAGGTCTGGAGGAGGACCTGTCTGGTACTCCCAGGTCTGGAGGAGGACCAGTCTGGTACTCCCAGGTCTGGAGGAGGACCTGTCTGGTACTCCCAGGTCTGGAGGAGGACCTGTCTGGTACTCCCAGGTCTGGAGGAGGACCAGTCTGGTACTCCCAGGTCTGGAGGAGGACCTGTCTGGTACTCCCAGGTCTGGAGGAGGACCTGTCTGGTACTCCCAGGTCTGGAGGAGGACCTGTCTGGTACTCCCAGGTCTGGAGGAGGACCAGTCTGGTACTCCCAGGTCTGGAGGAGGACCTGTCTGGTACTCCCAGGTCTGGAGGAGGACCTGTCTGGTACTTCCAGGTCTGGAGGAGGACCTGTCTGGTACTCCCAGGTCTGGAGGAGGACCTGTCTGGTACTCCCAGGTCTGGAGGAGGACCTGTCTGGTACTCCCAGGTCTGGAGGAGGACCTGTCTGGTACTCCCAGGTCTGGAGGAGGACCTGTCTGGTACTCCCAGGTCTGGAGGAGGACCTGTCTGGTACTCCCAGGTCTGGAGGAGGACCTGTCTGGTACTCCCAGGTCTGGAGGAGGACCTGTCTGGTACTCCCAGGTCTGGAGGAGGACCTGTCTGGTACTCCCAGGTCTGGAGGAGGACCTGTCTGGTACTCCCAGGTTTGGAGGAGGACCAGTCTGGTACTCCCAGGTCTGGAGGAGGACCTGTCTGGTACTCCCAGGACTGGAGGAGGACCTGTCTGGTACTCCCAGGTCTGGAGGAGGACCTGTCTGGTACTCCCAGGACTGGAGGAGGACCTGTCTGGTACTCCCAGGTCTGGAGGAGGACCTGTCTGGTACTCCCAGGTCTGGAGGAGGACCTGTCTGGTACTCCCAGGTCTGAAGGGGGACCCAACTGGAACACGGGACCAAGTTTATGTGGTGTTGGAGGAGATATGATGGTGAAAGTGACAACCAAAATATAATACACAAGTGAAGGTGGCGAGGCAAAGAGAGAGAGAAATAATGGGAGTGTGTTGAGGAACAGTGAGTATTGTTGGCGTTCCGGGGGGGAGATTGTGGTGGGGGAGGGAGGAGGTTAATGGTGGGGGTTGGAGGGGGGTATGTGGTGGGGTGTGGGAGTAGGGGGTGTGTGACAGGTGGGTGTTGACCTGTGGAAGGAGGGAGGGGGGGGAGGGGGCAAGCGTCACGGGCACATGAAGCGGTGTTATCCTGTGAGCTAACGTAACACCGGGTTGGTGCTGGTGTTAGGCTCCTACGAGGCTCCTGTAACCTCACACTTATGGGTGGCACTTCTATGCTCCAAGCACCACAGTCTGAAGTGTTCCCAGTGGTGTGCTTCACTGTTTTAATTTTTGGATGTTGCACCTGGATCTGGTGCAGCGCCCGCCCGCCTCGCCCCCGGTGTGGTGGTTGGCTGTGACCCCTCTCCCCCCCCCCCCTCCCTACCCCCCCACCCCCATCCCTGCAGCGTCCCCCGGATGTGGTACTTCCGGCTCCCCCTCCCCGCCCCCCGCGCCTCACCGCCCGCCGGTGGGTCCTGCGGCCGCCCTGCCTCCCCCTCCTCAGTCCCGAGCCGACCGTCGTGGAGCACACACCTTGCGCGCACCTTCACCTGTCCACACACACACATGCACACACTGACGCGCGCGCACAAACACATACACGCTCGCACACGTTCTGGCTGATGGGGAACGCCCGCCATACACTCCGGTATCCGAGGTTGCAAGAAGTCGTTAAGGTCCCGTGTGGAGTGGCAGTAGGAGGCGTGTCGAGCCGCCGGATGTGGAGGTAGAGGCAGGCAGGCGGTGTTAGTCCACCTGGTGCGTCCCTGTGGCTCTCCACCTATGACGAAGGACAAAGCTATTATCCCGTGCAGGCGAGTGTACCCCCACTCCCCCCTCCCTCACCGTGTGGCTTTTGCGGCGGCGACTCCGTCGGTCTAGCTTCCCGCCCTTCGGTAGGCGGTGGATATACGCAGCGACCAGCGCTGGATCCTTGCAAAGAGAGGCACTGTGCGAGTTCCTCCCGCACCTCCTTACGTCCCCGCCGCTAGCCGACATGTCTAGCCCGAATTACCGGAAAGCAGCGCACTGACAGACATTTGAGGGTCGTGTTTCGTGTGGACACTGTCAGAGGGAAGGGCAGAAACGCCAGCTGCTGAAGAAAGTTACACGGACCAGATATACAACCCAAGATAAGGCAGCGACACTACCCATAGCTGCACCCATCATCACGTTTACCGCCCTGAATGGCACTGGAAGAATTCACGGGGTGTGTCCTTGTCTCCGTGATTTCCCGGTGCCAATCAGGGAGGTAGATAGAGCAACAGTGAAGACAACAGCAACACGCCTACCATCACACGGGAGGAACGCCTGTACCAAGTATCGGCATTAATCGCAGAGCGGCGGCGGGAGCTGGCGCGGTGGAAATTTCAATGCGGAGAACATCGAAGTAGTGATCTATATATTGATGGTGTGGGCGGTGTTTGTAGACGTGTGTGCCCATGTCTAGTTGTGGCAACCTGTACACTAAGGAGTACTTTGTATGTGTGTGTAATATTTATATGCCTTTTGTCACTTATTATTCATATATGAAGAGTTAAATAAGCGTTGTTGCCCTGGATGTAACACATGGCACTAAAGATTTTATATTTCTAATGAAATATGATTATCTCTTATTTTCTCAAGTGGTAAAACTGGTCTAGTTGTAGCCATAAGTAAAATTAAATTTTTCTTGTGCAGTGCTGTACATGGAATTACAAAAATCGTAACATAAAACAGAACAACAAATAAGCAGGCTTATTTGGGTTGTAATTAAGTTGTATTAGTCACCATAATTTAACTTTAATATTCAGATGTGAGGGAAAGAATTTGAGTTTGCCGTTAAGGGCGGTGACTTCTAGACCACCTTGTAGTCAAGGCACACACATATATATATATATATATATATATATATATATATATATATATATATATATATATATATATATATATATATATATATATATATATATATATATATATTATTACGTCGTCCATCATATATAGACGTCCATCGTCTATATATTACGTCTTATATTTTAGTGCCTGAAAGTTGTTCATCGTTAATGTCTGTGTTGTACCATGTA
>NC_091177.1:4744920-4767420 GCF_040958095.1 Procambarus clarkii
TGGCACTTATACAGTAGCTACAATTACAATATTACAAATAATAAAATAAGAGCAACGATTGAGAAAGAGTTGAATTAAGATGAGTGGACACCAACTGGAGAAAAACCGGATAAGGTCATGTGATCAGGACGAAGAAACAAGGAAATTCTAACGTAAAACGGTAAGGAGATGTGTCAGAGCTCAATAGATTTCAAGAGGTTCCTATGATAGAACCAAGTTTTTGAGTTAAGAGTCGTCCAGAAAAAACATTAGTCACTCTAGATGAGGTAAAACAAAAACACCTAGAGGAAATAGATGTGGCAAAAGAAAAAAGGCGTTAGGAGGAAGAGGAGTTGGCAAACTAAAGTTATGGGTCGCTCCTGCCTCCAGATGAAGGGTTTTCCAGCAGTGGTCATGACCTTCAGATGTCTTAGAATTATTACTTTGTCACTTAGAAGACCTGTTTCATATCACTTCCTTAATGAGCACTGTAACCAATAAGCAGAGTGTGTGTGTGTGTGTGTGTGTGTGTGTGTGTGTGTGTGTGTGTGTGTGTGTGTGTGTGTGTGTGTGTGTGTGTGTGTGTGTGTGATGGGAGAGAGTGTGGGAGAGGAGAGGGGGCTGCTTGGCCTGAACAAACACAATGTTCCCACGTTCTTGTCTGCCACACTCACACTGTCTCTTGGAGAATTTATGCCTCTGAGAAAACTCTGCTGTATACCTTAGATTTCACATAAATCATTTGATTTTTTGCTGATTTACAGTTCACTACATTCTTTGACGCTGTTTCCTAATATTCTGTTATATATGGGTTGTGAAGTGCCATAGTCACGAGGTTTAAGGCACACCGACCACGAGTTGTTGTTGTTGACGTGCGGTCATCCAAGTTCAACACTGGTCTTGCTGTAATTAGTTGGGTGACCACATTGTTAAAGCATCCCCCCCTTGATTAGAAGGACCTTGGAAAATCAATTACACGCTTCCCGTCCCAAACAGGTTATTCCCATAATACATAACATCCTTTCCTTTCAACACTCGACCTTTACATTGACGGCACCACCATCGTTAAACCTTTTGCCATCTTCGCCGTCGACTTCTCAACCATCTTCGCCGTTGACTTGTCAACCATCTTCGCCGTCGACTTGTCAACCATCTTCGCCGTCGACTTCTCAACCATCTTCGCCGTCGACTTCTCAACCATCTTCGTCGACAACTTCTCAACCATCTTCGCCGTCGACTTGTCAACCATCTTCGCTGTCGACTTCTCAACCATCTTCGCCGACAACTTCTCAACCATCTTCGCCGTCGACTTCTCAACCACTCTCACCGTCGACTCATCAAGCGCCAACCCATCCACCATCTTCACAGTCGACCCTTCCATCATCTCCGCCACCGATCTCTCCACACCCATCGTTGACCTCTCCTCCATCGCCACCGTCGATCTCCAAACATTAAACAGACGCTTTATTATTAGGTAGAGACGCGATCGTCACCTTCCTGCTCCCTGCAAAGATAAGGAAGGTGATAGTTAAGTCACTTCCGCCAATCTCTCGTCCCCAGCAGGTGGTTTTGGATATTTTACCTCCAGTTTCTTTTTATCTGTGTCGTATATTATATAATATACAATATAAGTCATATATACATTAATTTTAGGGAAATACTACATTACATATAGTTTATATATTTCTCAGTAAATCAATTTTTCATATCTCTGAGCATGAGCATTAAACCCCAAATGCTATACTTGATCCTTCGTTCCAAGTACTCAATAATATTTTGTCTACTGAGCAGTTGACACCTACGGCGCTATGAGCGTTTAAACACCCAGACCGTGTCATACTGAACACGCATTAACATGTAGAACACGAGGCCATATCGTATTCAATACTACGATATGCCACATGAGCACATTTTCCTGGCGCATCATCATAGGCAGTTAGGTCATATCTCTGTTGGCCAAAATATCACTACCTCTTAACTGAACCAAGAGGTAGTGATTGACTGGCAACAGGTCATTCACTGAAGGTCAATGGGAGCTCTCAGTTTGACCTAGATCCTGGAACTACTGCTACAATTTATTATACTCCTGATACTAAAAGTACTAGTGCTCTTACTACTACTACTACTGGTACTGATAATTCTGTTGCTAGTACTGTTACTAATAGTATTACTACGACTCATATTGCTGTTAGTATTACAGGTGCAACAACACAACATATACTACTAATAATAATTTGATTTATAGTAAATATTACAAATGAAATGAAAGAAATGGTGAAAACAGATATTGAAGAAGGTAGTGAGAGATGACGTCAGGGTGCGTAACTTGTGTGTGTGGAGGGAACACTTGAGGCACTTGTAGTGCTTCCTCTCTCTCTCTCTCTCTCTCTCTCTCTCTCTCTCTCTCTCTCTCTCTCTCTCTCTCTCTCTCTCTCTCTCTCTCATTCTCTCTCACTCTCAACGCAAGTCTACCTTTCTCTCAGCTCCATACAACCTTTGCTGTTCATCACCTACTCATATGCTACTTTCTCCATCAATCACGATGCTCTCCGCAAGGTTCTCTTGCCTCACTTTCTGTATGCATTTGTGATATCAGCATTACATTTAATACTTTCCTTTGGTGTGTTGTTGACGCCAGTGGACACCCTACGTCAGGCATGACCGTGCCGTAGCTCTTAGGCTACTCTACCTCTTATCGTAGAGTAACCGCATATTTTTCCATTCTACAGGGATGTTTGGGGGAGGAGCTAGAACATGTAGTGGTCGCCATTATTGACTAGGCATCTTTGGCTTTCACTGTGACGTTCCATAACGGGTAGATCCTTTGGACACGTGTGACCAGAATGGAATAACAGAAGGCTCTTCCCCCTGCTCTCTTCTTCTTATATATACTTACTATCTTGAGGTTATCTTGAGATGATTTCGGGGCTTTTAGTGTCCCCGCGGCCCGGTCCTCGACCAGGCCTCCACCCCCAGGAAGCAGCCCGTGACAGCTGACTAACACCTATTTACTGCTAGGTAACAGGGGTATAGGGTGAAAGAAACTCTGCCCATTGTTTCTCGCCGGCGCCCGGAATCGAACCCGGGACCACAAGTAAACTAGTTTACTATTAAGTCTAAACTAGTTTACTATTACCATCTAGTGTAACTAGTGATGATACTACTGATAGTAGGTTGGAGTAGTACTGTTGCTCTTATTGTCACGGCTATGAATTATACAACTACTAACTAACCCATCCTCATGTTTAGATGTTACTGTTGTGTAACTATGTGCACCATCGTACATATATTGACGTAATGGACAATTAGCAGAATTTGGTACTATTCACTTTGTAAGAGTCCGGAAAAAATAGAGCTTAAAATCAAACTTAAAAGTTCCTAGGCCTATAATAGCATATATGTTCTATATTAGGCCAAGAATGGTTAGATTTTATTAGCAACATAAATACGAAACCTTTTCCGGTTCGTCCAAGTTCAATAGTACGAAATTGTACTTTCTAATTGTCTATTACGTCAATATATGGGTTGTGGGTAACCCAACCCACAACAGTAGTAGAACCACCAGCAACAACAACAACAACACTTAACAAAAATCAACTTTAAATCTGTTGAACAAATATACGCTATAAATGTGTAGCAACTGAACACCCTACTGAGATCACAGGTCGTAACCTTGATGACCTCTGCTGAAGATACCACGAGCTCTCCTCTCTGTCACCAGGTGTATAGTGGGTAAGGGCATGGGAAGGGAATGAAGAGTGGGCACGGGTAGCCAGTGGGCTCAGTCTATGACCTGGTGACCGGGTAGAGCGACCTGTCCTCATGATGCCTGGGTGATATATCGTTTATGGAAGGGCTGAGGGTGAGAACTGGTTTTGAGATAGACGGAGTCTTTCTCTTCTTGGTGTCCTGTTTCATGCTCCGGGGCCCTATTTGACGTTCTGGGCACCATTTTGTTCTTTTCCTATTTCGTTCCCAGTTTAGTTCATCGTTTACCATATCACGCCGCGTTTCTTTCATCATGTCCCTTTTTGTGCTACATTTCGTGGATTTTTTTTTTAGAAAAGAACGTGCCCCAGATAAAACTTCAGACCACACTCCATGTCCCCCAAACGTCTGGTATCGACCTTCCAGGAAAAGTCATAACTTGATCTTATTGTCAACGCTCCAGCATACATCCACATACTGTCGCCCCATCGTGTATGTTCCGATCCTCTTCCACATACCTGGATCAAGCCTTCTCTCACATCGTGACCCGCCCCGTCCCAAGGGCCCAAATCCTACCCACAACCTCTTATAACTGCTAAAAAAGAAGTCTTTAAAACCTTCGCCTCCATTCGTGGCGTCACCTGGTGCCCCTAGAGACGTGCCCTGACCTCTGACCTCGTCCTGCTTGTCGGCCATATGTCATTATGCCGAGCTTGTTCCTGCCTAATTGCACTAAAGAAGACCCACACAAAAAGATAACGATGTGGGCAATTATATTATCATAGTTGGAATAATGCCGCAGCCACGCCAGGCTGTGATTATTAGTCTCTCTCTCTCTCTCTCTCTCTCTCTCTCTCTCTCTCTCTCTCTCTCTCTCTCTCTCTCTCTCTCTCTCTCTCTCTCTCTCTCTCTCTCTCTCTCTCTCTCTCTCTCTCTCTCTCTCTCTCTCTCTCTCTCTCTAAACGGTGGTGTAGTATATTACAGTTCAGATTAGACAGTGTAAGAGGCCATTTTCACTAATAATCTCTGAAAATGATGCCTTTTGTTCTCCTTTGCAAGTAACAAGGGCTTGTGTTGTGTTACTTGTCATCTCGTCACGAAGCGGGTCTCATTTGTATGTTCCCTGAGCAAGTTGTCTGTTTTCACGGGTTTACAATTCACCACGTCGTGGCTAAGTTGCTTTTGTTCGTAATATCCTTGTTATCATCATTCATCGTGATGCATCATTACCATCATTATATCATCATCAATCATCATTACCTTCTTCAGCGTTATTATTATTATTATAGGTTATTTGTTCCAAATTTTGTCGATTATTGTATCTGTAATGGATTTTTGTTCTCTACTTTCAGGAGTAACCAGGTCGTCAGCGAGGTGAGTTGAGGCGTTATATATAGTTGGTGGGAGCCAGTTAGCGCATTGCCACACCCACATACGCATTTTTTGGCGGCCACTAATCAGCGCCTGTCATGCCCACATCGACGTGATTGGAGACCAATCGCCGACTGTTACGCCCGAATACCTCTGGATTTATCCTTTCTTTGGGGCTGTAATGGCGGTCTTTATGTGGAGTGAAGGATTGCCTCGCCACTCTCCACTGACCACCACCTCGCACTTGTCATTTGCATGTCAATGGCGGGTAAAAACACCTGATCGTCTGCAGTTACTACTATACTACCACCCTCCCCTTTGATCCTTTCCCCTCCCCTGTCCCCTTCCCACATCTTCCAACCCCCTCCCTACATCTTCCACCCCCCCTCCCTTCCCCTCCTCCTGTAACCCTGTTCCTCCACTGTCCCACATCTTCCACCCCTCCCTTCCCCTCCTGTAATTCTGTTCCTCCCCTCCACTGTCCCACCTCTTCCACCCCCCTCTCTTCCCCTCCTCCTGTAACCCTGCTCCTCCCCTCCACTGTTCCACATCTTCCACCCCCTCCCTTCCCCTCCTCCTGTAACCCTGCTCCTCCCCTCCACTGTTCCACATCTTCCACCCCCTCCCTTCCCCTCCTACTGTAACCCTGCTCCTCCCCTCCACTGTCCCACTTCCTCTGTCCACTACCGTCTGGACTCCACCCTTCCTCCCCGTCACGCGTGGACACCGCGTCCCCTGGTCTTGGGCCCTCACTGACAGGTCTGGGTGTGTTGTGACAAGGAGACAATTCTGTACCTTGTAATCCAACTGGGAAAGTGATGGTAAAATGTTGGAGCAAAAATATGAAACTTAGAGTTTTTTAATGTTTCTCCTAAGACGATAGTGGACACAATGAGGGACTCAAGCATTAAGACAACAACACCCTAATAGTATATACAAAATAGCAAAAACATTAGAAATAATATAGATGAATTAAGTGCACTTGTGTCCACAGAAACAAACATTATTGCAATAACAGAAAAATGAATGAAAGTAGGAAAGAGGGAACTATTAGCAGAACTCGAAATTAAGGGATACAAATGATTTCACCTCGACAGATTAGAGGAGGAGAGGAAGTAGAATATGTCAGAGAATGTGTAAAATATAATATCAAAAGGGAAATAAAAACTGAGCCACACAAAAACTATTTGAACGGAAAGAAATGACGATACTGGTAATCTAATATGAAAGGAGTTATACGCGAGCCAGCGAACTAGACTGATAAAATATTCAATAAAAGGGAAAGCATCAGGGTCACCAGAACGCTAGTTCAAATCCCCGCATTGCTCCAAATGATTTTCCAATTGATATAGCGCCCTCTGATTATTTCGCACTTTGATGGTGCTACATAGCCTTCCCGGTTTGGTGCCTTCTTTTGATAATTACCTTACCTTCCAATTGATATATCGTGCCATTGTGATATCCTTAAGTTCGAAAATATTCAAGTCTATCAGTGTTGCATTGTGGGTGACTTCAATTTCAGTAGAATAAACTGAACTAACACAGGCGATATGGAGCTCAAGATTTTGTAGAACTAGTTGATGGCTGTATTCGTGCACCCCTATCCTGGTTGGTACCTGGTGTTACCACCACCATACCCCTGGTTGGTACCTGGTGTTACCACCACCATACCCCTGGCTGGTACCCTGTGTTACCACCACCATACCCCTGGCTGGTACCCTGTTACCACCACCATACCCCTGGCTGGTACCCTGTTACCACCACCATACCCCTGACTGGTACCCTGTGTTACCACCACCATACCCCTGACTGGTACCCTGTGTTACCACCACCATACCCCTGGTTGGTACCCTGTGTTACCACCACCATACCCCTGGCTGGTACCCTGTTACCACCACCATACCCCTGGCTGATACCCTGTTACCACCACCATACCCCTGACTGGTACCCTGTGTTACCACCACCATACCCCTGGCTGGTACCCTGTTACCACCACCATACCCCTGGCTGTTACCTAGTGTTACCACCACCATACCCCTGGCTGGTACCTAGTGTTACCACCCACATACACCTATCCAGTTCCTCAACTCTAAACAAACAAGAGAACTCTACAAGGCGCTAGTGAAGAAGAAACTAGAAATAGACGGCTCTATAGGGTCATGAATAGCAACTGAGCTGTATGAGAAGCAGTAGAGCTTGATGAGACCAGCAGAGCTCTATGAGAAGCAGCAGAGCTCTATGAGAAGCAGCAGAGCTTCGTGAGACACCACTACCATCACCATCACCACTGGTTACCGCCACCACTGGTCACCTCCACCACTGGTCACCACCACTGGTCACCTCCACCACCGGTCACCTCCACCACCGGTCACCTCCACCACTGGTCACCTCCACCACTGGTCACCTCCACCACTGGTCACCTCCACCACTGGTCACCTCCACCACTGGTTACCTCCACCACTGGTCACCTCCACTACTGGTCACCTCCACCACTGGATACCACCACCAATGCCTACTGGCTGGGTCACTAACGCCAGCCACCCGGTCCTTCAAAAGTGACCGCTTGGTGAATGTGTGTTAGTGCGTGCCTCGGCCTGCCTCTGCTGCCTCCCGTCTGCTCCCTTCTGTCTTCTTGCTGTCTCTTATACCCTCTCTCCCCCTGCCTCTTCCCTCCCCCTGTCCCTCCCCTCCATTCTTCCCCTTGTCCTCCCCCCTTCTGTTCTTACCCCTCTCCCTTCCTCGTACATTCTCCTTTATATCTCCTTTAGTTTCTTGTGTCGTCTTTACCCTCTCTTTTACCGTCTCTACCACCTCCCTCTTCTATCATCTCTACTACCTTCTTTTCTTCCGTCTCTTCTGCCGTCTCTACTACCCTCTCTTCTGTCGTCCATACCTCGCCCTTGTTGTTGTTGAGTCAGTTACTGGGGAAGGAAAAAGTGGCAAGTAGCACGGGCTATGGTGAGCCCGTAGTGGACTTACCTAGTCCTTCCTGCAGGTTTTACTGCCGAGAATATTAGGAAATTTTAGTTCTCAGACAACTTCTTAATTATAGTCCCCAGCCACTTAACTGTTCCATTATAGTCTTCAGGCACTTAACTGCTTAATTATTGTCCTTATGTACTTGATTGCTCAATTATAGTATTCGTGCACTTAACTGCTCAATTATAGTTCTCATGTACTTGACTGCTTAATTATAGTCCTCAGGTACTTAATTGCTCAATTATAGTTTTCAGGCACTTAAGTGCTCAATTGTAGTCCCTCAGGCACTTAAATGGCCAATTATAGTCCAAAAGCACTTAACTGTTCAACGACTTGGTTTTAAATTGTAAATGACATTATACTGTATTGTACCAAAACATAGGAATACTTTGTGCTCATTTGCATCTGGGGTAATGTATGCAGCTGTTTCCTGCGGTGGATGTGGTAGTGAAGGTCAGAGCGTCCTGCAATGGTGTCACCATCACCAGGAGGGTCTACCAGGAGGGTCTACCAGGAGGGTCTACCAGGAGGGTCTACCTGGAGGGTCTACCAGGAGGGTCTACCTGGAGGGTCTACCAGGAAGATCTACCAGTAGGGTCAACCAGTATGGTCTACCTGTAAGGGAGAACTGATGACTAATCATGTGGAATATATGCATATTCCACATGAATATATGAATATATGCATATATATATATATATATATATGTATATATATATATATATATATATATATATATATATATATATATATATATATATATATATATATATATATATATATATGGTCCCCAGGCATATATGCAACTGAAAACTCACACCCCAGAAGTGACTTGAACCCATACTTCCAGGAGCACTTTGCAACTGGTGTACAGGACCCCTTAACCACTCGATCATCACGACCGGACAAAAGATGATGGTAGATGATGATGTTATATATATATATATATATATATATATATATATATATATATATATATATATATATATATATATATATATATATATATATAGAGAGAGAGAGAGAGAGAGAGAGAGAGAGAGGTTATTATTGGAAAATGATTTATTATTTCCTGAAGATCGTGGTGCCGTCTTGAGAATGTATTAAGAAAAAAGCAAGATAGTTGTATAAGAGGAGCGTGGAGTCTTCACATGGTTGAGGTCGGATGGAGACGACAATGTCCCCTTGATCACCTCCTTATTATCTCCCAGAAGAGTTCTCTTTCGCTGTTACCTAGCAAGGCAGGGGGCTCCTTATGACTGTAATTGGTCACCTTCAGAACACACACATGTTTCTAATAGGTGCTACAAAGTCTACTGGCTTAGTGCCTTCTCCTCATAATTACCTTACCTTTCCCTTCGCATAATTACCTCAACTTTACTTTCTCATAATTACCTTTCATTTCTCCTCATAATTATCTTACCTTTCTCATAATTACCTCACCTTTACTTATCCTCATAATTACTTTGCCTTTCCTTTCCTTTCTCATAGTGCTGAACCAGTATGACTGTCACGTGGCAGGAATACCAGGACCCGATAGCTTTGATAGGAGGACGGAAGGAAGGACTGGTGCCCAATCACTCTGACGGTTGGTGATCGAGCCCCGACCTACAAGAGGCGAGGCTGTTGATGTACCGACCAGTCCAAGTGGCTGGGACACAACATGGAGAATAAATCAGTGAACTTCTCAAGGGGAAAACCAAATGTAACCAGCATTGCACCATTCACGAATGAGTTATGATTCATAAGTTACTCCGGCCCCATGATTCACCAGCAGGTGGCATCAAGTGTAGTTAACATTGCACACCCTTGGCACCCTCACTGTAGCAACTTGATAGCAACACTTACAACTTATCCCCGCCTGCCGACCCACACAAGACGCCACCCAGGCTAATACATTGAAGCTTTCCAGACATTCTGAATATTTCGGTAAAGATTTAATGTCCTCAACCCGCTTGCCGCAACGTTAACTTTAAACGCCTCTCCTCTTACCCACCAGAGTATACCAGCACTCATGTCGACCTCTCCTCTTACCCACCAGAGTATACCAGCACTCATGTCGACCTCTCCTCTTACCCACCAGAGTATACCAGCACTCATGTCGACCTCTCCTCTTACCCACCAGAGTATACCAGCACTCATGTCGACCTCTCCTCTTACCCACCAGAGTATACCAGCACTCATGTCGACCTCTCCTCTTACCCACCAGAGTATACCAGCACTCATGTCGACCTCTCCTCTTACCCACCAGAGTATACCAGCACTCATGTCGACCTCTCCTCTTACCCACCAGAGGATATACTTATATTATCATGCTTTCACGTCCTGGGGATGATAAAACACCATTATACATAGGTAAAACAACCATTAGCAAACTGAAACACTTAATCCCTGTGTTGAGCAGTGTACCAGCGTCTCGAGGTAGATACCTTATGTTCTAATATTGCAACTATTACACTAATACACAGAAGATCAAGTATCGACCACAGTCTGTCCTTTGAGCTGGTACTAAAGTTTTTTCTAAAATTAAGAGGCTTTTGCCACACTTAGACCAGACCAGTCTTGTTTACTTAAACTGTATTTATGACATTTAATTAGGGTGTTTTTAACGATTATGTCTTGACCGCAGTTAAAGCCCAATACCTGTCATTTTGTCTCTGAGCAAAGCATTCGGCTATCAACTATTCAGTATGGCAAAGTAATCTCTCTATACTTATGGTATTAAAACCGGCGCTTTAAACCGGTTTAGGAAGTATTTATCGGACTAAAAACACTGTATCCTTCAGCGTTGCGTCCTCGCTCAAATAAAATTACAGCTTCCAAGGTGTAATTCAGTGACGTCTTCTCTTCCTCTTGTACATAATTAACGTTAATAGCCTCAACACCAGCAAATATTTCCAATTTTACTGACCACATAACTTAATGTATTGTATGGAAATTCTTCAATGCCTTTATCAGTACATTAAACGTGTAATTAGGTACGTTTTATCAATGGGTTGTAGTCATGCCAATAGCTACTCTGTTCTCTAGTGTTTTAGATACTTCTGGGCAAGTGGACCGTCCAAGTGATTGGGGCACCATTCCTTCCCCCCCGTCCCATCCCAAATCCTTATCCTGACCCCTTCCCAGTGCCATATAGTCGTAATGGCTTGGCACTTTCCCTTGATAACTCCTTCCTTCCTTCTGGGCAAGTGAGGTGTAAGCCACACTTGATTATCCTGCTGAGGAAAACATGCATAATTTGTTGTGCTAGTTTATAATGAGCATATTAGTCTCATCTGCCCTCACTATGGGTATTGTACCATCTTGTGATATTCCATTCAAGAATTTGATCTAAGAATAATTTAAATTAATCAATGTAATCAAAACTGTTGATGAATGGTTGTATATTTATAACTGGGGATGTTTACATGAAATAATAACATGTTACGTAAACATTATCATTATTTAGTGTATAATGATCAATTAATAAGAGTAACGGGGCACCCTGTGGTGAAGTACTGGTCGGTACAGATGCGACCCTGCTTCTTGCATGGTCGGCGTTCGATCCCCGATATTCCAAGTGATTTGTACGAGGCTGCTCCTTTTTATTCCTCTTCGTTCTTATCTATATGTCTAACCTACGCTCGAAACAATCCAGCGAACCCACTTGCGTCATGTTACCATACATCTTGTTCTGTATATCGACAGTTCTATTTCCAAAACAGTATTTACTATTTATAAAGATCTTTTCTGAATGTTGTCACATTCATAGCCAATGACGTTGTTCCACTCGAGGTGGATAAACTACAGCGTGCAAATAAACAACGATTTAGGCTATCAACCAACGCATGAAAATGAAGGTGGTGGTGGTGGAGGGAGCTCTATTGGTAGTGGTGGTGGTGGTGGTGATGCAGCTCTACTGGTGGTGGTGGTGCAGCTCTACTGGTGGTGGTGCAGCTCTACTGGTGGTGGTGGCGGAGGAGTTTGGGTTAATAATGTTGATGGTGGTGGCCTCTTTCTCTCTACCTTTCTCAACCCTCACCTATTATCTCCTCACCTACCCATCCCTCCCGCCCTCCCCCTCCGCCCACCTCCCACCCACAGGACGGTCACATCCCCTCCACCGCAGTCATCCCACGGTCACCACCTGACTCGGCTTTGTGAATCACCTCCCCTACCCACATCGCAATCATTTACTCCCATACCCCTCTTCCACCCCTTCTCTCACTACACTCCTCTATCCACTTTCAGTCACTCCACACCAGTTCCATCCCGTCCTCCTCTTTTGGTAGTACTTATAGTAACGATGAGGGTCCATAGTGTGGACATAGTGGAGGTCCATAATGGGAAAAGTAAAATAACAACGTACTGGAGTGAACGATATGGAAGAAAATGCAAGATTGAACCAGTGAAGAGCAGAGGTGCCATAGGCACAATCAGAGAACACTGTATAAACATCAGAGGTCCACGGTTGATCAACACCCTCCCAGCGAGCATAAGAAATATTGCCGGAACAACCGTGGACATCTTCAAGAGGAAACTAGATTGTTTCCTGCAGAGAGTACCGGACCAACCGGGCTGTGATGGACATGTGGGCCTGCGGGCCGCTCCAAGCAACAGCCTGGTGGACCAAACTCACAAGTCGAGCCTGGCCTCGGGCCGGGCTTGGGGAGTTGAACTCCCAGAACCCCATCAACCAGGTATAGTACATATACTGACGTACAACGCAATTAGACAGTAGAAATCGGTACTATTGAATTTGGACAAACCGGAAAACATTTTTATTTATGTTGCAAAGACAAACTAAAGTAATTTAACACGGCCTAATACACGCTGTCTGAGGCCTAATATAGTACATGTATGCTATACTAGGCCTAGGAATATTTGTTTGTTTTTTTAGTTTCATTTTTGTGTGACTATACAGTGAAAAGTACTAAATTCTACTATCTAGTTGTTTAGTACGTCAATGTTTGTACTATGGTGCACATTAGTTACAAAATGTACTATCCAAACAGGGGGATGGGTTGTCTACACAACTACAGCCTAACCTCACAACACCCCCACTCCCCCCACATTACTCCACCCCACACCATATACCCCACACCATACACCCCACACCACAAACCATACACCATACACCCCACACCACACACCATACACCCCACACCGTACACCCCACACCATATACCCCACACCACCCTATGCCAGTGCGTGTGCCTTTGCAATAAGGACTAGAGGTGGCGAGGAAGAGGCCGGATGTGGTGAGGTTGTGTTTGCTCAGGACAAAGGTTGTGGTGTGAGGCCACTTGTTACTGTCCTCGAGTACTGAGGAGGAGACCACACTCTCACAACACTCCTAATACCTCACATTAACCTATAGGTTAATGTGAGTTAACGTTAATGTAACGTTAATACGCTGGCAGTCATAGTGACCTGCATGATAGTAACCTTACATTGTCACCACTCTACCCTGGTAGCACTGTACGCTGATATCACTCTACTCTAGCACCACTGTACGCTGATATCACTCTACCCTGGTAGCACTGTACACTAATATGACATTATCACAACACACACACACATACACCTGACCTTGGGGCCTCGCGGCTGAGTGGACACCGCTCTGGGGTCGTAGTTATAATGGCTCGGGTTCAATTCCCGGTCGAGACGGAAACAAATGGGCAGTTTCTTTCACCCTGATTTTCCTGTTCACCTGGCAGTAAATAGATACTTGGGAGTTAGACAGCTGCTACAGGCTGCTTCCTGGGGATGTGTGTGTGTGCGTGTGTTAGAAAGAATTATATGTAGTAGATATAATAGAGGAAAAATACATCGGTTAGAAAGGCGGAGTCCAAGAGCTCGAGACCTTACTTCCATTCATTATGTGGTGCAGTGATGAGGGTGGAGGGGAAAGGGGAATTATTAGGGAAAGCGCCAAGCCATTACGACTATATAGCACTGGGAAGGGGTCAGGATAAGGATTTGGGATGGGACGGGGGGAAGGAATGGTGCCCAACCACTTGAACAGTCGGGGATTGAACGCTGACCTGCATGAAGCGAGACCGTCGCTCTACCGTCCAGCCCAAGTGGTTGGGCAGGGGTGGAGAGGGAGGGGGAAGGCAGCACCAGTCAACCCACCACAACAGTAACCAGGTCATCTGAACGAGCTGCTTCGCTAAAAACTGAACCGGAAGGATTGGGAGTGGGTGCGTGGCTGGTGGGAGATACGGTAAAGGTTGATGGTGGTGGTGGTGGTGGGTGGGGTATGGGGTTATGGTGGTGGTGGGTGGGGTATGGGGTTATGGTGGGGGTGAGTGGGGTATGGGGTTATGGTGGGGGTGGGTGGGGTATGGGGTTATGGTGGGGGTGATACAGAAGATGGTTGGGACTAGGGCTTTGGTGGATGGGTAGCGATTGTAAGGGAGGTTTACAATGGTGCTTGAGGTAACATTTTTAAATTGGTGGTGTAGGTGGAAAGATGATAGATGATGAGGGAGCCGGTCGGCCGAGCGGACAGCACGCTGGACTTGTGATCCTGTGGTCCCGGGTTCGATCCCGGGCGCCGGCGAGAAACAATGGGCAGAGTTTCTTTCACCCTATGCCCCCGTTACCTAGCAGTAAAATAGGTACCTGGGTGTCAGTCAGCTGTCACGGGCTGCGTCCTGGGGGCGCGGCCTGGTTGAGGACCGGGCCGCGGGGACACTAAAGCCCCGAAATCATCTCAAGATAACCTCAAGATGATGGTTTGGTGAGGTTGGCGCCGAGTGTACTCACCTATTTGTTCTTGCATGATCGAGCATTAGCTCTTGGTTCGTGCCTTTCTAGCCGCCAGTTTTCTAATGCAATGACACCTGAACAATTATTCAGGCCAATTTTTATCATATCTACTTTTAAAATATGAATGGTGTTTGCTTCTACAACCTGCTCCATTAGTTCATTCCATTTTCCCGCTACTCTTACGCTTAAGGTCAACTTTGTAACACCTGGGTGACTCATCTGAGTCTCAAGCTTCCATCCATCCCCCCCCCCCCACCTTGTTCTGTTGGTATTCATTGTGAACGTTTCCTCTGTCAGTATGATGAAGTAATTATGAGGGATGGCGGTGAATGGAGTATTACAGAGAGAAGAGGGCGTGGAAGATGTTGGTGAGGAGTGGTGATGTTTGGGTTGACATTTTAGGGAGGTGAGGTTGAGGTAATATTTATACACTTAATCATATCTCAAGCCAATGGGTTGAAAATCAATCGTGGTAAGATATTTAACTGTGTTGTCAAAGAGTGTGCGTGCATTTGCTCTCACGACAATTGCACTTGATGTGTCTAACATTCGAATTGTGACATAGAGGCCAGGGCACACACACCTGGGCTCCAGGCGTGTCCTGGCGGCCACTGTATCAAAACTTATAGCCTAGGTCGGTACTCAGGTGTGTAGTAAAAAGCAAGGCGTCTTGCACACACCTGCTCACCCAGGTGTCTAGGTGAGCAACCCATCCTCCACAATGATAGTACACTATCTGTAGCCACGTCCCGGCATCTGTGTAATATGTGGAGCGCTATACATAGCCTATAGCTTTGTACTTTCGACAAAGACAAAAACAACCCGAACCTCTCTAGGCCTATTTTATATTCTAGCCTAATATAATCCTGGTATGCACTTTGCTAGGCTTAGGATACGTTTGGATAGGCCGAGAAATGTTAGGGTCACCTACTTTTGTTCGTTTTCTCTTGTCTTCATTTCGGTCAACACATTTTAAAAAGTAAAAGTGTTGACTAGTAAGTGCAACAGTCAATATTAATATTCGTTCTTAGAGTTGCCCACTTGGGGTGGTAGGCACTTGAGTGTGATCCCAGATATAGCCACTTGAATGTAATCCCAAATTTAACCATATAAACTTAATCCCAGATCTATGTTGTTGACGGGAGACATCTCCCGTCACGCAGGGTGCAGTCGCACCTCCACAGATCTCCAGTATCAGGTCTTGATACTGGTAATGGCTCAAAAGGGCCACCACTTACGGACTATTCATGCCCGTGCCACCTTTTGGGTGGCTTAATCTTCATCAGTCAATGAATCCATGTTGTTGAGCGACTAGAGCATTCAAGCGGATGTCACTATTGCCTGTGTTTATGTCAGAGTTGTGCGGGGTTGGGTACACTCTCCGTGCATCAGATCCTCTTGTTATTGGCTTTTAATACAAAATAATTGACGAGGTAAATATATACCTGCATGATGGGTTTGTATCGTGCTCGCCCAGTCGTCGACTGCTGGTGAATGGGGCAGAACTTCTTGAGGTTATCTTGAGATGATTTCGGGGCTTTTTAGTGTCCCCGCGGCCCGGTCCTCGACCAGGCCTCCACCCTCAGGAAGCAGCCCGTGACAGCTGACTGACATCCAGGTACCTATTTTACTGCTAGGTAACAGGGGCATAGGGTGAAAGAAACTCTGCCCATTGTTTCTCGCCGGCGTCTGGGATCGAACCCAGGACCACAGGATCACAAGTCCAGCGTGCTGTCCGCTCGGCCGACCGGCTGGTGGGTTGAATGGTTTTCCACGTGTATCTGTGTATCACCTGCTTATGATACACAGGCTCGGTATGGGGTTGTCAGTATGGAAGGGGTGAGTGTTATTACCTATAGCCAGAGCATCGTCCGTGGTACCTCTCGGTGCCATCTGGTTTGATTGTGGAGTATATGCGATCTTTTACTTGGGTACATCTGTTATAATTACTTTTAGGGTGGTGGAGGTGGGGGTGATTGCTGACCAAGCGGTGCTAGTAGATGTGGGGTTAGTGGAGAGAGCCGTTGTGGTGATAGTGGTACGAGCGGATAGTTGTAGTAATGGTGGTAGTGGAAGACGTATAAGGGTGATAGTTGAGGAGGTGGTGGTGGTGGTGGTGGAGGTGATCAAGTGAGTGACACCGCCCTTCCTGGCATACAGAGGCATGATAAACGTCGGGGGGGGGGGATACTGGTGGTGCATACTTAACAGTGACGACGAGAAAATGAGATGTAGTTATTTGGTTATTAACCGCCTGCTGCCACTGTTGCACTTGTTGCCTTGTAATTGAACTATCCTGACATTACAGTTTTTTTTTTCGAATCTGGCCTTAAAGTTGAAGGTTGAGATGGCTTCTGCAACTTCTTCTTTCAGTTCTTCCATTTATTGACCACCTACACAGGGAACGAGTTTTTCCGATTATTTGACCCAATTGCGTTTCTAACTTTCACTTGATGTCCTCTTCTACTTTTTCTTAATTTATAAAAGCTGTCCTTATCGACCTTGTCTACGCCCCTCAGTATCTTATATGTAATGATTATATTATCTTTGTTTTCCCCCCTTAGAATCTTGTATATAGTGATCATATACTCTTTGCTCTGTCTCTGATGTTGTGATATTTTCTTCTCCATGCCTGTGCTCGTAGCTTAGTCTGCTTAATTCTGGCTATAATCTTACTACAAACTTCTTTTGACTTATTAAATTATCACCTGTGCCTCACGAGACGCAGCCTCCAGGCAGGTGTTGGGTATCTTACCATTATCCTCACACAAGTTGTTTACCTTTTCTTGAGTGTTTTTTATTTAGGTTTTTAAACGACGTTCTATTGTTTGCCATAATACAATATGTGGTCGATGTTGGCCAGTAGATCAGTAAACATTGTCGTGCACAGACGCACTCACCCTAGTAGGTCATTCACGCATATTGTAGTGGAGGTTGCAGAGAAAAGTGGTGGTTGGTGGGAATGGTAGGGGGGGGGGGGTGGTTGAGAAGGAGGATGGTGGCGTAGGGGAAGATTGTGGTGATGGAGGAGAGGGATAGAGGAGGAGGTGGGGGGGGGGGGAAAGTGGTTTTGGTTTGGGATGGAGGGAGCGGAGATGGGACACAAAAGATGCCCCGGGAGCTTCCGTCGCTGGAGGCCAAGTAACAGTACAGTGGTGTAACCCGTCGGGCCGGAAGGTGGCGGGGGGGGGGGGGGGGGGGGGGGGGGGGGGGGGGTGATGATGGTGAAGGGCAGGGGGTGAAGGAAGGTCTCTCTCTCTCTCTCTCTCTCTCTCTCTCTCTCTCTCTCTCTCTCTCTCTCTCTCTCTCTCTCTCTCTCTCTCTCTCTCTCTCTCTCTCTCTCTCTCTCTCTCTCTCTCTCTCTCGCTCTCTCTCTCTCTCTCTCTCGCTCTCTTTCTCTCTCGCTCTCTTTCTCTCTCTCTTTCTCTCTCTCTCTTTCTCTCTCTCTCTCTCTCTCTCTCTCTCTCTCTCTCTCTCTCTCTCTCCCTCTCTCTCTCTCTCTCGCTCTCTTTCTCTCTCTCTCTCTCTCTCTCTCTCTCTCTCTCTCTCTCTCTCTCTCTCTCTCTCTCTCTCTCTCTCTCTCTCTCTCTCTCTCTCTCTCTTTCTCTCTCTCTCTCTTTCTCTCTCTCTCTCTCTCTCTCTCTCTCTCTCTCTCTCTCTCTCTCTCTCTCTCTCTCTCTCTCTCTCTCTCTCTCTCTCTCTCTCTCTCTCTCTCTCTCTCTCGCTCTCTTTCTCTCTCTCTCTCTCTCTCTCTCTCTCTCTCTCTCTCTCTCTCTCTCTCTCTCTCTCTCTCTCTCTCTCTCTCTCTCTCTCTCTCACACACACACACACACACACACACACACACACACACACACACACACATATGAGTTACGGCATAAGTACGAGGAAAGGCTGCGGGAACTGCACCTCACGTCGCTGGAAGACAGAAGAGCTCGGGGAGACATGATAACCACATACAAGATTCTCAGGGGACTTGACAGTGTAGACAATGATGGATTATTTAACACGGGTGGTACATGCACAAGAGGACACAGGTGGAAACCGAGTACCCAAATGAGCCTAAGAGACGTTAAAAAGAACTTTTTCAGTGTCAGAGCAGTTAGTAAATGGAATGCACTTGGAAGTGATGTGGTGGAGGCTGACTCCATACGCAGTTTCAAATGTCGATATGATAGAGCCCAGTAGGCTCAGGAATCTGTACACCAGTTGATTGACAGTTGAGAGGCGGGACCAAAGAGCCAGAGCTCAACCCCCGCAAGCACAACTAGGTGAGTACAACAAGTGGAAGGGAGCAGCATGGGGAATGTAAGGGGGAGCTGGTGGAAGAGAATGGAATGGTAAGAATAGCATTGGTTAGCAAGGAAGGCTGGTCGGTTGTGATGTGGGATGAGGGGTAGCTGGGTAGACGTGAGAGAGAGAAGGGGGGTGCGTAAGAGGTTGGGAGAAGATAGAGAATAATGGTAGAGTCGGGTGCTTGGTGAGTAGAAGAACTCCCAGAACCCCCATCAAGCAGGAGGTGGGGGGGGGAGAGTATGAGGGTAGGGATAAAGGTGGGTGGAAGTGGGGATAGGTAGATGGTGGTGGTGTGGGAGAGAATAATAACATGTCGGGATGGAAGAGTCGAGGTACCATCCACTGCCTTACAGTGTTCACCGGCGGGCATCTCATCATTTCCTGGGCTGCCAGACCCGGCACCCTCTCACTACCTCATTCATCTACCCGTCTACCGCCTGCGCCTCATCCAGCGCCTTCAACACCTCATCCAGCGACGTCTGGGGCTCTTAGTGACTGGGGTCACGTTTAGGCCTGGGGTCACGTGGAGGCCTGGGGTCACGTGGAGGCCTGGGGTCACGTGGAGGCCTGGGGTCACGTGGAGGCCTGGGGTCATGTGGTGGCCTGGGGTCATGTGGAGGCCTGGGGGTCATGTGGAGGCCTGGGGGTCATGTGGTGGCCTGGGGGTCATGTGGTGGCCTGGGGTACAGACTGGGGGTCGTGTGGTGGCCTGGGGTACAGACTGGTGCGAGGTTGTTGTTGTTGATTACGATTCGCTACGTAGAACAAAAAGTTCCAAGCAGCACGGGCTATGGCGAGCCCGTAGTTATGTGCGAGGTCGCGCAGTGTCTCCTGGCGTGCCCTGGGCTTGGGTGAGGAGCAGCATGCTGGGGGAACCTGCCAAGCCAGTTGTACACCACTTGAATGAGAGGGCGGACCCCCCTGTGAATCATGTCTCGTGTGTGTGTGTGTGTGTGTGTGTGTGTGTGTGAGGGGTTGGGGTCTTTTGGTGATGGTGTAGTAAAAGTAAGAATATTACTTGTTGCAGCTGTAGTAACAATAATACGAATATAATTTTAGTAATAATAGCAGTAGTAGTATTAATATTAATTGTAATAATAGTAATAGTATTATTTTTAACAGTCGTAATAGAAGTAGTTGTGGTGTTAGTAGTTGATATAGTCATAATAGTAATAATTTTGAGTGATATTTACTGTAGTAGTATTAGTATTATATGTAGTAATAGTAGTATTTTTTATTGTTTCATTGTTATTTATATATACAAGAATGGGGGAATAATACTTCCCCCTTCAGAGCAGGAGAGGTTGCTGAAATAGAGGGAGCACAGAGAACATATACGGCACGCATAGACGCGATAAAGCACCTAAATTATTGGAATCATCTCAAAGCTCTCCAAATGTACTCGCTAGAAAGGAGTCGAGAGATATATAAAATAATACACACACGGAAAATATTGGAGGGTCTGGTACCAAATCTACACAGTAAAATAACAACATACTGGAGTGAACGATATGGAAGAAAATGCAGAATAGAACCAGTGAAGAGCAGGGGTGCCATAGGCACAATCAGAGAACACTGTATAAACATCAGAGGTCCACGGTTGTTCAACACCCTCCCAGCAAGCATAAGAAATATTGCCGGAACAACTATGGACATCTTCTAGAGAAAACTAGATTGTTTTTCAAAGAAGTGCCGGACCAACCAGGCTGTGGTGGGTATGTGGGCCTGCGGGCCGCTCCAAGCAACAGCCTGGTGGACCAAGCTCTCACAAGTCAAGCCTGTCCTCGGGCCGGGCTTGGGCAGTAGAAGAACTCCCAGAACCCCATCAAGCAGGTATCAAAAGGTGTTACATTCTTGTAAAGCTACTAGCACGCACAGCGTTTCGGGCAGGTCCTTAATCTTAATTTTCCCCGGAATACGACCCATCAAATCATTTAACAACCAGGTACCCATTCACTGCTGGGTGAACAGAAGCTATAGTTAAGGACTGGCGCCCGGTTAATACTCCCCGGCCAGGATACGAACCCAGGCCAAAGCGCTCGTGAAGCAGCGGACGCGTGCTTTACCACTAAGCCACGGAGACTGCTACTGCCTACTACAAGTAGGTAGTAGTGTCAGCAGCAGTTGTAGTAGTAATATGAGGAAGTGGAAGACTAGCAGTAATTATTGCTGTTGCAGAAACAACAGTAACAGCAAAACAACGGTGGCAACAGCAGCAGCAACAGTAGCAGCAGCAGCAGCAGCAAAAGCAGCAAGTCCCAACTGGAGCAGAGTACCAACAACTATAATAGTAGGGAGAGTAGCAATAGCAAATGTGGTAGTGTGGTAGTGGGTGTGTGGAGGCCCCTCCCCTCGCCGCCGGGGTCTGCGTCAGTTACCAGAGCCTGAGGTGACGCCAGGCCCGGGTCATGGCCTTGGGAGGCCCGGGGGCGCTGGCGGGAGGGAGGGAGGGAGAGAAGACTGCACCAGATGCCCAAACTGGAAGGCTTTCTCACCTCCCACCCACTCATCATCGTCCTCCTCTTGACGTGTTCCTCTTGTTGTGCATTCTCTTCCCTCCGTGTGGTGAAGCCTCACAAGGCAACACGTACCTTAGCAACAGCAGTAGGATGAGGTGTGTGTGTGTGTGTACGTGAGTTTGAACTATATTAGAAGGCCCGGCTACCTTTCAAATTGCATCAACTCTTTGGTCTGCCGTTCTGCACCTGCCTCGCCCCCGCTCCATTCCCATTTTTTTTTATTAGCACCTTCCTCCGGCCCTCCTCTCTTTGTCTGTCCGTCTGTCTGCCTTTCTGGCTGGCTTTCCTTCATTCCATCTACCTCTGCCATTCCTTGTCACCAACATCCCGTCACCTAGTTTATTAGGTTTATGTAATTTGTTCTCACGTAATGTCTTTCTTTCCAGGTATGTTCTCTACGGTGTTCTACAGTGTCGAGTTATCGAAGTATGTGTGAGTACTTGTAGGTTCCCACATTCACTGCATTATCTGGAGTGAAAGAAGTTTGTAACACAACACCAGCGTGGGTTCAGGGATGGCAAATCATGCCTCAGGATTAATTGAATTCTACAACCAGGCAACAAAAAATAGGCAAGAAGGAGAGGGGTGGGTAGACTGGATATTTTTGGATTGCCAGAAAGCCTTTGACACAGTACCACATAAGAGACTAGTGCACAAGCTGGAGATGCAGGCAGGAGTGAAAGGTAAGATACTCCATTGGATAAGGGAGTACCTAAGCAACAGAAGACAGCGAGTCACTGTGAGGGGTGAGGTCTCAGCGTGGCGAGGCGTCACCATTGGAGTCCCACAGGGATCAGTCCTTGGACCTATACTGTTTCTGATACATGTAAACGAGTCTGTTCCCAGAGGGAATAGACTCGTTCCTTTCAATGTTTGCTGATGGTGCAAA
>NC_091177.1:4772420-4777420 GCF_040958095.1 Procambarus clarkii
CTTCCACACCCCCCTGCCACATCTGCCTCTTATACCTTCCACACCTGCCTCTTACACATTCCACACATGCCTCTTACACCTTCTACACCCCCTGCCACACCTACCTCTTACACCATCCACATCCTCTGCCACACCTGCCGCATATATTTACCACACCTACCAAATAGGTTGTGATTAGTTATTGCTTTAAAGCAAGCTGGGGCTTGAAGTAATCATTGCGTGAAACAATGGCTTTCACGCCAGGAATTGATAAGCTGGTAATTACAGTCTGTAAAAATTTACTTAATACGTATTTGTAACCATAATAATAATAGGAGGAGCCCAAAATATATTGGCAGTCAACCATTCTTAAAATGGTAGAAGACCCAGTTAACTATGAGAGGTAACTGTACTCATCATATAAAAGACTGCAAAGTTGTATAGAGGAAAGAAATATTATCAGTGATGGGAGAGTTCAATCATGTAAAGACAGATTTGGGGACAGATGGGGGATACGGTCGGCCGAGCGGACAGTACGCTGGACTTGTGATCCTGTGGTCCCGGGTTCGATCCCGGGCGCCGGCGAGAAACAATGGGCAGTTTCTTTCACCTTATGTCCCTGTTACCTAGCAGTAATATAGGTACCTGGGTGTTAGTCAGCTGTCACGGGCTGCTTCCTGGGGGTGGAGGCCTGGTCGAGGACCGGGCCGCGGGGACACTAAAGCCCCGAAATCATCTCAAGATAACCTCAAGATTGGGAAAATGGAAATCTTTATGGCGCACATATACACGGATAAGTAAGTTACTGGAAGCAGCAATACATATATTTTGTTGTGAGCCAACATGTAGATGGCTTCACAAACATGAAGGAATGTGATATAATAGCCAGACTAAAACTATTCCCAGTGGACACAATATCTAGTGCAACGTTGATTTAGCGTTGAATTAACGTTACACGTGAATACTGTGGCCACTGGGAGCAGCAGGCCGAGCGAGTTGGATATGATCACAGTCAACTAGGCACCTCCCGTGTAGCTGAGTGACCACTGTGTATTAACCTTTAAGCTTCGTGAGAGGTAAACACGAGGTCAGGAACAAGAAAAGGATCTTCAAAGCTGAGGTGCGGAGGTTGAAGCTATGATGGGACGGGACCTATCAGGAGAAAGCGACAAGCCGTTAGAACAATATTGCACTTGGATTGGGTCAGGATAAGGATTTGGGTTGGGCCGGGGGGGGGGGGGGGGTGAAAGGGGGATGGTGCCCAACCACTTGGACGGTTGGGGATTGAACGCCGACCTGCATGAAGCGAGACCGTCGCTCTACAGTCCAGCCCAATTATGAAGTAATGATAGAATTTGTCATCAATACCCTGATGGTATATCTCGCTGGTAACGCCCCACAAAGAGTAATGGGATCCCTCACCAACAAATGCTAGAGAGTAGCCACTATATCTCTCCGGGTTGAAAAAGATAACGGTTACAGATACAGCAATAACCAATGGTGTAACCAAATGTGCAATGAATCCAATTGCAAGACCAAAAGGACGCCATAAAATAGACGGGCACAAGAAGGTCAGGAGTGAGGGAGACGACCGACAGACTCATCTCACTCCACACAACCCAAACTTTTCCGCAATTTCAGAAAGAAAACGACAGTGACGGATACGGTGACACACTAAGGAGAGAGAGAGAGAGAGAGAGAGAGAGAGAGAGAGAGAGAGAGAGAGAGAGAGAGAGAGAGAGAGAGAGAGAGAATCCCATTTCTAGAGAATAGCAAGGTGTGCGAGGGACTCCACATACTAAGAGAACTCTACTAAGAGGCCTTCATAACAGAGAAAAGAGCTGCATTACACATTACCAGAGACAAAGTGTTCAAGCACAAGCTGTCGTTGGACACGACAAAGGTTATTGGACCAGACAAGATCTCACCCTGGCCACGAGTTCATGACGTATTTATGGAACCACTCACGAAACCTGTACATCTCCTCTTTCTCTGGAAAAACCTTCTTCCTCACTCATGGCGACTTTGCTTGCATTTATTAAACTGTTCAGGGGCTCCGAAGCACTACCAGCATGTTTGCAACAATAATATCCTTGGACTGATAAAAGATGTAGAGGTTTTGTTTGTAGAAGCATAAATATTTGATAAACCCTGGTAATGTATAACAGAATAGGGAGGTGATGCCCTTACTAACATGTAACAAGTCACTGGAGATAGGGGGAGCTACCAGAAAGCTGGAAGACAGCAAAACTTATGAACAGCTCTTATGAACGAAAAGGAAGGGAGGCAAGAGGGGCTAAACTACAGACCAGTGCTCCTTACAGGCAAACCATATAAGATTACGGAAGATATCACAAACAAGAGCATTGTAGAGCATCTGGGGAGAAAGGCCTATATAATGGAATACTTAAAGGATCAGGAAGGGCAAATTCTGCTTCTTAGACATGATAGAATGCTAAGACAGGACAACACCAAATCCATACAGACTCACACCTACACCTCTTACACTCACCTACACTTACACTTACGCATACACCTTGATTCACCTGCACCACCTACACCCACGCATACACCTTCACACACCTGCACTACCTATACTTACCTACACCACCTACACCCACGCATACACCTTCACACACCTGCACCACCTACACTCACACCTTCGCAACCTAGAAGACACTAAATTATTTTCTTTGTCACCTTCTTCCTCAACACCATCATGACAATGCAAAATTCAGGAACTTCTCTCCCCAACTCACCATATTTCTCTCTCTTTCTCTCTCTCTCTCTTTCTCTCTTTCTCTCTTTCTCTCTTTCTCTCTCTCTCTTTCTCTCTCTCTCTTTCTCTCTCTCTCTTTCTCTTTCTCTCTCTTTCTCTCTCTCTCTTTCTCTCTCTCTCTTTCTCTCTCTCTCTCTCTTTCTCTCTCTCTCTCTCTCTCTCTCTCTCTCTCTCTCTCTCTCTCTCTCTCTCTCTCTCTCTCTCTCTCTCTCTCTCTCTTTCTCTCTTTCTCTCTTTCTTTCTCTCTTTCTGTCTCTCTTTCTGTCTCTCTTTCTCTTTCTCTCTCTTTCTCTCTCTTTCTCTCTCTTTCTCTCTCTCTCTTTCTCTCTCTTTCTCTCTCTTTCTCTCTCTCTCTCTCTCTCTGTCTCTCTCTCTCTCTCTCTCTCTCTCTCTCTCTCTCTCTCTCTCTCTCTCTCTCTCTCTCTCTCTCTCTCTCTCTCTCATAGTTTTGTTTAGTTTTATTTAAATCAATTATAGTTACGTACAGGGTGTCCCAAAAGTCTGGCCCCATAGGCAAAGTATAAAAGAAACCCATCAAGATATATTTTTTTAAATTTATGAATTATCTGTTTATCAAATACAACACATGTTCAAAATGACATCCATTTACTCCAATACATTTTCGAACGCGTTCAATGCAAGACCTTTGAACATTTTTAGACATGAAAGAATTTGATTTTATAGCTTTAATCCTCTTGTTATATTAACCTGTAGCGCATGTATTGTTCTGGCACGGTTATTATCAAGTAGTGATTTAAGGTGATTTAGCAAGTAATCCATAGGTGTTTGATCTGGAGATCTTGGTGGCCAGAACTGGTCCACGTCGTCCACTCTATTTCCCTCTTAATGTTTCTTGTACCATCAACAACCAGTGCAACATGTGGCGGAACACCGTCCTGCTGAAACCACACATCTCTTGGCTGGCGTGATGGTACGTCATCCAGTGTAAGTGTTAAGGAAGGTTTGCAGCGTATGCAGATATGACTCGGGCGTCACAGTGGCGGGAGAAACATAAGCGTATCTCCAAACACAGCGGCCATCACCGTACCTCTTGTGTTGCCTTCTCACCTGAGTGTCCTCTACACATTGGGGGATTATTATGAGCCCAATATCGTGTGTTATGTCTGTTGGGCCTCACCGTTTAAATGGAACGTTGTTTTATCCTGAACATTATACGTTTTCCCAGATGTTTATGCTACCTTGAGGTGCTTCCGGGGCTTAGCGTCCCCGCGGCCCGGTCGTCGACCAGGCCTCCTTGCTGCATAAACCATTGACACTACTCCATTACGACCATCACCGTGGACTTCGTGTGGGTGGAATTTATTGGTGGCCAGAAAGCGCTGAATCGAACCCCAAGATATGTCTTTCCTGTGGTATTTTTCTTATTGTTTTACTGGGCTTTCCTCCATAAACGTTCCTCCATGAACGTAGGTAATCTTCGTCTACCTCTCGTCCTATTAACGGAAATTAACTTCTTATACCCATCGTCCTGTTAGCGGAAGTATACTTATGTCCCCCCTCGTAGTGTTAACAGGGGTAAACTTAGTTTACCCCTCTTCCTGTTAACGGAACATAACAAACCAACCCGTCCTCCAATAATGCTTGTAACTATTTGATAACCCGTACAAAAATGGACTGTTCCCCCCCCCCCTCCCCTCGCAAAGTATATTGTATTATTGAATTAGCCCAAATGGCATGCTAAGAAATGGAAAAGTAACTAAAGTACCTAACCTACCCAAGCAATCCTAGTCCTATTATACCATATCTTAGGCCTAGTATAGTATATGTGCTTAGCCATCCTCCTAAGGATTCCCAACGCCAAGAAACTGTCGTACTAAAGTGCCCTATCCTAACCTACCTGAGGACTCAAAACAGAAAATAGGAGAGTATGTCAGTTTGACGAACCGCTACCATTTTCTAGTACGACGAATTTTTGGCATTAGGTAGAGTATACGTCAAAATCTGACGCTCTGTTACGAGGACGGGTTGATGTGCTGAGCTATACTAGGCCATCGAATGTCTTGTTTCTGGCCATATTCTTCGTCTCCACTACAACATTAATTGTACAAAACTTGAACATTGTTGACTGCAACATTCTATTTGTCACGTTCAATAAAATAGTTTCTGTAAGTACTATTAGCTTAGAAGGAGAGGCTAAAACACTGTTAACGATCTTTACCCTTGTGTGGTGGCCTGGTAAAGGTCATGGACAGAGCCAGTGGGGTCCTTGACGTCTGTGTCT
>NC_091177.1:4779920-4782420 GCF_040958095.1 Procambarus clarkii
CTCTCTCTCTCTCTCTCTCTCCTCTCCTCTCCTCTCCTCCCACCTCTCAGTTTCTCTCTCTCTCTCTCTCTCTCTCTCTCTCTCTCTCTCTCTCTCTCTCTCTCTCTCTCTCTCTCTCTCTCTCTCTCTCTCTCTCTCTCTCTCTCTCCTCTCCTCTCCTCCCCCGGTCACCTCTCAGTTTTTATCATCTTCCTTAATAGCTTCATCCTCCTCATTTCTCTACCTTCTACTGCTGCTCATTTTCCTCCTCCTCCTACTCTTCTACTACTCTTACTCTTCCTGTTATCATCCCGTTATCACCTGTCTTCTCTATAATACACAAAAATACCAAACCACTTTTTCTCAGTGGTAAAAACAGTCTAAAAATAAAACATTTCGTAAATTAATTCAGGCTAAAAATAGCATGAGATAAAAATACGTATAAATAGGATTTCGCCCCCCCCTTAAAAAAATATATTATTCAAAATTATTATTCAAAGTAAAAATTATTATTATTTACTTTTTGACGCTATAGAGTGCTAGGCATAAAGTAATGCCTAGCACCTTTGCTTTAATGCCTTTGTAGTGTTTTATGTAAAGCACCTCACATAAGTAAACCTTCCCTTGATGATCGTTTACCTTACCTTGCCTTGAGGTTACCTTGAGGTTTCTATCTTGCCTAGATGTTCCTGCCTTACCTTATATAGAGGTTGCTACCTAGCCACCTAGATATTCCTGCCTTACCTCGAGGTTCCTACGTACCCTTACCCTAAAGGTACCAACCTTACCTTATCTTGAGGTTCCTACCTTACCTTGCCTAGAGGTTACCTTGAGTTGATTTCGATGATTCATAAGTAGATTAACATAATAAGCGCAATAGCCTGCCAAGTACATGAACATATCTTTTAAGTAAATTATGATATACGATTACCATATCATAAGTAGATAAGTATATTATCATACTATAAGTAGAGTTCCATACAGCAAGTAGATTACCATACTACAAATAGACTGACATACCACAAACAGATGAACATATACCCCAAATAGACATACAGCAAGTAGACTAACATACAAAAAGTAGATGAACATAGAAGTAGACGAACATACAAAAAGTAGATGAACATAGAAGTAGACGAACATACAAAAAGTAGATGAACATACAAAAAGCAAACGAACATACAACAGGTACACGAATGAACCATAAGTGTATATTATGTACATGGAAATCATTAAGCATGGATATATCATACACATGTAATATACTGAAAATAAATATTGCATAAATGTATGATGATCGGCGTAAAAGCATCAAAAAGATAATATAATACCAAAAATATACTGTAATATAACATGTAAAAGATAATGCAACACCCAAGAGATAATAAGAGCACCAAAAAGATAATGCAACACCCAAGAGATAATAGAAGCACCAAAAAGATAATGCAACACCCAAGAGATAATAGAAGCACCAAAAAGATAATGCAACACCCAAGAGATAATAGAAGCACCAAAAAGATAATGCAACACCCAAGAGATAATAAAAGCACCAAAAAGATAATGCAACACCCAAGAGATAATAGAAGCACCAAAAAGATAATGCAACACCCAAGAGATAATAAAAGCACCAAAAAGATAATGCAACACCAAAGAGATAATAAAAGCACCAAAAAGATAATGAAACACCCAAGAGATAATAAAAGCACCAAAAAGATAATGCAACACCCAAGAGATAATAGAAGCACCAAAAAGATAATGCAACACCCAAGAGATAATAAAAGCACCAAAAAGATAATGCAACACCCAAGAGATAATAGAAGCACCAAAAATATAATGTACCACCCAGTAGGTATCAAGCAGATAATAAAAGCACCAAAAAGATAATGTACCACCCAGTAGGTATCAAGCAGATAATAAAGCACCAAAAAGATAATGTACCACCCAGTAGGTATCAAGCAGATAATAAAGCACCAAAAAGATAATGTACCACCCAGTAGGTATCAAGCAGATAATAAAAGCACCAAAAAGATAATGTACCACCCAGTAGGTATCAGATAATAAAGCACCAAAAAGACAATATAACATAAATATTAAATAGCTAAAAAACAGATATATAAGAGTATAGATAATGCCAAATATAACCAAGAAGCATACGGGGCTATTCATGCCCGTGCCACCTCTTGGGCGACTTAATCCTCATCAGTCAATCAATCGGCAAGAATTTGCATGAATAAAGATACTATATTATACGATAATCCAAAAAAATAACAAATAAAGATAATGGAGCATAATAAAGATTGCAGAAGGGAAGGAAGCTATCAGGAGAAAGCGTCAAGCCATCACGACTAAATATCCCTCAAGATTGCAAAGTAAAAATAATAGAGCAAATTAAATATAATTAATAAAGTTGAAAAGTAATAGAGCAAATTTAAAGATAATGGACTGAAGGTAATAGTGCAAATTTAAAATAATAGAGTAAAAAATAATACACATATTAAATAGGGTAAAGATAATACAAATA
>NC_091177.1:4789920-4819920 GCF_040958095.1 Procambarus clarkii
TCCGTGGCTGTACTCTCTACGTGGTGTGTGTTCTCTCCTGGACACGCAGTACCTAGTGTAGTGACAGTAACGGGTGTGTGTGAGTGTAGTGACAGTGGCGGGTGTGGGGTGTGGTGGTCGTGTGAGGTCCCACAACAGATGTATCCCCAGGGTAAACGTACAAGAAGTAATAACAATACTCATGCAAGAGAAGCGCTTCCCGCCCTGTGATTGGCAACTGCTGGACTGCCCGCTCTTCATATCAACACTTATATATGGTACTGAAATTATCCTCTTCCTCATTAAAAAACGGCCTCTTTTTACCTAAAGTATGTGCATATACATGTGGTAATTCCAACACCGGCACGCACTCAAAAACACAGGTGCGTACACTACAACACACAGATGCGGACTGAAAAAGACACGTGCTAATTAAGAACAAAGATGCGAACTCAAAAACAAAGGCGCAGAATAAAAACAAAACAAAAACACAGGGGTAGATTTAAAAAAAAAACAGATGCGAACTCAGAAACAGGTAGAGACTCATAAACACAGGTGTGGACTCATAAACCCGGGCACAGACTCAGAAATATACAAGTAAAGACTAACAAAATACAGAGGAGGTCATTTAGGACGTGGCAAGAGTGTCTCAGTTTGGTGACCAAAATATTCAGTGTGTATTTTCAGCCTTTTTCCTTTGCTCTCTTTGGTCAAGATTGTATCTTTATCTACTGTATATATCTGCTTTAGAATCTAATACCAATGTGTGTGTGTGTGTGTGTGTGTGTGTGTGTGTGTGTGTGTGTGTGTGTGTGTGTGTGTGTGTGTGTGTGTATGTGTGTGTGTGTGTGTGTGTGTGTGTTTCTATGGGTCCTTGTGTGGGAGAACACATTACATACCTTGTAACATTCTCACAGGATGTCTACGGGCTTGTTGTATAGCTTGTGTATAGCAATAAATAATACTGGATCCGCCTGGGTGCTGAATATGTAGTGACAGTTACTACTACATATCCGGGTAAATACAGGCAAGCCTACGGTTTGGACCGAGCTTCGAAAATAAGACGACTATTTTTTGAGGGACTGTTAGTCAAATTTTTGGAAAGTGGAGACATTTTTACAGTGACACTGAGGCGCATATCATTACGTTAATGTGTTCTTGTGGAGCCAGCTTGCACCCTCGCGGCCTTCTTGACCTTACACTCAAGTTATGACCTTACACTCAAGTTAAGACCTTACACTCAAGTTATGACCTTACACTCAAGTTAAGACCTTACACTCAAGTTATGACCTTACACTCAAGTTAAGACATTACACTCAAGTTATGACCTTACACTCAAGTTATGACCTTACACTCAAGTTATGACCTTACACTCAAGTTATGACCTTACACTCAAGTTATGACCTTACACTCAAGTTATGACATTACACTCAAGTTATGACCTTACACTCAAGTTATGACCTTACACTCAAGTTATGACCTTACACTCAAGTTATGACCTTACACTCAAGTTATGACCTTACACTCAAGTTATGACCTTACACTCAAGTTATGACCTTACACTCGATCATTTGTAGAACTGGTGTTTATTTACCTCTCAAAATAAAGTTTTAAACCGATTCATTTATTTTGAATTTGTAACTATTTTACTCGGGATGGCAATAAATAGTATCTATATAAATATATAAACTAACTATACAAATATATAACTATATAAATAGTTAGAGTCTTAACTAATTTGTGTATCTTAAGTACGTAATAAATGTATATCTTATCAAACACAACGTAATTCAATTTTTAGGCAGCAAGTTTTACATTTTCTAAATAGCTCATGATTTCTTAATTTCAAAACATTGCAGAAACTAGAATGGGATTTCGTTGACAGAAACCGGAATGGGTATATTTTGCGAAATCCAAAATGGGTGCGTTTTGCAGAACCCAGAAATGGTTTATTTTGCAGACACCGAAATGGTTATATTTTACAGAAACCTGAATGGATATATTTTACAGAAACCTGAATGGGTATATTTTACAGAAACCTGAATGGTTATATTTTACAGAAACCTGAATGGGTATGTTTTACAGAAACCTGAATGGGAATATTTTACAGAAACCTGAATGGGAATATTTTACAGAAACCCGAACGGGAATATTTTACAGAAACCTGAATGGGAATATTTTACAGAAACCTGAATGGGAATATTTTACAGAAACCTGAATGGATATATTTTGCAGAGTATGGTTGAGCTGCTCACCTACTAGGAGGAGGACCTTAAAGATCTACTAGAGAGCTGGAGAGTACACGGGTGGGGGGGGGGGGGTGGGCAAGGGGTTGGTTGTGGGGAGGGTTAGTCAGTATTGGGTACAGGGCGGGTGTTCTAATTCAAATAAGTTTATTGAGGTATAAATACACACAAAGGGATGAGGTAGCTCAAGCTATTCTCACCCCGATCAGTACAACGTGTTCATATATATATATATATATATATATATATATATATTTATATATATATATATATATATATATATATATATATATATATATATATATATGTCGTACCTAGTAGCCAGAACTCACTTCTCAGCCTACTATGCAAGGCCCGATTTGCCTAATAAGCCAAGTTTTTATGAATTAATGTTTTTTCGTCTACCTAACCTACCTAACCTAACCTAACCTAGCTTTTTTTGGCTACCTAACCTAACCTTACCTATATATATAGGTTAGGTTAGGTTAGGTAGGGTTGGTTAGGTTCGGTCATATATCTACGTTAATTTTAGCTCCAATAAAAAAAAATTGACCTCATACATAGTGAAAAGGGTAGCTTTATCATTTCATAAGAAAAAAATTATAGTAAATATATTAATTCAGGAAAACTTGGCTTATTAGGCAAATCGGGCCTTGAATAGTAGGCTGAGAAGTGAGTTCTGGCTACTAGGTACGACATATATATATATATATATATATATATATATATATATATATATATATATATATATATATATATATATATATATATATATATATATATATGTCGTACCTAGTAGCCAGAACGCACTTCTCGGCCTACTATGCACGGCCCGATTTGCCTAATAGGCCGAGTGATTATCTTTATTTTTAATCAAATGTTTCCATTTAGTTTATTTGAATTATTATTATTATATTATATTAATAACATAAATTATTGACTTAGTTGTGTTAGTTTAGATTACTTTAAGATAGGTTAGGTTAGGTTAAGTTAGGTTAGGTAGGGTTGGTTAGGTTCGGTCATATATCTATGTTAGTTTTAACTTAAATTTAAAAAAATGAACTTTACATAATGAAATGGATAGCTTTATCATTTCATAAGAAAAAAAAAGAAAAATATATAAATTCAGGAAACTTGACTTATTAGGCAAAACGGGCTTTGCATAGTAGGCCAAGTACTGTGGTATGATGGTATATATATATATATATATATATATATATATATATATATATATATATATATATATATATATATATATATATATATATATATATACACACACACACACATACATCACAATCAACATATTTGTGAGTGATAAATGTATACATTTGTTATGGGTAAGTGTTGGGGAGGAGGTAGGTGTTGGGGGAGGGAGGGACCTGATTTTTGGGACGGGGACGATGATGGAGGGGTGTGGTGTTGGTGATGGGGCAGGTGGTGGTGGTGGTGGTGAAGGCGGCCTGGTATGCGGATGATGGGCGCGGGAGAGTTGGTGAGGCGTGGGTGAGTGGGCGTGGAGAGGTGGGGTTGCGGGCGTGTGTGTTGAGACAGGTGGAGGGCAGAGCGCCGGGTACAAAGGCCCACGCCATGCCTCGCTGAACACCACGCTGCTCCTCTCCTGCTTCACGGCCCGCCACCACCACCTCCTCCTCCTCCTCCTCCTCCTCCAACTACCACCACCACCAACTACCACTATCACCAACTACCACCATTACCACCAACTACCACCATTACCACCAACTACCACCATTACCACCAACTACCACCACCACCAACTACCACCACCACCAACTACCACCACCATCACCTACCACCACCATCAACTACCACCACCACCACAACCAACTACCACCACCATCAACTACCACCACCACCACCATCAACTACCACCACCACCATCAACTACCACCACCACCACAACCAACTACCACCATCACCAACTACCACCATCACCAACTACCACCATCACCAACTACCACCATCACCAACTACCACCACTACCAACTACCACCACCAACTACCACCACCACCAACTACCACCACCACCAACTACCACCACCACCAACTACCACCGCCAACAACAACAACAGCTCTCACCAACACCAATGAAGCATAAAACTAAAGTTGACAAAATACTGAGGTTTGCAACAAGACTGGTACCGGAGCTGAACTGTGAGGTTGGGTTAAGGGAACTAGCTCCTACAACCGTAGAAGGTAGAAAGAAAGTGGGGGACTATGATCACAACATACAAGATAATGAAAGGAATAGATAACACACACAGAGATCACACTAACGTGATGCATCAACTGAACAAATCCACAAGGGCAGTGACGAGGATTCGAACCTGCGGCTGGGAGCATAGATAAGGTGGATAAAAATTAGCCTCTTTAGAATCAGAGAAAGTGGACAAGAGGACACAGTTGGAAGCTGGAAACGAAAATGAGCCGAAGGAATGTAAGGAAATACTCGTACCGTGTAAGAGTATTACACGGTACGAGTATTACACGGTACGAGTATTACACGGTACGTGCAACACGTGGAATGTACTAAAAGAAGGTGTGGAAGCCACCTCCACCCACAACCTTAAGGCATGATTCGACATGGAATTTGAACGTCAAAATCGTTAAGTTGCAATGCAATTGTTACCGGGCTGATAGGCGGGGCATAATGATATGAGACCTCACCTGATCCTGTAGACTGTTACGTAAGCACTGTAAGGTTAGCACCATAAACTCCCAACACCAACTGCAACCACTACCATCAAACCCACCACCACAAACTCCCAATATCACCACCACACTCACTAACACTATCACAGCAACCACAATTAAAACCATTAAACCCACCACATCCATCATCACACCACACCCACCACCATCACACCACACCCACCACCATCACACCATATCCACCACCCACACACCATATCCACCACCATCACACACCATATCCACCACCATCACACACCATATCCACCACCATCACACCATATCCACCACCACCACACCACACCCATCACCATCACACCATATCCACCACCCACGCACCATATCCACCACCATCACACCATATCCTCCACCATCACACCACACCCACCACCATCACACCACATCCCCCACCATCACACCATATCCACCACCACCACACCACACCCATCACCATCACACCACACCCACCACCATCACACCACATCCACCACCATCACACCACTCCCACCACCATCACACCATATCCAGCACCATCACACCATATCCACCACCACCACCACACCACTCCCACCACCATCACATGATATCCACCACCATCACACCACACCCACCACCATCACACCATATCCACCACCACCACACCACTCCCACCACATCACACCATATCCACCACCACCACCACACCACTCCCACCACCATCACACCATATCCACCACCACCACACCACTCCCACCACCATCACACCATATCCACCACCACCACACCACACCCACCACATCACACCATATCCACCACCAACACCACACCACACCCAGCACCATCACACCATATCCACCACCCTCACACCACACCCACCATCACACCATATCCACCACCACCACCACCACACCACTCCCACCACCATCACACCATATCCACCACCACCACACCACTCCCACCACAATCACACCATATCCACCACCACCACACCACACCCACCACATCACACCATATCCACCACCACCACACCACACCCACCACATCACACCATATCCACCACCACCATCACCACCACACCACACCCCACCACCATCACACCATATCCACCACCATCACACCATATCCACCACCATAACTACACCTCACCATACTACACCAACCAATATTAACCATTTCTCTTAGCATAGTTAAATTGTTAATTTAAAGTTGGTTGGTAAAGTAAGGTTGTCAGTACCTGAAATCCTCTGCGCCCTGCCTCCAACACCCGGCTTACACTTACACCTTTGTTTAGTACAAATGCACAGGTTAAGTTTCTGTGACGGGTGGTGGTGCTTGGTGTGGTGGTGGTGCTTGGTGTGTGGTGGTGGTGGTGCTTGGTGTGTGGTGGTGGTGGTGCTTGGTGTGTGGTGGTGGTGGTGCTTGGTGAGTGGTGGTGGTGCTTGGTGTGGTGGTGGTGGTGCTTGGTGTGTGGTGGTGGTGCTTGGTGTGTGGTGGTGGTGGTGCTTGGTGTGTGGTGGTGGTGGTGCTTGGTGTGTGGTGGTGGTGCTTGGTGTGTGGTGGTGGTGCTTGGTGTGTGGTGGTGGTGCTTGGTGGGTGGTGGTGGTGCTTGGTGTGTGGTGGTGGTTCTTGGTGTGTGGTGGTGGTGCTTGGTGTGGTGGTGGTGCTTGGTGTGTGGTGGTGCTTGGTGTGTGGTGGTGGTGCTTGGTGTGTGGTGGTGCTTGGTGTGGTGGTGGTGCTTGGTGTGTGGTGGTGGTGCTTGGTGTGTGGTGGTGGTGGTGCTTGGTGTGGTGGTGGTGCTTGGTGTGGTGGTGGTGCTTGGTGTGTGGTGGTGGTGGTGCTTGGTGTGTGGTGGTGGTGCTTGGTGTGTGGTGGTGGTGCTTGGTGTGTGGTGGTGGTGCTTGGTGTGGTGGTGGTGCTTGGTGTGGTGGTGGTGCTTGGTGTGTGGTGGTGGTGGTGCTTGGTGTGTGGTGGTGGTGCTTGGTGTGTGGTGGTGGTGCTTGGTGTGTGGTGGTGGTGCTTGGTGTGTGGTGGTGGTGCTTGGTGGGTGGTGGTGGTGCTTGGTGTGTGGTGGTGGTTCTTGGTGTGTGGTGGTGGTGCTTGGTGTGGTGGTGGTGCTTGGTGTGTGGTGGTGGTGGTGCTTGGTGTGTGGTGGTGGTGCTTGGTGTGTGGTGGTGCTTGGTGTGGTGGTGGTGCTTGGTGTGTGGTGGTGGTGCTTGGTGTGTGGTGGTGGTGGTGCTTGGTGTGGTGGTGGTGCTTGGTGTGGTGGTGGTGCTTGGTGTGTGGTGGTGGTGGTGCTTGGTGTGTGGTGGTGGTGGTGCTTGGTGTGTGGTGGTGGTGGTGCTTGGTGTGTGGTGGTGGTGGTGCTTGGTGTGTGGTGGTGGTGGTGCTTGGTGTGTGGTGGTGGTGCTTGGTGTGTGGTGGTGGTGCTTGGTGTGTGGTGGTGGTGGTGCTTGGTGTGTGTGGTGGTGGTGGTGCTTGGTGTGTGGTGGTGGTGGTGCTTGGTGTGTGGTGGTGGTGCTTGGTGTGTGGTGGTGGTGGTGCTTGGTGTGTGGTGGTGGTGCTTGGTGTGTGGTGGTGCTTGGTGTGGTGGTGGTGCTTGGTGTGTGGTGGTGGTGCTTGGTGTGTGGTGGTGGTGGTGCTTGGTGTGGTGGTGGTGCTTGGTGTGGTGGTGGTGCTTGGTGTGTGGTGGTGGTGGTACTTGGTGTGTGGTGGTGGTGCTTGGTGTGTGGTGGTGGTGCTTGGTGTGTGGTGGTGGTGCTTGGTGTGGTGGTGGTGCTTGGTGTGGTGGTGGTGCTTGGTGTGTGGTGGTGGTGGTGCTTGGTGTGTGGTGGTGGTGCTTGGTGTGTGGTGGTGGTGCTTGGTGTGTGGTGGTGGTGCTTGGTGTGTGGTGGTGGTGCTTGGTGGGTGGTGGTGGTGCTTGGTGTGTGGTGGTGGTTCTTGGTGTGTGGTGGTGGTGCTTGGTGTGGTGGTGGTGCTTGGTGTGTGGTGGTGGTGGTGCTTGGTGTGTGGTGGTGGTGCTTGGTGTGTGGTGGTGCTTGGTGTGGTGGTGGTGCTTGGTGTGTGGTGGTGGTGCTTGGTGTGTGGTGGTGGTGGTGCTTGGTGTGGTGGTGGTGCTTGGTGTGGTGGTGGTGCTTGGTGTGTGGTGGTGGTGGTGCTTGGTGTGTGGTGGTGGTGGTGCTTGGTGTGTGGTGGTGGTGGTGCTTGGTGTGTGGTGGTGGTGGTGCTTGGTGTGTGGTGGTGGTGGTGCTTGGTGTGTGGTGGTGGTGCTTGGTGTGTGGTGGTGGTGCTTGGTGTGTGGTGGTGGTGGTGCTTGGTGTGTGGTGGTGGTGGTGCTTGGTGTGTGGTGGTGGTGGTGCTTGGTGTGTGGTGGTGGTGCTTGGTGTGTGGTGGTGGTGGTGCTTGGTGTGTGGTGGTGGTGCTTGGTGTGTGGTGGTGGTGGTGCTTGGTGTGTGGTGGCGACGGGAAGTTCTTCTTTTAAACACATGTTCTTAACAATGTTAATATCTACCAGGTTCGTTAAATATATATATATATATATATATATATATATATATATATATATATATATATATATATATATATATTATGGTAGGATAATTTATTTAATTTTGAATAGAAAAAAATTATACTTTGAGTACGTGGAAATATAAATTGAGCGTTGGTTTTGTAGCTCGATTTGTTTGAGAGTCCGTGAGTGGTACTTTCACAGTCTGTTTGTCTGTGCACGTTAGTTTGTGAGTCAATGAGTGTTTGTTTAAGAGTTTGCGAGTCTTTCTTTGCTAGTCTGTTACTCTGTGAGTTTGATAACACTCGAATGCCTGTTCGGCTTTGTAAACTTTGACTCAGATTTCTTGGCACTTTACATAACAAGTGAGTTGCTCGCTATATAAATTGGTGCCCATTGGACGACAGCAAAGGCCAGCCTACTGAAGAGATGGTTAGTTTAGCCATTATCTCTGGCGCTTGTACAAAAGTGGATAGAAATTGGCTTAGAGATGTCTATTACGACTCATGAGAATGTCTCTTGGTCACCTTCAAGCCACTGTTGCAAGGGCCGGTTAGAACAGATGTGACTATTTTTTCCATCTTTCGTTTTTTCATATGGTTTGATGATGGAATTTGATACACCTCTTGTGGAACTTTTTGGCACTTTCAGGGGTGTTTGTGTGCCACAGGTGCGATGTTATCTTGATTAAATACAGTACAGGTAAGGAGTCCGGTACTGAACTTCGTCCGGCTTCATTAGAGTAGGTCTGAGTTGGCGGGGAGCGGTGAGGGTACGTGGGGCAGGTCGGCATGTAGGCACAGCCATTGCCAGCTGACCTGTACAACACAGTACCAGCACCACCTCCGCCACCGTCACTACCACCACCACCATCACCGCCTCTACCACTACCACCTCTACCGCCAACACCTCTACTATCACCTATACCACCACCAACACCTCTACTATCACCTATACCACCACCAACACCTCTACTATCACCTATACCACCACCAACACCTCTACCACCACCACCACCACCTCTACCACCACTGAGGTCACTGCTACCATCAATAAGTACTGGAATAAAGGCAAACGCAGTCGCAATATTCAGAAAAAGGGACAGACAGGAGGCATTTATAGACCGGTGTCTCTGGCATGTGTTCCCTGGAGAGTGGTGGAGAAAGTAATGAGGATGAGAGTAATGGAACACCTGAAGATAAACTTTGTAACAGAAAGGCAACATGGATTTACAGGGGGAAAGTCTTGCCTGGCAAACTTGCTAGAGAACTTGAACAAGGTTTTATAAAATACAGCAAGAAAAAGCAGGCTGGGTAGATTGTGTCTTCCTAGACTGTAAAAAAAAAAAGATTTGTTATTGTTCTTCATAAAAGGCTGGTGTAGAAGATACAAGCCGGGATAACTGGGAAGACACAGAATTGAATAAGGAAGTTCCAGAAGGAGTGATAAGAGAGGGGTCACAGAGAGGAGGTATCGCGGGGGTGGTGTCCCCCCATGGCGCGGTCCTAGGACCACTGCTGTTTTGAATTGATATGAATGATATATTCATATCAATTCATATATATAGATATATGATATGAATGACCTAGCCGATGGAATACGCCCGTATGGGGCAATAGCCAAAAGATTAGCCAAAGCTAATGACCAGTGCAGAAATCTTGTAGCACTGCTAACAATTTCAAGAACACCTTAACAAACTCCAGAAGTGGGCAGACAAATGTCTGCTAAAGTTTAATTCCAACTAGTGTAAGGTTATGAAGGTGGGAAAGGAAGAAAGGAGACCAAGATGTATCTACACCACAAGGGGAAGACATCTGCAGAAATCGGAATGAAGAAACATCTGGAGAGAGTGGCAGTAATTCCAACACTGACACCAGAGGCACACACAGGACACCGTCGGCAGCACAGGTGAAACTGGTGAACATCAAAACGTAATTTAATGATCTAAATAGTACTCTTTATCAAGGTATTCAAGAAAGCGTACGTTAGACCAGTACTGGAATATGCAGCACCAGGCTGGAATCCTCACCTTGTGAAGCATAAACATCAAAATTTAAAAAGTAGAGAAATGTGTGTAAGAAGATTAATGACAGAACTAGGAGTGTTAAGCTCTTAAGAATGTATAGGGTAAGAGAACTCTCACAACCCTAGAGTAGAGAAGAAACAGAAGATATATATAATCACACCATACAAGATACTGAAGGGAATATGCAGGGTGGACAAAGACAGCTTCTTTAATTAGAAAGAAGTACATAAGTGGAAACACAAATGTGTGGAAGAAATGTAAGTAAATACACGTTCCCAGTACGGGAGGTCAACAAGTGGAATCCATTCATACAAGTTGTGGAAGCCAACTCTAGCCATAACGTTAAGGTCAGATTCGGCTTGTAGGCGGGGCATTGAGAGCTAGACCTCACTCCCCCGTAGACACTGTTAGGTAAGTACTATAAGGTAAGTACCACCACCACAACCACCATCACCATGATCACCATCATCATCACCACCACCACAACCAACATTACCACCATCACCACCACCACCATCACCACCACCACCACCACCACCATCACCACCACAACCAACATCTCCACCATTTTTACCACCACCATCACCACCACCACCACCACCATCACCACCACCACAACCACCACCACCACCACCACCACCACCACCACCATCACCATCACCATCACCACCACCACCACCACAACCACCACCACCACCACCACCACATGCCATGAAATCTTGCGACCAGTTTTTCCTTCCCTGCGACATGGGTCTCCTCGTTCCACTCACTATAGAGGTCAGAGTCCACTCCAAGACATTACTGTGCCTAACAACATATCATATAAGGGTGAAACTAAGTAATAGGCATAACAAACTATCGATCATCAGAACAAGGCCACGTAACGTCATGCAAACGAAAGATGGTAGTGGTGGTGGTGGGGAGGGTGGTGGTGGTGGTGAGGGGTAGTGGTGGTGGGGATGGTGGTGGGGAGGGTGGTGGGAGGATGGTGGTGGGGAGGGTGGTGGTGGTGAGGGTGGTGGTGGTGGTGAGGGTGGTGGTGGTGGTGAGGGTGGTAGTGGGGGGGTGGTGGTAGTGAGGGTGGTGTTGGTGGTGGTGGTGTTGGTGGTGGGGAGGGTGGTGAGGGTGGTGGTAGGAGAGTGCATGGTGGTTGTGATCAACAGTAAAGATGGTGGTGGTGGTAGTGGGGAGGGTGGTGGTGGTGGTGAGGGGTAGTGGTGTTGGTGGTGGGGAGGGTGGTGGTGGTGGTTGTGGGAGGATGGTGGTGGTGGTGAGGGTGGTGAGGGTGGTGGTGGTAGTGGTGGGGTGGTCTTTGTGTTTCTAGCTTATACTTATGTGCTCTTGTCTTACTTGTTTCAGTTTAAAGAGGATATCCTTTTCCACTTGATGTATTCCCTTCATTATCTTGTATGTTGTGATCATATCCCCTCAGAACACCACACAGCTTCACAAAGTTCTCATAACCCTTTCTTCTGGCCTAGACAGCACAAGTAACAGCCTCATTCTGTCGCCTCAAATTGTAATGACAAATACCATCATGGTGATTGTAGTAGTACTAGTAATAATAATAATTATAATAATAATAATAATAATAATAATAATATTAATGATAATAATATATATATAACAATATAACAATAAAATGTATATGCGTATAACAATAATAATACACATTAGGAAAGACGATAATAATAATAATAATAATAATAATGCTAATTATAATAACCTAACAATAATAATTATAATAATTAATAATAATAATAATAATAATAATAATGGCCAATAACAGCAAGTAATACATAATACACTTGAAGCATACACGAGGTGATGATAAATTTATTGTTTACTGACTGCCATGTTGTGTTGATATTGCTGGGATCCTCCGCAGACACTCAAGTTTCCTAGCGCTCCACTCTAACATTTTTCACCTGCACAATGAAAGTCACAATAACTTGATGAATCAATGAATAAATGTTAAACACATATGGCAAAATCTTACTAAAGCGACCATACGAGTCATAAATACTCATACTCCGCCCAAGTAAAACAGAAACAAGCAACACTTAGTGGGCCAGTCAGAGGCTGAGGGACCGCGCAGGAATATCCCTGCCAAAAAAATGAATAAATATATTGATCTTGTAGATCAATCAGGCCATGATTGATCCACAACCCGCCCCTCTGATCACCTCACGCCATGATGGCGATAACGTTCCTCAGTCAGAAGAACATCTTGACTCACAAGGAGTTTGGAAGGCACCATTCGGTACCAGATGACACAGTCGGTAGTTCCTAGGCCTATGATAATCGATGACTGATATGTCAACTTTTTTTTATCCAGCCTTATGGTAGGACGATGCTTGGTGCGTCCGTGAGGTAGCAGTCATTGAACTTTTTTTTTGGGAAAATTATAATACCACTTGGTTAAGTGTGTGTGTAAACATCTTCAGAAGCACAAGCTTCTGGGATTATCTTCAGGATGTCAAGGATGTAAATATCCCACAAAAGTGGTACAACCTCACCATGCTGGGTTACAGCTGCTTCTGTGATGTGTGTTTGGAAAGGAATGATTGTTGATGGTGATCTGGAGAGTTCAGTCACCTAGTCGTTTCTATCAACCCCAGATCTCTTTGGATAACACACCAGACTTCTGTATCAAACCTTACCAATTGCTCAGGCAATATATAAGACGATGAAACTTGTCCTCTACTTCAGAACCTGAATAATGTTATGCCAAACACACAACTCATCCCTTCTCAAAGATCAAAATCACCTTTTCCTGCATTTTCTTTCAACGGTATACATTTATATGCTCTCAATATATATTTTGTTTCTGAGATTATATTCATAAGATTGAATTTTTCTTACATAATATCCGTAGAATTATTGTTATTATAGTCATAGAATTAAATTTCAATCAAATTTATCATAAATTATAACTTACGTTTCTTCTCTGTTGTTTCAGTTGACATGCCTGAGGAATGAGTCACAAGCAGACGACTAGAGCAGACAGCAGTGTTCAACCTCCAGAGAGTGAGGAAAGCTCACATCCTGACAGCAAACAGGTGCCAAACCTGGCACCGTTCTATTGCACCTTACTGAGCGAGAGATGCGGCGGTGCCATGAACATAGAGAACACAGTGTAAACATCAGAGGCAAACGACTTCAAAATTTCCTGTCAATAAATATAAGAAATGACACTGGAACAACATTAGAAGATTTCAAGCTAAAACTTGTTAAGATTCTGTTGGAATTACGGAATGACCCTGATTGTTATTGCTATACGACTACGGGCTGCGAAGATCAGTATTAATTACCTGATCTCACAGATCAGGTAATCATCAGGGAAGGCTGGCCACAGGTCAAGCTGCCAGAGTAGAAGAACTATACAAGTCGTCAACAGCTCAAGACATCCTGTAAACAACCAGATTAAGACATCACAGAAATAAAGTATGGGGTCTTGTAGTCAGGTAAAGCAAAAACATCATATAAGAAAATTCAGATAGACAGTTGGAAATCAACTTAAGCAGGATATTCCACAAGCAGTTTAATCAGTACATCCAACAATAGTGTGAAGCAAGATATCCTATAAACAATCAAATAAAGATATCTTATATGTAAGCAATGTATTTTACGAAGGCAATGAATGACAGTCATTTCATAAGTAAGCAAAGCCAGATATTTCACTGGCAAGAAAGATAACATACATCAATACAAGTCACGATATCCAACATGCAGACCAGCCAGACAAGATTTCAACCTTGCAAGCATTCAAGGCGTGTTATAAGTATTTAGAACGTTTCACAGGCAATCAAGGCGTACTACAAGCAATCTATTCGTCCTATAAACAAGCAAGGGAGCTTACAAGCAAGCAAATCGTCGTGCAAGCATTCAAGACGTTCTACACATCTCCGATAAGCAAAAAATCATCCTGCAAGCAGTCAAGTCCTCAGGAAACCAACCAAATCAAGCAATCAAACCATCCTACAAGTAATCAGTTCATTAATACAAGCATTCTAGTCATCCTACAAGCGCACTATTCGTGATACAAGCAGTGTAATCTTAGAAGAAGTTCATCACTCTGACGTCACTGTCTCACCAATGACTATACACCAACGTAACTATGCTGCATTGTTTGTATTTAGCTCGTCTTCAACATTTACTAAGGTAAGTGGCGGAGAGAGACAGAGTGTAGAGTATTTTCCAAACCTTTGTTAATCGTTTATATCACTTTTGACTGTTGGTATAGTTTCGACTGTTTTCCCTCTGAAGTCCTCATTTAATAATCATTCTATAGCTTTCATAAGATATATATATATATATATGTGTGTGTAAATCACGAAAAATAAACACGTGAATAAAAATGTGACAGTGTCAGACCACGGAGAAAAATTGAAACAGGAATTTCCTTAAATACTTTCGTATATTAATACATCTTCAGAAGGAATTCAGAAGGATAGTCCTTCTGAAGATGTATTAATATACGAAAGTACTTAAGAAAATTCCTGTTTCAATTTTCTTCCGTGGTCTGACACTGTCATATATATATATATATATATATATATATATATATATATATATATATATATATATATATATATATATATATATATATATATACATATATATACACACACACATATATATTTGCTTTATTTGAACTTTGTTACAAAAAAGGAGTTACATATAGGTTACAAAGATGGTTATATATATTCGAATCCTTCAGGGGTGTGGAGTTTTCGGTTGCATATTGGCTTTGGGACTAGTCAAGCTTCTTCGCATTTGTGCTTGTATGACAATAATTCGAAATTTTCAAAACGTATTAGTATTTATGAATTCCCCAAAAATACATACCGAGTTGCAGACGAGGAGTCACAATAACGTGGCTGAAATATTTTGACTAAACCACACACTAGAAAGTGAATCGACTTGAGAATGGTCCAGGACGGACCGAAGCGTCGTCGTCCCTTCACTTTGTAGTGTGTGGTCTGGTCTACATACTGAGCTGTAATCTGACGACAAATTCCAATGTGAATATTTGTTGCCAATATAATCAGTACGCAGCGTACGAATTTGTGGGTTTAATTTTCGAACAACGACGAGTTTGAATAACGTTAGGTCTATTTAGCTAAATTTGGCTGTTTAATTTGCTAGACTGTGTATATAATTAGGCCTACGTTAGGTAAGATGGTTTGGATAGCCTAAATGAGGTGTTAAAGGTGTCCAGTTGAAACCTTGCGAAGCTTCAAATCACAGTATTAATTAGACAAAATTTAAGATAAAATTACTTGCATTTAATTTCAAATACACAAACATTCAGTATACATAATGTTTGGTTTTCGTTTGTTTATATTTATTTGAAGTGAAATATGTTTATCTACAATTTTGTGTATAAATAATTGTGGGTGGAAGCTTGGTGAAAGTTCCCCCGGGGACACCCTGTGTGTCCAGCACTGTGAGTGCCCGCCAACCTTAGTCAAGCCTTCACACAACCACTAACGAAACCTTTACATCTTTCCTCACTCATGGCGGATTTGTTTACACTTATTAAACAGTTTAAAAGGTTTTGAAACTTTGCAATCTAAAGTTATTATTGTTATAGACAATCTTATAGTGCATTGGAGCTCATAGACTGTTTCAAAGCCAGCAGGATTGAAGAAAGATGTACATGTTTCATAAGAAGTTTCATAAATGCTTGAAGAATCTTGACCCAGAAGGTCTTCAACTATAGGTAGGAACAGGGAAGTACCGTCCCATCCTCCACCACCACCACCACTAGGCCACCACTCGTCTCCCAAGATGATACAACAGTTACCAAGCTCCCACTATTTTCTGCTAAGTGAACAGAGGCATCAGGCGAAAGGAAATATACCCAACTGGATCTATCTCTGCCGGGGATTGAACCCGCGTTCCTCGATTGTGTGCCGAGTACGTAACCCACTGTGCTAAACCAGACATGTATGTGTTCTATCTATATGTACTTGCGCTTGCAGGGTGAACTTCAGTTCCTGGACTCCGCCTTCCACTATCCGATTCCTTATTGCAATGGCCACCGGCCCTCTTGCCTCTTATTATACCTTCTCGTGAGACTGTGTCGGAGTTAGCCTCAACCGCCTGCCCTGCTAGTTCCTCTTGTTCACTGGTCTTATATTAAAAGTTGGTTTCTTTACCATCCAAATGTTCATGTGGGTTTACAATTTGCAGTCATGTCCTTTCGTTCTATCCATTCTCGTGTTAAATTTATTTTCCAGTTTATATGTTGTGATCATGTCTCCTGTGTCCATGAGCCTATGTTCATAGGCCTGTCTCAGCCTACCTGTGTGTGTTTATATGTGGGTGTATGATGCATCAAAATTTAAATTGATAATTCTAATATTTAAATAAATGAGCCAAATGATAGATTGCCATGCTTTAAACATGACAGGTATGGCATAATGTATTGTAAGTAATTGTAATTTAACAGTAGCCTGTATGGCAACAGTCAGTCTACATCTACCACTAGGTAAGTAGCGTTCCCACACCTGTAGCCTGTATGGCAACAGTCAGTCTACATCTACCACTAGGTAAGTAGCGTTCCCACACCTGTAGCCTGTATGGCAACAGTCAGTCTACATCTACCACTAGGTAAGTAGTGTTCCCACACCTGTAGCCTGTATGGCAACAGTCAGTCTACATCTACCACTAGGTAAGTAGTGTTCCCACACCTGTAGCCTGTATGGCAACAGTCAGTCTACATCTACCACTAGGTAAGTAGTGTTCCCACACCTGTAGCCTGTATGGCAACAGTCAGTCTACGTCTACCACTAGGTAAGTAGTGTTCCCACACCTGTAGCCTGTATGGCCAGCAGCCAGTCTACATCTACCACTAGGTAAGTAGTGTTCCCACACCTGTAGCCTGTATGGCAACAGTCAGTCTACATCTACCACTAGGTAAGTAGTCTTCCCACACCTGTAGCCTGTATGGCAACAGTCAGTCTACGTCTACCACTAGGTAAGTAGTGTTCCCACACCTGTAGCCTGTATGGCCAGCAGTCAGTCTGAATCTACCACTAGGTAAGTAGTGTTCCCACACCTGTAGCCTGTATGGCAACAGTCAGTCTACATCTACCACTAGGTAAGTAGCGTTCCCACACCTGTAGCCTGTATGGCAACAGTCAGTCTACATCTACCACTAGGTAAGTAGTGTTCCCACACCTGTAGCCTGTATGACAAGTCAGTCTACATCTACCACTAGGTAAGTAGTGTTCCCACACCTGTAGCCTGTATGACAAGTCAGTCTACATCTACCACTAGGTAAGTAGTGTTCTTCCCTCTCCTCACCGCTCTCATTACCAATCCAACTAACAAACTAATACACTAACCACTCCAAGAATGATATACACAAACATATGAATCTTTATACATGATAAGTGTTAGCTTCCGTAACCATACGGGGAATTAATACGGGGAAAGTGACTGCGTTATTGCGTAGAGAAGGATGATTATTTGATTCATTAGTGACTCACACCAGGTGAGGGAATATATTGTTTAGTGAGTACCAAAAACACAGTGCGTCCCTCCCTGCTTTTGTGTATGTCCTCAGACGCTACGCTTGCGTCACGCAACGCAGAAATCATTGTTATAGAATCACAATCCGTGCGTGACGCATCGGATACAAGCAAATAAAGTCAGATATTCATTCAGTCTTGCTTCACGCATGTGTCGTCAATGTTATAGAATGGCTACGAATGTGTAATGCAAGAGTAAATATGGAGCGGATATGGTCTCATGAATTAGTGGTCAAAATACTCTATACTGAAGTGCCTGAACTTTCGCGACCTTAAGCGAGGTCAGGGAAGGGGACTCTCTCTCTCTCTCTCTCTCTCTAACACGTCATCAAGATTTGTCGAACTGTAAAACTCGATAAAATATCGTAGCCAGAATGATTTCTCTACCACGCCCACGTGCACGCCCTCATCTCTCTCTCACACACACACACACACACACACACACACACACACACACACACACACACACACACACACACACACACACGCACACACACACACACACACACACACACACACACACTGGTAGCCTGGTGGATAGCGCGCAGCACTCTTAATTCTGTGGCCCGGGTTCGATTCCCGGACCAGGCAGAAACAAATGGGCGAAGTTTCTTTCACTCTGAATGCCCCTGTTACCTAGCAGGATATAGGTATCTGGGAGTTAGTCAGCTGTCACGGGCTGCTTCCTGGTGTGTGTGTGTGTGTGTGTGTGTGTGTGTGTGTGTGTGTGTGTGTGTGTGTGTGTGTAGTGTGGAAAAAAAAAGTAGTTAGTAAACAATTGATTGACAGTTGAGAGGCGGGCCGAAAGAGCAAAGCTCAACCCCCGCAAACACAACACACATAACTCACACACGCGCACTCATTTACTCACGAACATCAGTTGTGTATGTTTGTGCATTATACAAGAAACTGCATTAAACGTTAATATATTGCATAATAATGTCATATGTTATGCTACATCATTATACCACATGATACATTACCTCATTATACCACATGTTATACTACCTCATTATACCACATGTTATACTACCTCATACCAAATATTATACTTCATCATTATATCACATGTTATACTACATCATTATACCACATGTTATATTACCTCATCACATGTTATACCTCAGCATTATACCACATGTTATACTTCATCATTATCATATATTATACTGACTCATTATACCACATGTTATACTGCATCATAATACAACGTGTTATACTACATCATACTGCCACATGTTATACAAAATCATTATTCCACACGTTATACTACGATTCATCATAATACCACATAGCATTCTCCATATTGCCACATAACATACTTCATTATACCACATATTCGACTACATCATTATACCTCATAATATACTACATACCAATCGCTACATAGCCCCCACCCCCCGCCATTATACACCAGACTACACACATATACCCCTGTCAATACAGCATGAGTCATATCCACAGCAAGTATAACAATATTAGAAAGTGTGAATCATGTGTAAGACGGAGCAAGCGAGCCACACCTCGCATCACACACACACACACACACACACACACACACACACACACACACACACACACACACACACACACACACACACACACACACTTAGGTAAACATCCCCACTAGAGTAATTCCGTAATGCATGGAACTAACAACGTCTACTAACAAGAGCTAATGATCCGCTAACACCAAAGCCACTAATTCCCTGCACAAGTTGGTCTGGTGCTGGCCCTCGTGCCTCGCTCAGCTCCTTAAACTCATATAATTTTTTTTTCAACAAGCAACAGGCATAATAGTATAATACTGCAATATATTAATTAATTCTCTTTTCTATAGATAATTTAGTTTTCATAAATATTACTTTTATAATAATAATAATGATGCTAATAATATTTAATAATAAGAATAAGGCATAGTTAAATCACATTAACGTTATCTGTCAATGAGATAATCAGTAGGAGGAATGAGAAGGATTCGAACCTGCTCAATTGTACCAAATGAGCAGGTTCGAATCCTTGTTGCCCCGACTGATTTTCTCAATAATAATAATAATAAATAATAATAATAATAAAATAATTAATAATAATAATATAAAAATAAATAGTAATAGTAATAATGTTTTAATATAATACAAATATTGTAATTGTTATCAATGAAAGAAGAAATATTTAGAAACTAGTGTCAAGTTATGATCTCAGAATAATTGACAACAACAACACATTTTACACCAGTTGTGCTGGCTCAGTTAGTAGCAGCTTGTCAACAAACCCATTGACAGAATTAATTAAGCAGATATTCAACTAATACTGTACCTCGAAAGTGCTACTTTACAAGTAGAGAATCTACTACGCTTGGAGCGAGGCACGGTGGTGGCTGTAAGTGCTCTTTATAAGTGTTCATTATAAGTTGTACCACAGTAGAAACAGGCACTCCGCACTTTACTAACACCGCACTTAACGTACTAATCTATTAATTCCATATGTTCGTGAAAGCAATTAATATAATTTTTTATGATACTGATTATTTTTCAAATTACTTTAGTGAGATGCAAACTCGAAGTCATTTTTGTAAGTTGCCATATATATTTTTATTTACATAATTAATTTTCTTTTCTATAGATAATTTAGTTTTCATAAATATTACTTGTGTTTTTGTATCAGTATTTGGTTCGTAAATTGTAAATTGCCAAGTTCATGCTGATTGAAAGAGCCGAAAAATTCATATATATTTTATATTAATTTTTTACAAATTTTATACTTTGAAATTTACTAATGTATACTAATAAAATAAACTAATGTATACTAATAAAATTTACTAATTTTATACTAATGATTTTACTAATTTATTACTAATCATTTTACTAATTGATTACTAATAATTTTACTAAATGATTACTAATAATTTTACTAATTGATCACTAATAATTTTACTAATTGATCACTAATAATTTTACTAATTGATCACTAATAATTTTACTAATTGATCACTAATAATTTTACTAATTGATAACTAATAATTTTACTAATTTATTACTAATAATTTTATTAATTTGTAACTAAAACCATTACAAATTTATAAATAATGAGTTAATTAATTCACTTTAAATAATAAATCAACAAAATTCACTAAAGCGAGACTAATTGAGACAATTAACAAATTATTAATATCCGATAATAACCACGCACCTATTTTACTAACCCCTACTTACACCAACTAACAAACTAACAAAAACAAAGCAGGTAAGTCATGGGTAAGTATGTGTTTTTTTATAGTTTTTGTAATAATTGTGTCTTTTGTCTTTGAACACACACACACACACACACACACACACACACACACACACACACACACACACACACACACACCATACTTATTGTTTGTAAACGTGTAAACTTGACATCTCTTGCCTCTAAGCTATTCTCCACACAACATGCAAATATTCTATGAGCAAGGATCCCAAAACATCTCATTCTTCGCGGGGCATTTTCCATATAGTTTGATCACGTCTTCTGAAACTAACCGCTGTTTCAGAGCTAAATATGTTAATTGCCAAAATGTTGCAAAGGCGGAAGCATTAGAGGGTCAAGATTACCTTCCTGTGACCTTTCCTGCGGCGCTCGGTGTAATATGATGCTAACAAACTGAAAGGTTTGTATACCAGCTGCTTTTTGGAAACGCTAAAGATGGACGCCTCGTATTGAATTGTAACCTCGAGAATGCAGTATATGAAGGTACACAAACTCTGATATATCTGTATCTTGAAGACATATTGTTTGTAAGAGGTTGAAGGCCAGATGCTTGTGGCAAGCCACTTTAAACTTTGTAGGATAAATGGTGATTTTATCGGGAGTGTCATAAGGATGTTGGGGTCAACACATGACCCCAGTGCCCCTCCTTCACGAAGTTTGTGAGTGTGAAGTCTTTTAACCCTGTCGTAGCTCAGTCAATTAAGGCAGTGTCTGGGATGCTCCCGGACGCAGGTTCGAATCCTCGTCACGGCCCTTGTGGGTTTGTTCATTTACAGATTTGCATTCTAAGGGGAATACTGGTATAAATGCACAGGAATAAGTTTGTGAGAGGTGAGGTGGGAAAATTTTAGTAATAGTTTGTAATTTGTTGGTCCATTTCTGATATATTTATTTTAAGAAAGACCTTAGAGGTTAACTTGACAACCTTGCGTCTACTTAGGTAAGGTTCCGGTGATGAGTGGCCCGCGGCCCGGTCTCTGACCAGGCTTCCTGGTTGGTGGTCTGGCCAGCCAGGCTGTTACACCAACCTGTCCTCTTACAAAGAACGCCGCTTTTCGCTCGTATGCGTTACACAAGGCTAAAAATGGTAGTACTAGAAAATGGAAGCGGCTGGCGAAAGTGACGTACTGTCCCGTTTTCTGTTTTGGGTCCTCTGGTAGGTTACGAGACGACACTTTAAACTGCCCGTTTTCTTGACGTTGGGAAACCTGGGGCCAGATTCACGAAGCAGTTACACAAGCACTTACGAACCTGTACATCTTTTCTCAATCTTTGGCGGCTTTGTTTACAATTATTAAACCGTTTATGAACTCCAAAGCACTAGGAGGCTGTTTATAAAAATTACAACAGTTGATTGGGAGGTTTTCATACATGTAAACTGTTGAATAAATGTAACCAAAGCCGTCAAAGATTGAGGAAAGATGCACACGTTCTTAAGAACTTGCGTAACTGCTTCGTGAATCTGGCCCCTTGTGAGGACGGGCGGTTGGACGCCGCTGCTCGCCGTCTGGGGTATGAATCACAGCCCGATTGATGAGGTGTTCTCTGGTGAACACCGTGAGCATGACTCAGAAAATCTCCCACAATGTTCCCCGCCCTGTCTCTCACTCTTGTTGTTATTGTTGTTGTTGTTATGGATTCAGCTACTCGGAACAAGTTCCAAGTAGCACGGGCTATGGTGAGCCCGTAACTTACCTGGCACAGGAGCGGGGCAAGTAGCACGGACTATGGTGAGCCCGTAGTGGATTTACCTGGCACAGGAGCGGACGATGAGGGAAGTTATTGTTACAGATTCAGCTACCCAGAATAAGTTCCAAGTAGCACGGGCTATAGTGAGCCCGTTGGGGACTTACCTGGCACAAGAGCGGTGCAATTCACTATTCCTGTGTGTGTATATACCACCGCTGGGCCAGCTGTTGTCATTGTCTCGCCAAGGTGTGACGAAACACACACAAAACCGCTTAAGTACTTCATGTTTAATTTTCCTCTGTGGTCATACGTTTTCACGCCATTAATGACGTGACGCGGAATGTTTGCGGTAACAGTGAAATGTTGGCGGTGACGGGGAATGTTGGCGGTAACAGGGAATGTTGGCGGTAACGCGGGAATGTTGGCGGTGATGGGGGAATGTTGGCGATAACGTGGGGATGTTGGCGGTGACGGGGGAATGTTGGCGGTGACGGGGGAATGTTGGCGGTGACGGGGGAATGTTGGCGGTGACGGGGAATGTTGGCGGTAACATGAGAATGTTGGCGGTGACGCGGGAATGTTGACGGTGGCGGGGAATGATGGCGGTGACGGGGAATGTTGGCGGTGACGGGGAATGTTGGCGGTGACGGGGAATGTTGGCGGTGACGGGGAATGTTGGCGGTAACAGGGAATGTTGGCAGTGACGGGGAATGTTGGCGGTGAAGCGGAATGTTGGCGGTAACGTGAGAATGTTGGCGGTGACGCGGGAATGTTGGCGGTGACGGGGGAATGTTGGCGGTAACGTGAGAATGTTGGCGGTGACGCGGGAATGTTGGCGGTGACGGGGAATGTTGACGGTGAAGCGGGAATGTTGGCGGTAACGTGAGAATGTTGGCTGTGACGGGGAATGTTGGCGGTGACGGGGAATGTTGGCGGTGACGGGGGAATGTTGGCGGTAACGTGAGAATGTTGGCGGTGACGGGGAATGTTGGCGGTAACGTGAGAATGTTGGCTGTTGACGCGGGAATGTTGGCGGTGACGGGGAATGTTGGCGGTAACGTGAGAATGTTGGCGGTGACGGGGGAATGTTGGCGGTGACGGGGAATGTTGGCGGTGAAGCGGGAATGTTGGCGGTAACGTGAGAATGTTGGCGGTGACGCGGGAATGTTGGCGGTGACGGGGAATGTTGGCGGTAACGTGAGAATGTTGGCGGTGACACGGGAATGTTGGCGGTAACAGGGAATGTTGGCGGTGACGGGAAATGTTGGCGGTAACGTGAGAATGTTGGCGGTGACGCGGGAATGTTGGCGGTGACGGGGAATGTTGGCGGTAACGTGAGAATGTTGGCGGTGACGCGGGAATGTTGGCGGTGACGGGGAATGTTGGCGGTGACGGGGGAATGTTGGCGGTGAAGCGGGAATGTTGGCGGTAACGTGAGAATGTTGGCGGTGACGCAGGAATGTTGGCGGTGACGGCGAATGTTGGCGGTAACGTGAGAATGTTGGCGGTGACGCGGGAATGTTGGCGGTGACGGGGAATGTTGGCGGTAACGTGAGAATGTTGACGGTGACGGGGAATGTTGACGTTGACGCGGGAATGTTGGCGGTGACGGGGGAATGTTGACGGTGACGGGGAATGTTGGCGGTAACGTGAGAATGTTGACGGTGACGAGGGAATGTTGGCGGTGACGCGGGAATGTTGGCGGTGACGGGGAATGTTGACGGTGACAGGGGAATGTTGGCGGTGACGGGGAATGTTGGCGGTGAAGCGGTAATGTTGGCGATAACGTGAGAATGTTGGCGGTGACGGGGAATGTTGGCGGTGACGCGGGAATGTTGGCGGTGACGGCAAATGTTGGCGGTGACGCAGGAATGTTGGCGGTGAAGCGGGAATGTTGGTGGTGACGCGGGAAAGTTGGCGGTGATGGGGGAATGTTGGCGGTGACGGGGGAATGTTGGCGGTGACGGAAGAATGTTGGCGTTGACGGGGAATGTTGGCGGTGACGCAGGAATGTTGGCGGTGACGGGGAATGTTGGCGGTAACGTGAGAATGTTGACGGTGACGGGGGAATGTTGGCGGTGACGCGGGAATGTTGGCGGTGACGGGGAATGTTGACGGTGACAGGGGAATGTTGGCGGTGACGGGGAATGTTGGCGGTGAAGCGGTAATGTTGGCGATAACGTGAGAATGTTGGCGGTGACGGGGAATGTTGGCGGTGACGCGGGAATGTTGGCGGTGACGGCGAATGTTGGCAGTGACGCAGGAATGTTGGCGGTGAAGCGGGAATGTTGGTGGTGACGCGGGAAAGTTGGCGGTGATGGGGGAATGTTGGCGGTGACGGGGGAATGTTGGCGGTGACGGAAGAATGTTGGCGTTGACGGGGAATGTTGGCGGTGACGCAGGAATGTTGGCGGTGACGGGGAATGTTGGCGGTGACGGGGAATGTTGGCGGTGACGGGGAATGTTGGCGGTGACGGGGAATGTTGGCGGTGACGGGGAATGTTGGCGGTGACGGGGAATGTTGGCGGTGACGGGGAATGTTGGCGGTGACGGGGAATGTTGGCGGTGACGGGGAATGTTGGCGGTGACGGGGGAATGTTGGCGGTGACGGGGAATGTTGGCGGTGACGGGGAATGTTGGCGGTGACGGGGGAATGTTGGCGGTGACGGGGAATGTTGGCGGTGACGGGGGAATGTTGGCGGTGACGGGGAATGTTGGCGGTGACGGGGAATGTTGGCGGTGACGGGGGAATGTTGGCGGTGACGGGGAATGTTGGCGGTGACGGGGAATGTTGGCGGTGACGGAAGAATGTTGGCGGTGACGGGGAATGTTGGCGGTGACGGGGAATGTTGGCGGTGACGGGGAATGTTCATATCCTTAACACCAGGAGCCCCGGGGGTAAGTGTGCAGTTGTTTTAATACATTATCGTTGGTGTACTGAGTATATCGCCGCCAACATTCCCCGTCACCGCCAACATTCCCCGTCACCGCCAACATTCCCCCGTCACCGCCAACATTCCCCGTCACCGCCAACATTCCCCGTCACCGCCAACATTCCCCCGTCACCGCCAACATTCCCCGTCACCGCCAACATTCCCCCGTCACCGCCAACATTCCCCGTCACCGCCAACATTCCCCGTCACCGCCAACATTCCCCGTCGCCGCCAACATTCCCCGTCACCGCCAACATTCCCCGTCACCGCCAACATTCCCCGTCACCGCCAACATTCCCCGTCACCGCCAACATTCCCCGTCACCGCCAACATTCCCCCGTCACCGCCAACATTCCCCGTCACCGCCAACATTCCCCGTCACCGCCAACATTCTCCGTCACCGCCAACATTCCCCGTCACCGCCAACATTCCCGCGTCACCGCCAACATTCCCCGTCACCGCCAACATTCCCCGTTACCGCCAACATTCCCCGTCACCGCCAACATTCCCCGTCACCGCCAACATTCCCCGTCACCGCCAACATTCCCCGTCACCGCCAACATTCCCCCGTCACCGCCAACATTCCCCCGTCACCGCCAACATTCCCGCGTCACCGCCAACATTCCCCGTCACCGCCAACATTCCCCGTCACCGCCAACATTCCCCGTCACCGCCAACATTCCCCGTCACCGCCAACATTCCCCGTCACCGCCAACATTCCCCCGTCACCAACATTCCCCGTCACCGCCAACATTCCTCGTCACCGCCAACATTCCCCGTCACCGCCAACATTCCCCGTCACTGCCAACATTCCCCCGTCACCACCAACATTCCCGTGTCACCGCCAACATTCCCCCGTCACCACCAACATTCCCCCGTCACCGCCAACATTCCCCCGTCACCGCCAACATTCCCCGTCACCGCCAACATTCCCCCGTCACCGCCAACATTCCCCCGTCACCGCCAACATTCCCGCGTCACATCCAACATTCCCCCGTCACCGCCAACATTCCCCGTCACCGCCAACATTCCCGCGTCACCGCCAACATTTCCCCTCACCGCCAACATTCCCCGTCACCGCCAACATTTCCCCTCACCGCCAACATTCCCCGTCACCACCAACATTCCCGGTCACCGTCAACATTCCGTCACCACCAACATTCCCCGTCACCGCCAACATTCCCCGTCACAGCCAACATTCCCCGTCACCGCCAACATTCCCCGTCACAGCCAACATTCCCCGTCACAGCCAACATTCCCCGTCACAGCCAACATTCCCCGTCACCGCCAACATTCCCGCGTCACCGCCAACATTCCCGCGTCACCGCCAACATTCCCGCGTCACCGGGCAGGTAGACCGTTGTGTCTCATCACTTCATGAATGATAACATTCTGAGACACAGACGGTGACCATTGCAACAGTTGTCCACACCTTAAGACCTACCGTCACACCTCACCACAAACTTACCAACTCCAGTGAACAAATCCACAAGGGCCGTGACGAGGCTTTGAACCTACGTCCGAGAGGATCCCAAACGAGCCCCTTAATCGACTGCGCTACGACCAACTCAAGTTTTACTAACTCAAGCTTCCCTCCTACCCTAACGAAGCCGACTGAAACTTGAATTTTACAATCCTTCAGTGTTTAATAATATTAATACGTCTCATTTTTAACGGATTGGTCGATTCCGTTTAAAAATGGGACGCATTTGTGAGAAAATGTGTTGGGTGTGTTGGGTCCTTTTTTTGAGTGTGTTATCTTGTCACTGTTGGTGTGAGGTGTACTGTGGTTCAGAGGCTGAGGGACAGGAAGCCATAAGCGTTTACCCAACTACTTACGAAACTTTCACATCTTTCCTCAGTCATGGCGGCTGTGTTTACATTAACCAGTTGATGAACTCCTAAGCACTAAGATGTTACTTAGAACATTAATAGATTTTGTAGCTTCGAAGCTCGTGAATTTGTTTAATAAATGTAATGAAATTCGCCATTACTGAGGAAAGCTGTACGGGTTTCGTAAATGTTGCATAAATGCTTGAAGAATCCTGACCTAGTTTTTCGTCTTTGTATCAAGTTCAAGTATGTTTATTGAGACAAGAAAAAATACATCTCAAAGGAATAGAGTAGTTTAGGCTATTTCTACCCCCTACATTCTACAGACTACAAGAAGGTCTTAAGCTTTGTACTACATCTCTTTACTCTCTTCAGAGGCTTAGGTCCTATATTCACCCCGCTCTCACCCTGATGCTAAGAGAAGCCATTGTTAAGCTTCACAATTGTGAATAAACCTGAGGGAATCTTTCTTACCTGTATAACATGGTTAAGACGAGTGTTCTTGGCCACAGCTTACAGTTGCTTCCTGAATATTCCAGCAAAACCCACCAAGACTTGTTCGCTTGTGTTCCTCGTGTGTAAATATAGTGTAGATTCATATATGTAGGTCGTGTGCTGGTGAAGATGGGTTGGCTACACCAGGCGTGGGTCGTGTGCTGGTGAAGATGGGTTGGCTACACCAGGCGTGGGTCGTGTGCTGGTAAAGATGGGTTGGCTACACCAGGCGTGGGTCGTGTGCTGGTGAAGATGGGTTGGCTACACCAGGCGTGGGTCGTGTGCTGGTGAAGATGGGTTGGCTACACCAGGCGTGGGTCGTGTGCTGGTGAAGATGGGTTGGCTACACCAGGCGTGGGTCGTGTGCTGGTGAAGATGGGTTGGCTACACCAGACGTGGGTCGTGTGCTGGTGAAGATGGGTTGGCTACACCAGGCGTGGGTCGTGTGCTGGTGAAGATGGCTACACTAAAGCGTGTTCTTTATTAACGCTGCATACTGTAATATTGGTCTCTTGCAGGTGATATACAAATCTCGAAATAATTTCATGTCATGTTCATCAAGGATGTTCTTATGTATATTATCGATATACATGAAGGAGTTTCCTTCCTTTTAATGTTCGACAGTTATTCTGACCTCCTTTTACTGGCCGTATGATGAAGTCTTACATTGCATGTACCCGCGTTAAGTTCCTATAGCCACCTAGTGTCTCCTTGCTGTAACTTGCACGTTGTGGATATTACCTAAGAGAACATTCCCGTTGTCGAGGACAGGAAGCCCGTACATAACGTATCGAAGTTGTCCTTGGGTCAACAGTCGTCTGATTCAAGCCCATAACAGTCGTCTGATTCCCGGGTGCCTATTTGCTGCTAGGGGAACATATATAATCATCAGGTGAAAGGAAACGTTCCCAACCATTTCTGTCCTATTGGGGATCGATCCCGGGACTCGAATGTGAAGGGAAGACGTAGGCTACTGTACTAGAGGACCCCTTTCATTTCCCTGCTATGTTGAGCATGGTTGGATGTGTTTGTATTGTGGCTGTTGAAGCTGTGTTGATCGGCGGTGGAGGGCAACGTCCTCCTGCACATGCGTGTGGGTGGGTACAGTGGCATGCTTGTGCTAGGGGTTATGGCGCTCTGCACATGCGTGTGGTGAGTGCGTGAGTGATGGCAGTATGAGTGTGTGCGCATGCGTGTGGCCAAGCCAGCCAGCAAGAACGTTTCCGGAGGTTTGTGAATTGAACCGTTGAACTAGTCTGTGAGGCTCCAGAGGGTCTTTGTATCCTCCATAGTCTTCAGTAAGTACCTTCAGCAAGCGAGAGGACGATAGTGCGTAGCATGGACGAGAGAGCGAGTGAGTGAGTGAGTGAGTGAGTAAGAGTGTGAGGAAGGGCAATGAGGCCCTCAGTCCCTCACGTCCAATTCACTCCTGGACCCCCTTTCCCCCCTCCACACACTCCACCTACCTCCCCCACCTTCTCCACCCCGCACCCCACCTCTTTGTTTTGACTCCAACACGCCTTTTTCCGCGTGGCCGCCATTGTTGAGCCAGCGTATGGTGGGGCCTGGTCTCCCCCGCTCCAGCGACCCCAGACAAAGTTTCTTTCAGCCGGCATTTGATCCGCATTTTCTCTCGTCTCTACTTTTTTTATGCTACCTAGCTTTCCTTCGTCGGTTGTTCCAGCGTGAGTGTCACGTTGTTGGTGGTGGTGGTGCCCTAGTGTTGGAGGGTGGTGGTGGTGGTGCCCTAGTGTTGGAGGGTGGTGGTGGTGGTGGTGGTGGCTTAGTGTTGGAGGAAGGTGGTGGT